>NW_006408549.1:16955134-16956536 GCF_000296735.1 Chrysochloris asiatica | reverse complement strand
TATGGGGAAGTTATACATTGTAAAACCTTGGGTCTACTATGATTTAACTAGAAAGCACCCAATAATATCAACAGCAATGCATTGATATTACTGAGGGAATGTGATAAGATTGACGTGGAAAGTATAGAAAAAATTCTAACTTGTACAGCCAATTGCTGATGCCAATGTGAACTATTTTTGATGCTGAAAGGAACAGAACAAGAGACCCTTCCTCTTCTTTGAGTCTTGCAGTTTACTTTAGCACCTCATGCTAGCATAACTAACAGAAATCCATGTGCCAAAGCAGATGGGTGAAATTAGTTCCAACTCCAGTATCAAAAGGTGGATCTATAGCTAAAAGACAATTAACTTAATCACTATCATAATAAACATCAGATAGATTTAAAAAAAAAAGAAGAATCAATGCAATGATAATAATCATTGGAGAGAAAGGAGAAAAACTCTCTAAAACTCTGTTAGAGTTACAATGTACATTGATACAACCATGTTTTGAAACAATTTTGAAAAATATATGATACATCATAAAGTTAAGCACAAATTGTGAATAGGAAAATGTATTCAAGAATGATTATTGTTGTTTTTTTATAGTCTCAAAAAATAGAAACATGACCTAAAATGCCATGAATAAAATAAGTAATAAACAAATCATTTTATTTTCACTGCTAGAGACATACATATATAATAAACTTTAAAGCCACCAGCCACTCCTTGGAAACCCTTTACAGATTGGCTCTGATTTGGAACCATTGTGGTGGCACTTAGCAACAACACAATGTGATTTAAATATAAATTTCTTGTAATCTTAAAACTGCAGATATGACCAGTTCAATTTAAGGAAAACAATGTCACATATCTTTTAAGCAAGATGATTTTTCATTGTCAGACTAATCAGGCAATTAACACTATTTTTTGTTTCAAATAAACATGTTCATGCATCAAAATGCTAAACATCTCATTTCTGAAATCTAATTTTAAGATAGATGCATAAGATAGGTTGGACTCTTGGTGTGGCACTCTTGCATAAGCACTAGACTGCTAACTACAAGGTCAGCTGTTCAAACCCACCATCCACTTCTTGGAAACTATATAAAGGATGACTAAGAGTTGTAACCAATTTGATATCTGTTACCAACAACACAGAGGAATGGATCACAGATGAATAAGTAGATGGATTAAAAAGTCAAGGACATTAACCATGAATAGTTAAGCAAAATGAGATGAATAAGGTGAGTATTCTTTAGTATTTCATAACAAATATCTCCTTGTTCTGTGGTCCTGGAATACTCACTCACGATCAATATATTCTACATCTCTACCTTTGATTTATGGCATAGAACTTTGTATGCTCAATAACACATGTGTACCCTCCTGGTGTGGTGCTATGGGTTAATGCACTGGACTG
>NW_006408549.1:16943655-16951964 GCF_000296735.1 Chrysochloris asiatica | reverse complement strand
AAACAAGGAGGGGTGGGACTAGATACTGTTAACAGATGGAGCATGGAGGGTATTGTAATAATTACAATGAAATGATTGAGTGTAAACCTGATGATCTGCCCTATAAACTATCATTCAATTCACAATAAAAGCTCAAAAAAATTAGCCTGCTATATTTGATTAAACATTTAATTAATTCACCCCTAATGTGATGGCTGGCAGGGTCAGACCAGATGGACTGATATTCCCCACCCTGACATTAAATGAATAGTGGATTTCAAGTACATATTTGGATTGAATAATTTTGAGAATGAATACATATACATATACATACTGGTGATATGGAAAATATTTCTTTAAAAGTAACCTGTCTGCTTATGCTTTGGAAAACCAGTTCCCCAGAGATAGGTGCAAAATGTTTCCCAAGGAATCAAGCTGATTTTTAAAAGTAATGAATAATTACTAAAGTGTCTACAGAAAGTATGATGAAAAACACAGGAAAACAAAATCTCTCAACCAACATCTGTTTAAAGAGTTGAAATTTCAAATGAAGTAGACAAGGAAGAGCAGACTAGACAAGGCACAGATTCCAGTGTTTCTAGGTACTTTGATCTAGTCATTGTAAATCAAAGCCATTTCTTTTTTAGCAAAATTGTCATGAGGCAGAGGTAGTATTTTCCAGAAGACAAAGCACTGAAGGAGCTATCAGGTTACCTAAGTTTTCTGTTTCTGTTTCCTGTTTTGTAGTTGAATGATATCCTTAAAGAGTGGATTGAGTGAACACAGTCATTCTACTCGTTATTCTGTGTAACTATTTAGAAAAATAAATAAATCCAGTTTAAACTGAGACTCAGAAGCAAGCAAACAAGCAAAAAATCTTTAGGTTATTTCAAAGTCAACGTCAAAAGTCTCACATGTATACAAAGCAAAAGAGAGATGTTTGCTACTCACATCGCCAGTATCATTACTTTTAAAAGTAAGCCTGCTGCCAACAAAATATATGTTCTTTTTATAACAGAATTTTTATAATTAATATAACTTAGGTGGGACTGTAGGATTATCACTGGACCACAAGGTCAGTTTGAACCACAAGGTTGGCAGTTCAAACTCAACAGTCATTCTTCATAAACCCTATACAGGGTCACTATGAATCAGAACCAACTGACCGTACTTAACAACAGGAACAACAACATGTTATTATTAAGGGAGTGTGGCAGTATAAACCCAGGACTGCAAACCAGCCTACCTACCATTCTACAGTAGAAAGAAATATCGTGAGTTTTTTGGGGATTCAGATATGAATAAGACATAAAATCCTAGTAAAATAATGTGAGATTGTAAAACAAAGCAGTAGACCATAAGGTTGGTTTGAACCAAAAGGTTGGTGTTTTTCTAACTCACCAGCTGCATCTCAGAAACACTATACAAGGATCACTGAGTCATAACCTAGGTCATAACACTTAACAAGCAATAATATGACTTACAAAGCACTACTAAGTGAAAGTTAATTTTCTATGTGCTTTTACATCTTTCTCTCATAAAAAATTATCTGGCACAGAATTTGGAATGATGTTATTTGCCCAAGCTGAACATCTAGTCATTGATGTTGTTGTTATTGTTAAGTGCCATTGAGTCTGTTCTGACGCATAGGGACACTGTATAGGGTTTCCTAGGAGAACTGACCGGTGGTTCAAACTGAACTTCTGGTCCTAAACGCCACACCAGCACTGTCAAGGCAGAATTTGAACCTTCATATTCATCTTCATCTGAATGGTTTATTATTTATATCCCTGCCCATTAAATTTAATAGTACACTGATAAAAACTAAAATTCCAAATACAGTCGAAATTAAGAGCAAGAATATCAAAAGCTGTTACAAATTCTAAATAGTTAAATATGAGTATAGTTTTCATAGTTAATGTTATAAAGTCAAATATAGACTTAAAATAATCGGTACAGTAAGATAAGAGAAAGGCTGATTCAATAAAACCCAAAGCTTTTGTAAAAAAATAAAAATAAAACTTTGAAGCTATTCATTTACTTTATGTTAAGTTTCCTATAGAGCATCCTGCTAGAAATATCAAACAGGATTCTGGCCTGCAGGCATTCCATTGACACAACTGTCACTGAAATTGCAAAAGCTCATTTACTTTAAATAGCAGTAGAAGCATAACATCCGGTAGAATTATTCTCTTGAAATGCCAACTCATGCTGAGCAGTAAAATTGCTTATTCAAAAAATGAAGACAATGAAGGAGAATAAGACTATTGAAAATTTCACTTTACTATTAGTTTAAATATGTTTCACTTCGTTTAATTATAATTAAGGTTAGTTAGACTTTTCACTAAAATTGTTCATGTTCTAAATCATAGTGACAAATAATATTTTAATGAGAATGATATGGTTTTGGGGAAAGGGGCAGGGACCAAACTTTTAGTCAAGATGAAGTAGTTGTGAAGACATACATTAAGAATCTGCTAATGCAAACCCACAGCAATGGTAGATAAAATATGCAAAAGGGAAAATGAAATGGTAACTAGCATTGCCACACTCACCATCTCCATATAAATTGAACAAAAGCTCTCTGGGATCAGATCTAATCCTAGAACTCAACTTCTATAGCTGTGTTGTTAACTGCCAGTGAGTTTTCTTGACTAATGGTAACTTCATAGACAATGGAATAAAAAGTTGAGATTCAATCCACTAAAATCTATTCAACATCACTGCAACAGACAAGCCTCCACTGACTTTGCATGAAGTACATTGGATGATCTAGATCTCTTGGAAGGAAGAAAAAAATTCAACCATTAAACCACTGATACCCTTGCTATATATAGTTAGGGCTCTGTGTCAACTTGACTAGGCTAGGATTTCCCATGGTTTAGTATTTGAGATGTGCTTTTCTTAATGGTGATTAAATCTAATACAAGCATAGCTAAGTCTATGATGAGAGGCTGTGAGTAGCCAATTAATTGAAAGGATGTTTCCTTGGGGATGTGGCCTATTCCCAATATAGTGGACACATGGGAAAGCCTCTCTCTCTTTCACTGGGGATGTAGGACTCTATAATTGTAAGCCATTTCCTTGATAATAAACTTCTCTTTCTATACAGATATACATATATGTTTCATTGGTTTTGCTTCTGTAGAAAATCCAGCTTCAGACATGTGGTACTGAGAGAGTCGGATTGTAGAGAAACAAAATCACAGGGTTGATTTTTTTAATTTGTTCTTCAGTTTTGCTTGTTTTTAAGGTTGTTTTTGGGTTTTGTTTCCTTGTTGTTTTTGATTGGGGTTGTTATTTTCCGGTTCGGCGTTTCAAACTTCCCGGTTTTTTTTTGGGGGAAGGTTGGGGTTTTTTTTTCCGTTAAGGTTTTCCGGCTTCGGAGGCCTTTTCCGGGTTTTTGTTGGTTTGGACCAACTCCACAGCACATAACCACCACCATATATAATGGAGGTGTGTCTGCCCTCTGCTTCATAGAAATTGGTCTTGGGCTGATTTTGAGTTTTATTCTCTTTCCCCTTTGTGTAGTCAAGAGGAAGTCAGATATGGTCTTAACCTGTTTTGTTTGTTTGTTTATTGGTTTTTTGTTTTGTTTTGTTTTGTTTTTCATTTGGAATCAAGAGTGGGATTCATTATAATCACTTCAGGCACATTGAAGCATTATGTTTTATAAGAGAAAGAATTAAGGGTCATGGGATAAATGCTCCAACTGAGGGGAAAGAAACTTCTGAAGTTGCCTGGATCAGATGTCCTGCTGGTTGAATTAGATGGTTAATAGAGGGCCAGGGCCAACTGACTGGAGTCCACCTTGCCAGAGTCCCAAATCCATTTGCATATGAATTAGGTAAGTCTATGGGAGAAGAAAAGATTGAACTTTAGTGTTTTAAAAGGTTTATGTGTTTGACTGCCTTATGGATGTTGCTTTCTCCTGACAATTATTGTAAGATAGACATACATGTGTGACAGAAATGAATATTTGGGGTTATAGTCACAGAGAGCTTATAAACCTTTCTTCAGCTTAAACTTGATTGGATTTGTTTCCAAAGAGGAGTCAGAATTTGTCCAGAGAAATAGACTTTGTTGTTAAGCCTTTTTAGATTATGAGGCCTTAAGTGGAACCCTGAAACCCATCCAGAACCTTGAAAGTTGGGACATTTTGTATTTGAAAAGTCACGCAGGCTAACCCAGAACGGGAGAGAGAAAAGGAGATTCATGCAAAAAAACAAACAAACAATGCAGAACGATTTTGCATTTCAAACAAGCTGCTTGCCTTCAAGTCATCAAGGTCAGAAAAATCTGAGCCCATCAGAGACAATGATCTTCAAGGACTGAAAGTTAAAGGAAACAGGCAAGTGGTCTAGTATGCTTGCTGGTGACCACCTGGGCCTACTTGTGAGTAGAACTGGGGGCAATGCAGCAATTGGGCTGAGTTTGGACATAGTCTATTGGCATCCTTATTCACTTATTCACTGTCCTTATTCACGTCACTCTTCCTTATTACTGTCCAGCTTTCGCAAATGATGTATTGCATAGGCAAATCTGCTGCACAAGACCTTTTCTAAGTGTTGAAGAGCAAAGGTGTCAGCTTGCGGACTAAGGTTCACCTGACCCAAGCCATGGAATTGTCAATAACTTCATATACATACGAAAGCTGGACAGCCAATAAATAAAACCATAAAAGAATTGCTGCTTTTGAGTTGTGGTGTTGGAAGAGAATATTGAAAGTGCCATGGGCTGCCAAAAGAACCAATAAATTCATTTTGGAAGAAGTGCAACTTGAGTGCTTCTTTGTGGCCAAGATGGTCAAGAATCGTCTCTCATACTTTAGACATATTGTCAGGAGGGACCAGTCGTTGGAGAAGGATAACATGTTTGATAAGGTGAAGGGTCAGATAAAAAGAGGAAGACCCCCAATGAGATAGATTGGCCAGGTGGCAGTATCGATGGACTCAAGCGTGGCAACAGTAGTGAGGTTGGCCCAGGATTGGTTAGTGTTTTGTTTTGCTGTGCATAAGGTTGCAATGAGTTGGTACCAACTCTATGGCACCTAACAACAACAAGTCCTATGTTTAAAATGCAAGAATATTTGAGTGACCTTTAGATGTATTTTTTAAAATATGAGTTTGATTTTTTTTGTGTGTGTGTTTGTCTCTTGACAGGAGTTGTTTCTTTGGTTTGTATGTATGTATGTGTGTGAACAACATATTCAGCAAAGATGTAGAAGTAAAAGTCAATGGCAATTAAGCACACCTTGCTTCATCTAGACCTTAAGAAGACAAGGTGGCTTCAAAAAGTTAGTGGAGAGATACATTCTTCACAGAGTCCTAGTGGTGTCCCATTTCAACAGTGCTTGAATGGAACCAGCACTCACCAACCTACCCCAACTCACTGTTCCACATCACCCTCCAGCACCTCCAGCCAGCCTTGCCCTCTGATTCCCTAAAGTTCCTGCAGGCAGCCACCTCTCTCCTCCACCTCCGTCATGACAACCTTGTTCCCCTCACAGATGTGCCATACTACAACCAGGACTCAGAGGCCGCCATCAACCGCCAGATCTACCTGTAGCTCTATGACTACCTGTCCATGTCTTACTACTTTACGCATGACAATGTGGCTTTGAAGAGTTTTGCCAAATGTTTTCTGCACCAATCTCATGAGGAGTGGGAACAAGCTGAGAAACTAATGAAGATGCAGAACCAACAAGGTGGTGGAATCTTCCTACAGGATATCAAGAAACCAGACCTGGATGACTGGGAGAGCTGGGTGAATGCATTTCAGTGTGCTCTGAACTTGGGAAAAAAGTGAATCAGTCACTACTGGAACTGCAGAAACTGACCACTGACAAGAATGACCCCCATTTGTGTGACTTCATTAAAATGCATTACCTGAATGAGCAGGTGAAATCCATCAAAGACTTGGGTTACTATGTTACTAACTTGTACAAGATAGGGCCCCTATATTCTGGCCTGGTGTGATATATGTTTGACAAGCACTCACTAGGATATGGAGAGAGTTGAGCTTTAGATTGACTTCACCATGGCCCCAGGAGTGACTTCCTGGGCCACCAAGGCAGCCACATGCATGTTTGCATTACCTTTTTTGCAAAATGTATCAAAACATCCTATTTCAGTTCTTTCACTTGTACCATTCCTTCAGATAAAGTCATTTGATTCCACCCCCAGCCTCCCCAAAAAAAGTTAATGGAGAAACGGAAGAAAAAGTTCATGGGATTTTTCAGTAAACTATTTGAACCTCCCTTATATGTGGTTTGTACTGAGCATGGAGCTAAATCATTCCTCTCAGAATTTGACTGGTTTTGGATTTTGCTTTAAATTTTGTTACCTTTAGAGCACCATTGGCTTAAAGTTCCTTTACCTTTTTCATGTGTTTTAGATGTGGACTGTTTTCTCAATTTTCCTGTCCCATCCTCCTCTGTTGACTGTCACAATTTAGTCTTCATTTTACATTTGTGTTTACTCCTTGCTCATTGGTAGATAGCTGCTGCTCTATACTTGATGCATGATACCCTGATAGTATATAGTATATAGGTTATTTGTTGTTCTGATCCAGTCTTTGTATTTTTGTTGTTGTGTGCCAGAGAATCAATTCTGACACATACTTATCATATTGTTGTTAAGTGCTGTCAAGTCGATTCCAACTCATAGTGACCCTGTATAGGATTTTCAAGGAGCAGCTGGTGAGTTTGAACCACCGACCTTGCAGTTCAAATGGCTTTGCTGTCTGACGCATTATCCCAAAGCACCACACGAGGACTCAATACTTACTCTATGTTGTTGCTGTTAAGTGCCATCCAGTCAGTTGCAACCCATAGTGACCCTGTACAGGGTTTCCAAAGCTGTAAATCTTTATGAGAGCAGAAATCCTCATCCTTCTCCCATGGAGTGGCCGATAGTTTTGAATAGCCGACCTTAAGGTTCACAGCCCAATTTGTAACCACTGAGCTACCAGAACTCCCTAACTGCCCCATAAACTTTTGTAACTTATAGAATTTAAGGGAATAGGTAACCAGATCATTTCTCCATGGAATCACTGGCTTATTGAATCCACAGACCTTAGGGTTAGAAGCTGAGTGTTTAAACATTGCCACCAGAGCTTGTTTCCATGCAAGTCTGGGGTGAGACTTTTCTTAGTCATATGGTTCCTCTAGTTGAACTCCTGGTGGTGCTGTGAGCTACACGTTGGGTTTCTAACCTCAAGGTCATTAATTCAAACTCACCAGTCATGCCATGGGAGAATTATGAGGCTGTCTGCACCCCTAAAGATTTACAATCCTGGAAACTCTACATAGGACCACTATGAGTCAAAATTGACTCAGTGGAAGTGAAATTTTTTTTTCTAGTTGTAGTAGTCTTCAGGTGGTCTCAGTCTGTAATACTCCTTCTTCCAGCTACAACTGGTCTTCACCTGTGTCCTGGGGTTCACATATTTGTTGCAGCACTTTGTATTTTTCTTATTCCAAAAATTGTTTCCCTTACTCTGGTTTTAACTGTAAAATGAGGCTTGTGCAGTCCTGCCTCACATCCAATGTTTCTCATGAGAACAAAATGAAATTTGAAGGAAGAGAAGAGTCTATAAGTACATACAAATTCCCCTTTTTAGGACAAATTCTCATGGATATTGTAATTTTATATATTACTAGCACTGATTAGTCTTGAGGAATGAGTTTTAAAATGCTGAGTTGAACCCTAGTCCTCATTATTATGGTGCTCTGTTTTCCTCCCAGACACATGATCCACGTGATTCAGAACCAAGATCCTGAACTAACTTAGAAACATCTTACGTTTCCCAAATTTCAGGCTAGTTATTTACCCTGATGGGTTTAAGTGCAGTTATACTTTTGTATACTAGTTGCCTTTTTCTTTATTAGGATAAGATTGTTAGTATTTCTGGATTTTAATATCTCAACTAAATGCTCCAATTCCTCCATACAATAATGTTCTACTTTCAAATACTCTTAAAAGCCACAATTTCCAACCAATTTCTATCATTTTAAATCATACCAAGTCTCCAAATGTTGTTAAACAACATTAAGAATCTATGGGAATTTACTAGCTCACAAATCACTCAAATTAGAAAGAAGTTTGATAAGATTTAAAACACAAGGGATCCATGCATCACACCACACACAAAAACAAAATTCAAAAGGAATTAAAGACCTAACTGTACCAAAAAATACAATAGAATTCTTAGAGTAAAAGCAGGATAATACTATCAAGCATAGCTTTAAACAATGAACATACAATATAATAACAAAAGAAAAGTAAATGGGAGAACAAACAAGATGGCAGATCGGGTGGACCTATAGC
>NW_006408549.1:16940152-16943510 GCF_000296735.1 Chrysochloris asiatica | reverse complement strand
GGCACTTAACAACAACAACATACAATATAATAACAAAAGAAAAGTAAATGAAAGAACCTTATAAAAATAAAAAAAAATTATATATCAAAAGACTTTACTAAAAAGTAAAAGGACACATCATCAACTGGGAGATATCTTTGGAAACCCTATAGCTGACAAGAATCTAATAACCAAAATACATATAAAATGTCAATAACCTAAGAAAAGGAAAATAATCCAATCCTGGTGTGGTACTGAAACCAATCTGCCATTGGGGATCCTACTGGTATTTAAAATATCAGTGACATAGCTTCCAGCATCATAGGAACACACAAGATACCACAGTAAATCAAACTGACAGACAAATGATGGTGAAAGTACCACCACTCCTCTGTCAGTTTGTTGTATTGTTGTGGCTTCCATGTTGCTGTGATACTGGAAGACAGAGCAGGGTCACCAATGGTGGACAGGTTTCAGCAAAGCTTCTAGACTACGAAAAAGGAGAGGCAAACAACAGATCTCTAAATGGACCTCACCAGATGGAATACATAGGAATCAATTTGACTACATTTGTGGGTAAAAATCATTGAAAAGCTCAATATTATTATGTAAATCAAGGCCAGGGCCACCTGGGGAATAGGTCATCAATTGCTCAAATGCAAATTCAGGCTGAAGCTGAAGGAAATTAAAACAAGCCCAAAAGATCTATAATATGACCTTGAATATAACCCACATAAATTTAGAGGCCATCTCGATAAAAGATTTAATGCATTAGATACTATGGATCGAAAACCATAAGAGTTGTAGAAGGACATCAAGAACATCATATAGGAAGAAGTAAAAGGTCATTAAAAAGATGAGAAAGAAAACGGATGTTAGAAGAGACTCTGAAACTTGCTCTCAGGCACTCTTGTTGTTAAGTGCCACCAAGTGGGCTCCGACCCATAGCAACCCCATATAGGGTTTTCAAGGACCAACTGGTGGGTTTGATCTGCCAAATTTTTGGTCAAAGTCCAGTACTGATCCTACAGTGCCACAGTGGGTGTCCATCTCTGTGATCTCCAGCATAGAGATGCTAAATAAATAAGGAATTAAAATAACTCATCAGAAAATTTCAAAGGGCAATTTGAGAAGACAAAGACAAGTGTTATAATGAAATGGGCAAAGACCCAGAGGTAGAAGACCATTCTACGTATTTCTCAAGTTGAAAGAACTGAAGAAATTATTCAAGCATCCACTTTTAATATTGAAGGATTCTATGAGCAAAATATTGAATGATGAAAATATCAAAAATATTCTATGAGCAAAATATCGAAAAGGGTGGAAAAGATACAGAGAGTCACTGAACCAAAGAGAAATAGTAGATGTTCAACCATTGAGAAAGGTGGCATATAATTAAGAGTCAATGGTACTGAAGGAAGAAGTCCAAGCTGCACTAAAGGCATTGGTGAAAATGAAGGCCAAGTATAGACAGAATACAAATTAAAATCTTTCAACAAATTGATGCAGCACTGGAGGAACTCACTCATCTATGCCAAGAAATTTGGAAGACAGCTACCTAGACAACTGATTGGAAGAGATCCACATTTATGCCAAAGAAAGATGGCAGAATGGAATGTGGAAATCATGGAACAAAATCATCAATATCACGTGAAAGAGAATTTTTGCTGTAGATAATTCAAAAATGACTGCAACAGTACTTCTATAGGAGAGAACACAGAATTAGAGATACTATTGCTGATGTCAGAAAAATCTTGACTTAATTTAAGGAATATTAAAAAGATGTTTACATGTACTTTATTGACTATGCAAAGCCTCTGAGCTGTGTGGATCATGACAAATTGTGGATATCAATACAAAGAATGGGTATTCCAGAACAGTTAATTTACTTATGTGGTACTTGTACTTAGACCAAGAGGCTGTCATTCTAACAGAACAAGGGTAGACTGAATGGTTCAAAATCAGGGAAAGTATGTGCCAGGGCTGTATTCTTTCTCCTTACTTATTCAATCTGTACACGGAGCAAATAATTCAACAAGCTGAATTATATGAAGACCATGGACAGTAGGAGGAAGACTCATTAACAACCCGTAATATGCAGATGATACAACTTTGTTTGCTGAACTTAAGATGACTTAAAATACTGATGAAGATCAAAGAGCACAGCCTTCAGAATGAGTTGCATCTCAGTGTATAGAAAAAAAAAAAATCCTTGCCACTTACATCAACAAATAAAATGATGATAAATGGAGAGAAGATGGAGGTTGCCAATGACTTCATTTTGCTAATATCCACTATCAGGATTCATGGAAGCAGCCATCAATAAATCAAACAAGGTACTGCATTAAGCAAATCTGCTGCACAAGACCTCTCTAAGGTGTTCAAGAGCAAAGATACCAGTTTGAGGACTAAGGTGCATCTGAACCAAGTCATGGTATTTTCAGTAACTTCATAGAGATGTGAAAATTAGACAATGAATAAGAAAGACTTTAGAAGAATTGATGCATGTGAAATATGTTGTTGAAGGAGGATATTAAAAGTACCACATACTACTAGAAAAACAAACAAATCTGTGTTGGAAGAAGTACAGCTAGTATGCTCCTTAGATGCTAAGATTGTGAGATTTCTATCTCATACTTCAGACATATTATCAGGAGGTGTCCACTGAGAAGGACACCATACTTGGTAGAGTAGAGGGTTGAACAGTTGCAACAGCAAAAGATGCAAGTATAAGAATTGTGAATTTGTCACATGACCAGGCACTATTTTGTTCTGTTGTGCATGAGGTCACTATTTGTTGGAACCACCTTGACGGCACCAACAATAAAAAAAAGAACAAAAAAGCAAGAAAGCCTAGGATTTATGTGGGACATTATAAAAAAGAATAATTTACATGTAATAGGAATTCCAGAACAACTAGAGATTAAAAAAAAAAAAAAAATCATAGAGAATATATTCTTTGAATTATTGGAAAAAAGCTACCCTAATTTCATAAAAGATAAGAAGATGGCTATTCAAGAAGTTGAATGAACTCCAAACAGGATAGATCCCCAAACAAACAAATAAGCAAACAAAAAGACATATGAAAATCAAGCTTTTCAAAACCAAAGACAAGGAAAGAATCTTGAGAGCAGCTGAGGAAAAATAACAAGTTACCTTCAAAGGAAAATTAATAAGACTAAGCTCTAATTTCTCAGCAGAAATCATACAGGCAAGAATGGAATGGCATATATAAAACTCAGAAACAAATAAATTGCCAACAAAGAGTCATATATCCAGCAAAACTGTCCATCAAATAAGATGGTGAAATTAGGTCATGAAAAAACAACAACAGAAATTAAACGAATTTGCAAAAACTAAACCAATCTTACAAAAAATC
>NW_006408549.1:16918983-16938739 GCF_000296735.1 Chrysochloris asiatica | reverse complement strand
ATTACATATTATAAAATGCATATATAATATAAAATGCATATATATATATATAAAATGCATCTGGCCCTATAGAACTAATTTTTTTTTGTTTTTTTATTGTTTAAGAAGTCATTACCATTATCAGCTGATCTTAGTGTCCAAGACTAGACCAGGAGCACATTTTTAAAGCCACTTGTTTTGCCAAGAATATGTCCTTTGTTATTTAATTAAGAGCATTTTGGCACTGTGGATTTAGCATTGGGCTGCTAACCAAAAGGGTGATGGTTCAAATCCACTAGCAGCTCTATAGAAGAATGATGAGGCTATCTGAACATGTAAAGATTTACAGCCTTTGAAATCCTGTGTAAGTTTCACTCTGAGTCAGAATTTACTCCATGGCAGTATTTTCTGGGATTTAATTAATTAATCAATTTTTCTATTCATTCACAAAACAGATGCAGACAAAATTTTGTAATTTTTGGTTCATTGCCTTAAGGAAATCAAAATCAAACAGAACAGGCAGACATGTAAGTAGTTTTAGAATAAGGTGACATATGACAGTCAGTTTGTACAAACCTTGTCTTTTTGTCCTTCCTGTTCGTCTAGTTGGAAAAATAAAAATAGCAAAGAAATTTCTGAGACCATTTCTGATATTATGCTATATTAAAAGAAAAATGCTTAAATATAACTTTTTCTTCTTCTTTTGTAGAAAGAAAAATTTAGAAACTGACAGACTGGAATCTGAACACTGGCTCTGACATTTATTTGTAACATAATCTTTCCGTACCTTCATGTTCATATATAAAATAATCAGAACATGATATCTGATTGTTTTTAAGACTAAGTAAGATAACTTGTGTATTCTAGCACTGTGGACCAAAATTATTTCTCCTCTGCAAACCTTCTTCCCTACTGTAAACACAATTATATTAAAACAAACAAAAAATTGGAAAGGATGGGAGTGTTGAAACATATAACAAACTTCCAAGTAAATCATGATAATTGATGGTGGGTTTGAGTTTTTCTTGCAGCTCGGCTATGATGAATAAAGGAGAAGATATGATTACTATAACTTCAAGGTAAGGCACAGATTTTAGCACACAATATGGAAATAAAACAGTTGTCTTGGGAGTGTAATTAGAATAAGAACATGAAAGAATAAAATTTCATATTGAAAAAGGGTAAAAATTCTATTTGAATTCCAGAAAAGAGCTTTGTGGCAAGTACTGGACAGTCAGAAGTTGTAATAGATTAAAAATAAGAAATTAAAAAAAAAAAGAATCATTACATGTTAAATAGAAGACAATGATGGGAGTGTATAATTGAGGTAACAGAACTAGATTGGTATGAAGACAACGAGCTAAAAGAGTGAGCAGAAAACTCAGGAAAATATATTATCTTTAAAATGTATTGTTGTTGCTGCTAAGGGCCATCCAGTTGGATCTGACTCATGGCAGCTCTGTATAGGGTTTTTCAGGAGTGGCTGATGGGTTTGAACTGCTAACCTTGTGTTTAGCAGTCCAGTGTTGTTCTATAGCTCCATAAGAAAGGAGGGAAGAGTACAGAATAATCCTACTCTACAAATGGCTGTCAAAAAGTTCATGGAATATATATATTATGAAAAACCTTTACACATTATTTCTTCTTCTTTTTTTTTTTATGTCCCAAAATGAACTCATACTAATGTGCTGTATAAGAGTGCTGGTGGTGTTGTAGGATAAGCAATGGACTGCTAAGCACAGGTCAACAGTTAAAACCAACTAGTCACTTCTTGGGAGAAAGATGAGGCTTTCTGATCCTGCAAAGACTGTCAGATTTTGTACTATGCTGATTTGTATGTTGCTGTGATCCTGGAAGCTATTCCACCAGTATTTTAAATACCAGCAAGGCTAAAAATGGTGGAATAGTTCCAGCAGAAAAGACAGACTAGGAGATGGAAAGGGGCTGAGGACTGTGATGGGGGGGAGCAGGTTTACAGGGTAAACTCCTTGGTTGGGTGAGGATGCACGGACAGGATGATAACTATGCCAACGAAATGATGGATGATGGGATGAATGTAAAGCTGATGTTCTCCCATGTAGACTATCACACAATTCACAATAAAACATAAAAAAAAAAAAAAAAAAAAGACAGACTAGGAAGAAGGACAGGCCACTTATGAATGGATCTCCCCTGAAAAGCCTATCAATAGCAACAGAACATAGTCTGATATAGTGCTGGAAGATGAATCCCTCAGGTTGGAAAGCACTCAAAATCCTGTGGAAGAGATGGCTCCTGAAAGCAGAGTTTACATTAATGATGTTGATGGAGCAAAACTTTCTTTTGATGATGGGGTATAATTCAAAATGAGAAGAAATAGCTACAAATGCCCATTAATAATCAGAATGTGGAATGTATAAAGTATGAATTTTGGAAAATTGGAAGTCATCAAAAGTGAAATGAAACATATAAAGATTGATATGTTAGTAAATTAGTAAATTGAAATGGTCAAGCATTGGTCATTCTGTATCAATCATATGGTTTATTATGTTGGGAACTATAAATGGAGAGAAAAGATTTCACATTCACTGTCAAAAAGAGCATTATCTTGAAGTGCAAAATAATCAAGATCTCAATAATCAACATGATGAAGTGTGATCCTGTCTGTGATAGAATAATATCTTTACACCTGCAAGGAAGACCAGTTAAAAACACTATTATTCAAATTTATGCACCAAGCACTAAAGCCAATGATAATGAAATTGAAGCATTCTAACAGCATCTTCAGTCTGAAATTGATCAAAGATGCAATCAAGATGTGTTGATAATTACTGGTGATTAAAATGCAAAGGTTGGAAACAAACAGTAGAGATCAGTAGATGCAAAATATGACTTTGGTGATAAAATTATACTGGAGATTGCTTGAGAGAATTTTGCAAGACTAACAGCTTATTCATTGCAAATACCTTTCAAAAATAACTTAAAATGTTGACTATGGTAACAAATGACTACATCCCTGAAAACATATTATGGAAAAGCACAATATCATCACCAAAACATGGCCAGGGGTGGAACAGACCATTAATTATTCATATGCAGGCTGGGGCTGAAGCTATAGAAAATTAAAAGAGGCCTACCAAAGCCAAAAAAGAGCTCTAGTAGCGTAGTGGTTACGAACAGGGCTGTGAACCACAAGGTCAGCAGTTTGAAACTACCAGCTGTTCCGCGGGAGAAAGATGAGGCTTTCTGTTCCTGTAAAGATTCACAGCCTCAGAAACCCTGTGCAGGGTCGCTATAAGTCAGAACCGACTCCACGGCACATAACCATAACCACCAAAGCCAAAATATGACCTTGAGCATATCTCACCTGAATTTAAGGATAATTTTAAAGATACATTTTTTGCATTAGACACTGATGACCAAAGACCAGAAGAATTGTGAAATGAAAACAAAAACATAATAAAAGTAAAAAAGACGAAGTCGTTAAAAGATGGGTTAAAACAAAACAAAACAAAAAGACCAAAATTGAAGTAAGAGGAGACTCTGAAACTTGTTCTTGAATATAGAGAAGTTAAAGTGACTGAAAGAAAAGATGAAGTAAATGAGCTGAACAGATCATTTCAAAGGGCATGTTGAAAAGAAAAAGTCAAGTATTATAATGAAATGTGCAAAGACCTTTGGAGTTATAAAACCAAAATGGAAGAACACCCTCAGCATTTCTCAGGCTGAAAGAACCAAAGAAAAATCTGAGCCTTGGGTTTCAATATTGAAAGATTCTATTGGCAGTATTGAATGACACAGGAAGCATAAACAGGAGAGGAAAAGAATGCACAGTCACTGTACCAAAAATAATTGGTCAATATTCAATCATTTCAAGAGGTAGCATAAGATCAAGAACCAATGCTATGGAAAGAAGATGTCCAAGCTGCACTGAAGGCACTGGTGAAAAACAAGGATTCAGGAATTGACAAAATACAAACTGAAATCTTTTAACAAACTGACACAGTGCTCTAGGCACTGAAATAAGGAAGATAGCCACCTTGACAAGTAGAAAAGATTCATATTTGTGCCCATTCCAAAGAAAGGTAACCCAACAAATGCAGAAATCAGTGAAAAATATCTTTAATATCACATGTAAGTAAAGTTTTGCTGAAGATAATTTAAAAAGTGGTTATAATAGCATATTAACAGGAAGCTGCTAGAAATTAAAAAATTGGATTCCAAAGAGTAACTAGGGATATCACTGCTGATTTCAGATGGATCTTGGTTGAAAGCAAAGACTAGTAGAAAGATGATTTTACTTGTGCTTTATTGACTATGCAAAGGCATTCAATTTTATGGATCATAACCAACATTGTGAAGAATAGGTATTTCAGAACACTTCATGTGCTCATGAGAAACCTATACACAGAGGTAGTTGTCTGAACCAAAGTGGTGCTGAATGGTTTAAAATTGGGAAAGATGTGTGCCAGGGTTGTGTCCTTTCACCCTACTTTGTCATTCTATATTCTCAACAAATAATCCAAGAAGCTGGACTCCTATGAAGAAGAACATGGAATCAGGATTGGAGGAAGATTCATTAGCAACCTGCAATATAAACATGACACAACCTTGCTTGAAGCGAAGAGGACTTGAAATATTACTTAGTAAGACTACAACCTTCAGTACAGAAGCACCTCTATGTAAAGAAAACAAAGTCCTCACAACTGGACCAATAAATAACATCATGATAAATGGAGACTGAAGTTGTCAAAGATTTCATTTTGCTTAGATCCACTATCAGCAATCGTGTAAGCAACTGCCAAGAAATCAATGTATTGCAGTAAGCAAATCTGCTGCAAAAGACCTTTTTAAAGTGTTAACGAGCAAAGATGTCACTTTGAAAAATAAGTGTGCCTGGCCAAAGCCATGGTATTTTCATTCACCTAATTTTCATATGAAAGTTGGACAATGAATAAGAAAGACTGCAGAAGAAATGATGCATTTGAATTATGGTGTTAGAGAAGAATATTGCAAGTCCCATGGACTGCCAGAAGAACAAACCTGTCTTGGAGGAAGTACAGCTAGAATGCTGCCTAGAAGAGAGGAAGATAAAACTTTGTTTCTTGTACTTTGGACATGTTATTAGGAGGAACTAGGTCTGGAGAAAGATCTCATATTTCGTAAAATGAAGGGTCAGCAAAACGTGGAAGACACACATGCCCTGGTTGTGTTTCATTCTGTTGTGCATAATGTCACTAAGAATGAGAACCAACTGGAGTACATCTAACAACAACAACAACTTGTTATAAAATGGTCGAATAGAATATAGTTTGAGGCATTAAAAAGGACAAGATTTTCATTTGAAAATAACCCATCAGAGCAAAATGAGTTCTGCTAAATTTGAAGCAAGAACAAACATCAAATTTATAGTGAAACTTGGGTATAAGAATGATGAAATCATTGATGCTTTAAGGAACGTTTATTGAGACAATGCCCTAAAGAAATCAATGATTAAAAATGGGTAACTTGTCTTTAGAAGGGACAAGATGATGTGGAAATTGAAGCTCACAGTGGCAGTCCATCTATGTCAATTTGTAAGGATACAATTTTGTTTGTGCCTTAACTAAAGAGGAGAGATGTAAACAGCAGAATCAACAGCCAAAGCTGTGTTGATCTTAACTGGCTTAGGTTACACAATCCTGACTGAAAAATTAAAGTTGAGTAAACTTTCCACTCAGTTCAATGCCATGTGCTTAATATAAATTCAGTTTCTCAAATGGTTTGTTCAGCACACAGTACCAAAACTGTTATACCCGGATCAGCACCAGATGATCTGGAATAATTAAATTATTTTGAGACAGAGAAGATCACAAAAAGGAAACTTATCAGGAAAAAGTAGAGAATTGCATAATGATAAATGTGTCATTCTCCAGGAAAACATCATAAATCCATGTAGTCACCAAATAACTGAATATAAAAATACATCAGATGAAAACTGATAGGACAAAAATGACAAATCTAGCATAATCCTTAGAGACTTCAACATGCCTCTTTCAGCAATTAGTAAACCAGTAGAAAGAACTTCAGTAAAGATTTAGTGTATTTGAACAACACCATTACTTAATTCTATTTAATTGATAATTTAAAAAGACTTCATCAAACAACAGAATATATAACCTTCTCAAGATCACACAGAACACTCACCAAGAAAGACCACATTTGGAACCACGAAGCATATCTTAACAAGTTTAAATTAAGACTAGAATTATTTTAAATTTTATTTTTTCAAACCACAGTGAAAATAATCAGAAATTAATAATGGTAAGATAACTGGGAAAATACCAAAATATTTTCAGAATAAATACGTTTAAATAACATAAATAAAGAAGAAAGTCCAAATGAAGTAAAAAAATATTTTGAACTAAAAGAAAAACTATCAAAATTTGTGAGATGGACTGAAAGCTGTATTTACATTGAAATTGAAACATTAAATGCACATATTAAGAAAAGAAGCCTCTAAATTGAATAATATAAATTTCCACTTAGGAAACTAAAGAAAGAAGAACAATTTTAGTGTAAACAAGGACAATAAAAGAAATATAGAATTTACAACAGACATTATTAGAATTAAAAACAGAAAAACAATAGAGAAAATCGATGACATGACAAGTTGGGTCTGAAAGCATCAATAAATTGATAAATCTTTAGCCATGCTAATGAAGGGGGACAATCTGAGAAGACATAAATTACCAATAGTATGAATGAAATAAGAGTGCACATGACTGGTCAGATGGACACTAAAAAATAAAGGAATAGTATGAACAGCGGGCACCTACATGTTTGATCATGTAAATGAAATTGGACCAATTCCTTAAAAGATATAAACTAACAAAATGTACAAAAGAAGAAATAGAGAAACTGAATAGTCCTTTATCTATGCATGAAAGAAAAGGATTCAAATGAATCACCAAATATCTAAGAAAAATATATGCTGATTCTACACAATCTCTTCCAGAAAAATAAAATAGAACACTTAACTCATTCTGCAAGATCTGTACTCTCTTACATCAAAACTGGATAAGACATTACAGGAAAGGGAAACTTCAGATATCTCAATAGCATAGATGCAAAACATCACTAAAATATTAGAAAATAGATCTCAACATTGTACAGAAATAATGATATAAAACAGGGTGAAATTTGTTTCAGATTTGCAGGATTGGTTACTCCTTTAAAAATCAAATGATGCAAACAACCAAATCTGACTAAAGAAGAAATATCATATGATCATAATTATCATCAATTATCACAAAAAAATAAAAATTCACAAAACCACTCATTCATGATAAAAGTCACCAGCAACCTAGGAATAGAGGAGGAGTACCTCAATTTGTTAAAGAACATCTTTTTAAAATGTACAGCAGACATCATATAGTTGATGGTGTGAAACTAGAGGCACTCTCCTAAGTCAGGATCAAACCAAGGGTGTTCTCTTGCACTACTAATTCAGCATCATACGGGAAATTATAATGAATGCAGTGATACAAGAAGAGGAAATAAAATGGATAGATATTTAAAAAAGAAACTATGATAAGAATGTCAAAGAATAGACACAAAATTGGGAAAATAGGAGTCCCTGGGTTGTACAGATGACTGCCAGATTTCGTTTTTAACTCAAAGGTTGGAAATTTGAGTCTAGCCAGAGGCACCTTGGAAGGAAAACCTGGTAATCTGCTTTTGAATAAAAATATCAGATATTGAAAATTCTATTAAGCATCGTTTTATTCTTTAACAGTGTTGATTGTTAGTCCATTTCCTCCAGAAAAAATCTGCCAAGACCAATTTATACTACAACAGTCACCAGTCTAAGGAGAAGATCAGATTACTCCCTCTATCCCAAAGACGAATACAGCCATATAAATTAGGGGATCTTTAAAGCCCTATCTTCACTATACATACATATACTATCTTGGAAATAATTACGTCGTTAAAATCTCAAAGACGACATGTAGTAGAGTCATTTAAGTGCCTCTGGGTTCATTAATTCAAATTTTAAAAATGAATTAATTGAGCAAATACAATGGACAGGGCATTGTTTTTTAGACTCTGATACTAAAATGAATCAGACATTGATCCTTCTTTCAAGTAATATATTATACAAGATGATCTTGTAAACAAACACACTATTATACAATACACTAATATGAGAAATATGAGCCCTGGTGTGGCACTATAGGATAAGCACTGGATTTCTAACCACACCAAGTACAATGTCGGCAGTTCAAACTCACCAGCCAATCATGGAAACCCAATACAGGTTCACTATAAGTCAAAATAGACTAGGTGGCACACTGTTACAAAAACAATAGAAATATGGATGAAACAGAGAAAGAAAAGTCATGAACTTTATCATGAAAGAGTAGAGTAATAAGAAAAGTCTTCCTCAAGAGAGTGATATATGAGCATAATTTTTAGGGTGGACAGGAATATTTTAGAGGGATATGATAGCTGTTAGTTGTCAATGAGCCAGTTCCAACTCAAGAGACCCTCTGCACAACAGCACAAAGCATGGCCCATTTCTCACAATTGTTACAATTGAGCCCCTTGCTGCTACCACTGTGCTAATCCATCTCACTCTGTCTTCTTTTTCGTTGATCCTCCACTTTTCCCAGCATGAAGTCCTTCTCCAGGGAATGGCCTCTCCTGATAACATGTCTGAAGTATGGATGATGAAGGCTGGCCTTCCTGTCTTTTAAAAACATTTTGGCTGTACTTCTAAGACAGGTTTATTTGTTTTTCTGGCAGTCCATGGTACTTTTAATACTCTTCTCCACCACCATATCTCAAATGCATCAGTTCTTATATAATTTTTCTATCCATTGTCCAACTTTCACATGCATATGAAAGTATTGAAAATACTGTGACTTGGGCCAGGCACACCTTAGCCCTCACAGTAATATCTTTGCTTTTGAACACTTTAAAGAGGTCGTGTACAGCAGGTTTGCCTAATGAAATACTTGTTAGATTTCCATGAGTGTTGATAGCGGCTCCAAAAAAAAATTTTTTTTTTGACAACTTCAATGTTTTCTCCATTTATCATGATGTTATTTACTGGTAAAATGATGAGGATTTTTGTTTTCTTTACACTGAGGTGCAACCCATACCAAAGTCTTTGATCTTCCTCCGTAAGTATAAGTTCTCAACAGAGGGTTTCACCAGTACTAGGATTCTTCTATCCAATGATTGTTTCTCATATTGGCTTGGGTAACAAAAAAGAATAATAAAGAGCTTTTTTATTCACAGCATCATAGGTAGTTTATATTTAACATCATATCCAATAGTATTCAATGATTAGATTATTAGAGCCAAATAATGCTCTAGCTCATGACTGACTTAGAGAGGGAAACTTTCATAGAAAGTTTATATCACCTTTGACATATTGCTTGAAGTTCTGTTCCCTCCACTCATCATATGAATACTCCTTATACAAAGGAATGAAAAATGATATCCATGATGTCCAGTTACTATTATGTTGCATAAATTTTTAAAGGAAATAATTTAGGCATCAAAGAGTACAATTATCAGTAGGAATTCAAAAAATGAGCTTCAAGACCGTCTTTACCATCCACCCACAACACTTCATCTTATAGATTCCTGATTGGATAAATTAGATTGCATTATCTAAATTGAAAAATTTTTTTTTTTTTTTTACTTTCTTGACTCCTTTCTATTGGTCATTTAAAATAATTGTATAATTTCAGTGCTAGAAAGAAGGAATACACAAGGGGAAATTACATTTTGTTCCCAAATCTGGAGCCGTACACCAAAGTTACCAGTCAAGGCCTACCTTTCTCTGGGCATCCCTTTTATACCTTTTTGGTATTTCCAGGACAAAGTGTTCAGGTAAAAAAGTTAGCAAAAAATCATTCTTTCACTAATTATAGAGAAACTTTAATATAAAGAATCTATCCACAGAACCAGCCCTATAAATACGGCATCTTTTGGTCTCTCTTTTCCTTACACAGATGATTTATTCCAAACCCTTTGGCAAATACTGGCCTCAGCCTTGAGTAAAACGTTTGAAGTGCTTTAGAGAAGTTCTTGTGTCTTTTTGCTTTGAATGAATCCAACCACGCAGAGTTTAATTCCACTTTGTGCCTAGGTTTAAGTATTTATATGCCAATTAATGTTTTTTTTATTATTTTTTATTTTTTTGAGTACCTTATGAACCTCTGACAGTGAGCTACCAGTAAGAAGCATAATATATATTTAAAATGGTTTTGGGGCCACTTCGTCCAGCCACCCATCACAGGAACTTTTCAGGTCATCCCCCTTAATGGAAGGTCACCTGGTTGTGACTTCATACCCTAACAGTCTCAGAGGTATCCCTAAAGTTTTCCTATTTGCAGTAGCCCCTTCCTGCTCCCATAGGCTCAGTTATGGTTGTGGGAGAACATGTCTTTATTCTCTGTGCCTTATAAAAGGCTACACCAAAGAGGTAAAAGTATGGATACTTATCATGGCATCATATTGATGATTTCCCTCACCCTGGGTGATCTCTGCTTGTTTTGGCTTATTTTCATTTCTGTTTTATTCTTAATAAGGTGTTTCTAAAATATTTACAAAGTTCTGTTGTGGCACTGTGAGTTAATGTGCTGGACTGCAAAGTCGGTTTGAACCGCAAGGTCAGCTACTCCTTGGAAATCCTATACAGGGTTGCTATGGGTCAGAATTGACTCTTTGGCACTTAACACATAATATAGAGTCCTTGTGTGGTGATGTAGGATAAACATTTGCCATAAAGTCAGTTTGAACTGCAAGACCAGTTGTTCAAACTCAGCAGCCACTCCTCAGAAACCCTATACAGGGTCGCTATGAGCCTGAATGACTAGGTGGCACTTAACAACAAAAAAGAACAGAAATAACATTTATAGAAGATGGGTTCTCTTTACTGCCCTACAATAGAACAAATAAAGACAGTACGAAATAAAGCTCTAAACTCTCGTGAGACCAACATTTAGAAGTTGATAGGCTTTAATAACTTCACTGGTTCCTTAAAAGGCACTCTTGTCTTTTAAGTGCAAACTGGAGCTTCTATTAAAATTAAAGAGTTTATTGATGGAACAAAGCAATCCAGGATATGCAGTAGCTGGCAAAGTATTGCAGCTACAGCAAGGTTTCACAGAGAATCTAGTAATACAATGGATCTAGACACTTATAAGAAAATTCTAAATAGTTGACATTTACAAAATCATGTTTTAAAACACAAGACAATGACAGGACCCTTTAAACAGTAATTTGTTATTCATAAAGATTGAGTCATTTAACAACTTATTTTATAGCAATTTCAAGGAACAGTCAGAATAAACGCTATCCCTGAAATTGTGCTGTGAGAGAAAGGAGGAGGAAGGCAGGGGAGCAGGCTTCCTGAGGTATGATGGCTAATTGACTTTTAAAAGTCAGCTTAGATGATCTAGCTTCAATGACTGGATGATCAGAACTTGACTAAAGGAAGAAAGAAGAGAGAGAGAGAGAGAGAGAGAAAAAAAAAATGTAATCCACTGCAATTTGATGAACGTGACATATACTTATGGATATAGTAGCTTAAAAGAGGGAACAAATCTTTACAGCAAGGATCATTCCTACCCCCTCTGTACACAGGATTGATAGGGATAGGCAACTTAGGCATTTGTTGTTGTTGTTATGTGCTGTGGAGTCAGTTCCTACTCATAGGGACCCTGTATAGGGTTTCCGAGGCTGTTAATCTTTACAGGAGCAGAACGTCTCATCTTTCTCCCGCGGAGCAGCTGGTAGTTTCAAACTGCTGACCTTGCGGATTGCAGCCTGATTCATAACCACTACGCTACCAGAGCTCCTAATGGCTACCCAAAATGGGGCAGGGGAAGGTTTACAAAGGCATGAAGTGACTGGATTACAAGTTTTCAAGAAGTAGCTCAGTTTCAGAGGGGGTGGGGAAGGTAGAATCTCCACTGAGTGGTTTCCAACCTGTCTAGATGGGGCTGGTGAAAGGAAATGGGGATAAGACTCCTGTGGTCTTATTAGTGAATAATTGTTATAAGGACTGACTGCTATTGTTGCAAATGTAAAGGTAGACATTTTGTAACAAAAAGATGGAAGTGGTTGATCTTGCAGTCCAGGAGCGTAGGACCCTGGAACCATCAAGGGAGAAGAGCGGAAGGGGAGTGAAGGACCCTATCCAGAAAAGCAGTGACACCAGAAATGGAGGCAGCTGGGGGACTCTAGACTCAAAGAGGGAGAGGGGCTGTGTGCTGGTGTCCCAGGGGTCAGGCTTGCAGGGTATGCCTTTTGGTTGTTTGAATGATTATATATTCCTGAATGCTTCAGTGTACATCCAAAACACACACACAAAGGGAATGGAAGCAAATGTTGTTGAATGATGATGCACGGAGTGGATTGACTGTAATTATTGCAGTGAGATGAAATACGATAGGATAAGTATAAAGCTGATGCTCTCCCATGTAAACTATCACTCAATTCACAATAAAAACTTTTAAAAATAAAAAGTCAGCTTAGAATAAGCAGTTCATGGTGGAAAAAAAATGAAGTTTGACCTGCATCTCTAGCAGAAGCCTCTCCTTATGCCGTATACCAAAAGCACCTAGTTTTTTTTGTTTGTTTGTTTTTTTGGTGCTTTTTCACAATCCCCACTTCTGCTCATTGATCAGTATTTTAACAATGTCTTCTGCATTGACTTATCAGCTTGCCACCTTATTTTGTGTGAGTCTCATGTTGTCCACAAATAAATAGCTCATATTTTGCAAAGGCTTTTCATGTTTATTAGATGGCTACCTATTCCAAATAAACTTTTAAGACTCTAGACATCCCCCATGAAAGAAAGTGGGGCACCATCTCTTCATTGGTGGCTGCTTACCTTGATATACCTTTAATAACCATGCATCACCATTAACATCTTGTTGTTGTTGTTTTCAGGTGCCATCGAGTTGGAACCTACTCATAGCGACCCCATGTATAGCAGAACAAAACAAGGTCCGATCCTGGGCCAACCTCACTACCGCTGCCACACTTGATGCCATCAATGATGCCACCAGGCCAATCCATCTCATTGGGGGTCTTCCTCTTTTTCTCTGACTCTCCACCTTACCCAACATGACATCCTTCTCCAGTGACTGTTCCTGCCTGACAATATGTCCAAAGTATGAGAGACAGAGCTTAGCCATCCTGGTCTCCAAGGAGCACTTAGCCATGCCATAATTTGAACCTCTGTTTCTGGGATCTTTCTTCTTGTTTCTGAGGCGTTTATGTGAGAACATGGTCAAATAATTAGGAATACTTGATGAATAGGGGCATTGTCCAAAGTGAAGAGATGAACTGTTCTCTAAGGAGTTTTCATTTCTTTAAAAGGCATGACCTTTGACTTAACAAACAGAACTTCATTGTCAGTACAAACATTAAAAATTAATTCATAAAATATTTTATTAGTTTTATAATTATTATACTGATTAAGGCAATAATGCAATTTGCAAAATTAAATGTCCTCAAGAGTCCATTTCAGTACGTAACCAATTAAAAGGTCAAGAAAAAAGAGAATTAAATATAAGGGTTAGTGACTAATTTATAAATCAGATAAATTTCAGATTAAAGTGATTTGAAATATATAGATCAGTCATTTGGCCCCAAAGAATGATTCAGACCCTAAGTGAAAAACCTCAGCCAGTTTGGATAGTAATAGTTTGGTTACTTATGGACACATTCTGCTTGAGTACAAACTACCATAATTTTATGTAAAAGATCAAATGGCTCTGAAACACAGCATTTGATATATAAAATGTATTGAACTAAAGTAAAACAACACTTTAAAGCATTGTACTTGAAACAATGAGGAATATAAAGATTACAATTTTTCCACCTGGTTAACTCTCCAAGCTGGGAAACTAAATGAGGTTGTCCACCTTAAGAGGAAAACCAATTACTTACAATTTCACTTAAGGAGGATATAGTATCATTAAAATGAGAAATTGCATGTTGCATATGATTAATATAGTATGTAATGTTAGCACTATTGTCAGGAATATAGCAAAGCAATCAGATTTTATTCTGGCACAAGTACCTCCTTGGGCTGCAGTAAGGATATCAAGAACCATTCTACTTTAGAGTACTGCTTTTCTCATCATAGCTCTATTGTTATTGATCTCTTGAAGTCCATCTTAATTTAGGACAATTTTCACATGTTTAGTAAATACTTCTACATGTACCATAACATCTTCAAGTCCTATCTAAGATGCACAGGCTGACAGTAAATGATCACACTAATGAAACTGATTTAGACTACCACTACTCCCTTTACCAGCTAATAGGTACATTGGCTGGTAAAGGGAATTCGTTAAAACACATCCTTGAGTTTTACACCAGGCCTAGTGTGCAACATCTTATAACCCAGCCAAGATGAAGACATTAGCAAAGGTCAGTTCTACATAGCCAAACGTGCCATAAGGGACAACTCAACAGATGACTGAGGGTTGTGGCCAATCAGTGTCTTAGGTTGGGTTCTCTAGAGAAGCAAAGCAAGTGAAGTTTATATATATATATAACAATGGTGGTTCAAACTCACCAGCTGCTCCTCAGAAACCATACACAGGGTCACTATGAGTTGGAACCTACTCAACTGCATTTAACAACAAATATATGGAGATACACACACACACACACACATTTTTATCAAGGAAATGACTCACACTTGTAGAGATGGACAAGTCCCAAGTCCCTTGGTCATAAATCAGGCTGGAGACTTCTGACTCACAGAGCTGCAACACTGATGAACCCAATACTGGGCAAGCAGGGCAGGAATTAGCAAGACTTCAGAGTCAGACCAGGCAAGCTTGAAATGAGAGTTTAATATATTGGATGCAAGCCACAACCCTAAGGAAAACTCTCTTTTATTAATGTGGGATTTGTAGCAGATCTCATCATAGAGGATTTCCACATCTTAATTTCCAAACCATTGAGAATGTGGCTCAATAAAGGTGACACCAAACCTCAACTATCACAGTGACTTTTCTTAGTTATCTAGTGCTGCTATAACAGAAATACCACGAGTGGATGGCTTTAACAAATAGAAATGTCTTCTCTCACAGTTTAAGAAGCTCTAAAAGCCTGAATTCAGAGCATTGGCTCTGGGAAAAGGTCCTTGTCTCCTTACAGCTCTTGTAGGTCCAGCATTCCTCGGAGATTTCCATGCATCTGATCATCAACCTTTTCCTGGATCCAGAAGTTTCACAGTGCAGGGAATCCAGGCCCAAAGGACTCTCTCCACTTCTGTTTTTTCTTCTTGGTGGCATTGATGTCCCCTACCAATGCTCACTTCTTTCTCCTTTTATGTCACAAAAGATATTTGCTCAAGATGCAACCTTATTCTGCAGATTGCATCCAACATTACTAACATAATGGAAGTAAGAATTTACTTGTGTTGGATAATTTCATCAGATCAGGGCTGACCATGTCAGATCACATGACAGGTTGTCACCTCTTAACTGCCAAATTCCTGAGACTGCAGGCTGAAGCCAAGTTGACACAAAGTAGGGCACCAATCAGTAGCTTGCATGTTTACAACTAATGTACATTTGGATAGTGGAAGTCACCCCATAGGTCTGGTGAGGACTGGGTTATTCATATGTGTGGTTGGACAGTTTCTAGCAAAGGGGAAAGACCTGATTTAGTTTCCCTGCTTAAGGCATTAACCACATGAATCCATCCCATAACTGTTGATTTATACAAATACATATAATTGTAAGAGTTCTGTGTATAGGTTTGGAAGATTCTTTAATGAAACATCCTTGAGGGATTTTTTTTTTTTTTTTCTTAAATATCATCAAATTGGTTACCTCTAAGGTTTCCAATGAGTAGTTGATGGATTTGGACTTCTAACCTTGTGTTTAGCAGTCCAGTGCTTTTCCTACAGCACCATACCAGAATTCTGATAAAGTAAAGTGGCTTTGCTCAGTAAAACAAGGGTTGTGTTAAGACTAAAAGTTAAGTGATGACTTGGGTATTATTTAGATTTCAAAAGAGGCCATTTATCAATGAAAATCTAGTAACAATGATTTTTCTATAATTATGAACTATTTCTCTATTGTTTTTATATCCATAAATCAGTAGCAACTCAATAAGGTCACTGCAGTGGAAAGACCCTCCAGGAAAAGTCAGATTGACTTGAGCTTAGAAGGGCATCACATATCTAACTATTAAATCTTAAACCTTTTGAAATGGGGAGCATAAGTATTTGTTCAATCTAAGAAAACATTAGTAGAGGCATGACTATTACAAATGTTTTTTTAAAAAAAAGACGAAGTGTATTTTTCAGGCATGTTCCAGGGTGTTGGGTCAGCTGTCTATCTCAGATGTCATCAGCTTCTGGCCATGACCACAACGGTGCCCAATTTTAGCTTAAATCCTTAAGTCCAGAAAGGCACTTTAGCTTTCTTCAGGTGAGACAGATGAACCCAGTTTTTGATTCCCTATCATCTGGCAGCAGATCTTTTGCTGAATATAATTCTTAGATGACTGAAATGGTACATAAACAGGGAACTGCCAGAAACTCAAACCAGATTCAGAAAAGCACACGGAACTAGGGATATCATTACTGACATCAGATAAATCTTGATTGGAAGCAGAGAATACCAGAAATATTATTTACTTGTGCTTTATTTACTATGCAAAGGGCTTTTGATTTTGTGGTCATAGCAAGCTATGGATAACATTGTGAAGAATGAGTATTACAGAATACAAAATTGAGTTCATGATGGGGTTCTAGTGTGGCACCCTAGGATAAGCACTTGACCTAAAGGTTTGTTTGAACTACAAAGTTGGCATTTAAAACCCACCAGTTGCTCCTTGGAAACCCTATACGAGGTCTTTATGAGTGGGAACCAACTCGACGGCACTTAACAACAACAAAAATGAAGAACCAGTACATAGACCAAGAGACTGCTATTCAGACAGGACAAGAAATATTGAATGGTTTAAAATCAAGACAGTTGTGTGCCAGGGTGGTATTCTTTCACAATATTTATTCAATCTATGTGTTGAGTAAATAATCTGAGAAGTTGGATTCTATGAAGAAGAATGTGGCATCAGGATTAGAGGAAGACTCATTAACAACCTGTGGTATGCAAAAACCTTGCTTACTGGAAGTGACGAGGACTTAAAATACTGTTGAAAATCAAAGACCACAGCCTTTATTATGGATTGTACCTCAGTATAAAGAAAACAAAATTCCTCACCACTGGACCAGTAAATAAGGCCATGATAAATGGAGAAAAGAGTGAAGTTATCAAAGACTTAATTTTGTTTGGATCCACCTTCAACACTCATGGACTCAGCAGTCTGTAAATCAAATAATGTATTGCATTAGACAAATCTGATGCACAAGAGCTCTTTAAAGTATTGAAGAACAAGACATCCAGTTGAGGACTAAGATGTGCCCTATCCAAACCATAGCATTTTAATAGTCCCATATGCATGTTGGCCAATGAGTAAGGAAGAGTGTAAGTACAATAGAGTTATGGTGCTGAAGACTATTAAAATTACTATATATATTGATAGAAATACAAATAGGTCTGTGTTGGAAGAAATATAACCAGAATACTCTTTAGAAGTCCAGATGGCTAAATACTGTGTCTCATACTTTGGACATAGTATCAGGAGGGACAATTCTCTGGAGTAGATGATCATGCTTGGTAAATGGGAGGGTCAGAAAAAAGTAAGAAGACCCCCAATTAGATGTATTGACACAGTGACAGCAGCAATGGACTCAAGCATGACAACTGTGAAGATGGTTCAGGACCAGACAATGTTTCATTCTGGTGTACATAGGGTACTTATGTGTGGGGACTAATTGGATTACACCAAAGAACAAGAACAATCTGGCAGCACATGGGTTAGTGATAAGGACCAAAAACAGTCCTTTCCAATGAGTTTCTAGAAATTCTTTTAATGAGTGCCCCTTCCAACATATAATTTAATGGGGGGTTATACTTGAATTTTGAAATTTTGGCTGTCAAAAGCTTCTTTGACTCATAAAAGTTACTCTTTAGAATACTGAATTAAAGATTAACAGTGTTTAATAACTCAGGTTGAGTTAAATTGGAATCAGAATAAGTTGAAAAAGAAGGGAGAGTCATAGACCTTCCAGTACTAATTTTACATGGATTTAATTTATATGGTCCAAATGTCGTGGACCTCAAATTTAGAAGTACTAGTGAAAGGACTTTAGTACAAGATAAGCTTAAAGCTTGGCAGATAATTGCCTTTATTCTTTATAGTAGCCAAAGAGATTGTGAATGTTAAGGGCATTGAAGACTCTAACTGATAGAAAAAATAAATTACAGACTTCTTTACTTAATTGTTCTGTAAAATGGGTTTACATACCATTACAAATAATTGTTGGCATTTCTGAAGTGGGAATTATGTGTGTGTTTTTTTTGTTTTGTTTTTATTTAAATTTTGAATAAAGGTTTACAGAGAAGATCATCAGTTTTACAGTCAACAAATCATGTACTTTGCTTAATTATATGGTTGCAATCCCCTCCATGCACCAACAGTTAACAGTATTTACTTTTGTTCTCTTTAACCACTCTTTTCCTCCCTGTGTCTCCGGCCACCTTCATCGTTCCTCTGCCAACCTCCCTACATTGTATATTGCCTGTCCCATGACCCATATCAGTGTGTCTACCCAATAGTTCATGTATCATTTCTTCTTCTCCCCAAAACAATCATAGATTGTTTCTTTTACCAAAAAAATTCCCCCTCTTTGTTTGTTTATTTTTATGTACCAAAAAAAAAAAATTTAAAGGCAGGGATATATAGTCATTTAAACGACCAAAAGGAACATTCTGCAAACCAGTCATCTTGCTACCAGCTCACAGCCTTTCTCTTTCCATGAGTCTTGAATCCTCAGCTGTTCAATCTCTCCATGTCATTATCTCTGCTTCCATCTCTTGTGTCACTGAATCTATGGTTAGGGTCTCATGTTCCACACATGCTCTTCTCTCATGATGGTTGGAAGGTCCTCTTTTCCTGGAATATAGGATTAACTACTCCCAACTTTTTATTACACAACTTCTACCTTTACAGTTGTGACAATCGCAATTAGGTATGATAACAATTACTCATTACTGAATCAATGCATCCTATCCCCATCTCCTTTCACCAGACCCATCTAGACAACAGGTAACTAACTATTCAGTGGGGATTCTACCTTCCCCACACATTCTGAAAAGAAACTCCTCCTTGAAAACTTGTAAGCCAGCCACTATATGCCTTTATAGTGCCCCATTTTAGGTACCTAATGTCTAAGTTAACAACCGGAGATATGCAGATGATACAACCTTGCTTGCTGAAAGTTAAGAGGACATAAAACATTTACTGATGAAGATCAAAGAGCAAAACCTTTGGTATGGATTGCATCTCAATGTAAAGAAAACAAAAATCCTCACCACTGGACCAATAAACAACATGCTTATCAACGGAGAAAAAATTGAAATTTTCAAGGACTTCATTCTTCTTGGATCAACCATCAACACTTGTGGAAGCAGCAGACAAGAAATCAAATGATGAGAAGACAAACAAGATGGCGGATCCAGTAGAAGTGCAGTAAAGGAGCTCCTCCAACAACAACACAGAATACATGACCAAGCAGGCTCAGGGGCTAGTCCCAGAACTCTGAACCACATATAAAGGAATATTTAGAATGTTGGAAGGCTCACAGCTGGGGGAATTTGTGGCAGAAGCAAGAAATCTATTGCTTCTAGTCCGGGAC
>NW_006408549.1:16897574-16899258 GCF_000296735.1 Chrysochloris asiatica | reverse complement strand
CAATATGGTGCTTCCTCAGAAGGTTGGAAACAGAAATACCTTATGATCCAGCAATTCCTCTACTTGGTATTTACCCACAAGAAATATGAGCCATAACATGAATATATATACACACACCAATGTTCATAGCAGCACTATTTACAATAGCAAAAAGATGGAGACAGACTAAATGCCTATCAATTGAAGAATGGATAAACAAACTGTGGTACATACACACAATGGAATACTATGCTACCTTGAAGAACAACAGCTGCGAGCCACCGCATAATATGGATGAACCTTGAGGACATTATGCTGAGTGAAATTAGTCAGTCACAAAAGGTGCAATACTCTATAGGACCACTACTGTAAAAGATTAAGAAAAAGAAGCCACCCAAAAGGGGGGAAAAAACACCCAAAAAACTATATATATAAAATTACTGGTCACCGGAATGTATTGGATGACAGAAGGGGAGGGAGGGAGGGGAATTATAGAGCACAGGATAGAGAATAGACACAGGAAAGTTTGGGTGCTTGGGGTGGGGGTGGGGCGGGCAATAAACAAGAAAGAGGAGTGGAAAAGAAGAACATAGCCAATGAGAGAACAGTTAGGCAGGTTTGCATGGCTAAGTGGGACAGAAGTAAATGATGATGTATGCACAACCTTGGAATCACAGGGCTTCAGGATACAGGGTTTGAGGCATGGTTTGAAAAGTAAAAGAGGGGAATAATGTTAAGATGCTTGGCTGTCTTTTGAATCTTGGTTTCCCTAGCCTACCATTTGTGAAATAGACACTTGGGGGTGGGGAAGGAATAGCTAGAAACATCACAATAGAAAGCTTGTTAGCCCGACTTCAGCCTATAACTGATTGGAATATCTTAAAAGGGCTAGACATTGCCCAGTGAAAGAGACCTCCTGTGGTGCTTTTGCATGGCATAAGACCAATCGTGGAAACCAGAATCACATCCAGAATTGTCTGAGGTGGGAAATTCCAACTGGAAAGGACAAGTAGACCAGCCTGGAGCAGCTAGAAGAACAGAAGATACTTCGTGAAGAAAGACCAGCAGGAAAAATCTGAAACAATAATGGCAGTATGACTGATTACTACAAGAACAAGTAAGCTGTTCGCCTGGGAGCCATCAAGCAAGTGGTAGGGTCCCCTCAGAGCAAACATCCTTCCAAGACTAAGACTCGAGGGGAATACAAGAGCAGGCATGTGGTATGGATGGTGACCACGTTGGTCACCAATAAGGGGAAGATGGTGAAAAAACAGCAATGAAGTTGGGATAAAAGTCTGACCACATTCAATAAACTCCTATGAACTCAGATGGAGACCCGGATGGCCAGCAATTACAGTAAGACCCGGGGACTCCTGGGCCCAGAAACAGTGACGTAGTCACAGAGGACTAGAGTGGAGAATGAAGCATCCAGATGATATGAAGTGAGGGAAGATGGACAAGAACACCCATACCTGCAGATAGTACACACTTGACCTAGCTTCGATGGCTGGATGATCAGAACTCAACTATAAGAAGTAAGAAGAGGGAAGGAAAAAAAAAAAAAGCAACCCACTACAATTTGATGAACTTTACCTATATGTATGGATGTAGTAGCTCAAAAAAGGGAATAAATCTTTACAGAAAGGATCACTCTCACCCATTCAATACACAGGGTTGACAGGGATGGGCTACTTAGACATTGGTT
>NW_006408549.1:16890499-16891397 GCF_000296735.1 Chrysochloris asiatica | reverse complement strand
TTTTGTGCCTTGGAGTTGGTTCTGACTTGTAGTGACCCTGCATAGAGTTTCTGAGCCTGCAAATCTTTACCGGAGCAGAAAGGCTCATCTTTCTCCTGTGGAATGGTTGGTAGCAGTCTGACTCATAACCACTATACTACCAGAGCTCCTTCAATTCCTGGAGACTTGTTTTTTACCAATGCCTTAACTGCAGCTTTGATTTCTTCCTTTAGTTACATTGTTTATTGATCATATGCTAACTCTTAAAATAATTGAAAATTGATTATTTCTTTTGGTACAGTGACTCTATTTCTTCCATCTTCTTTTGATTTTTTTTGCATCATTCAGTAGTTTGCTCATAGAATTCTTCATTATTATAATCTGAGGTTTATCTTTCCTTCAGTTCTTTCAGTTTGAGAAATGCTAAATGTGTTCTTCACTTTTGGATTTCTAGCTCCATTTCATTATAATAATTTACTTTATTTTTTAGAGTTGCCCTTTGAAATTTTCTGTTATCTCTTTTACCTCTAGATTCCTTCCACTCACCTTAGCTTTTCTATATTCAAGAATAAATTTCAGAGTCTCTTCTGACATCCAATTTTGTCTTTCTTTCATGTATTTTAACTTTTACTCATTTCCTATAAGATGTTCTAGATGTCATTCCATAATTCTTCTGGTCTTCTGTCATTAATCTCATAAATCTGTTGTTGACAGTATCTAAATTCAGATGGAATATTTTCAAGGTCTTATTTTTTTTAACTCATAGTTTTGTTTCTTTTTGTTTTTTTCAGCTTCAGATTGAACTTGCATGTGAGCCAGTCAGACACTGGCCTTGTTTTGGCTGATGATATTGATCCTTTCCTCTGGCTCTTCCTATGTTGTTGTTGTTAGGTGCCATAAAGTCGGTACTGACCCATAG
>NW_006408549.1:16878416-16890399 GCF_000296735.1 Chrysochloris asiatica | reverse complement strand
GAAAGATGGAGCAGCTGGGGACTCTAGACCCAGAGAGGGAGAGGGCCTGTGTGCTGATGACCGAGGGACAGGCTTTCTGGGTATGCCCTTTGGTTGTTTGATGATGCATTGAGGGAATTGTAATCATGGCAATGTAATGATATATGATAGGATGAATGTAAAACTAATGTTCTCCCATGTAAACTATCACAGAATTCACAATTTAAAAAAAAAAAAAAAAAGGCCTGTTTTCAAGTGGGAATAGAAAGCACAAAATGGAAAATCTAAAAGTTGTAAGACATTTAAGAATTGAAAGGTATATTTATGTTTCATCTCAAAGAATAGAAAATTCTGGTGTATGCTACAGAATCAGAACAATGTCCAAATCATGGATATGTCTTGGGAGCAAAGACATAATTAAGAATGTGGCCTCAAAGTCCTTTATTAAGTTCTGTAATTGTTGCTGTTAAGTGCCAACAAGTTGATTCTGACCTTGCTGTTCAAATGACTTTGCAGTCCAATGCATTAACCCACAGCACCACATCAGGACTCCAACAAGGGACTCTTTTGTGAGATAACACCCATTCAATTTTTCATTATCTCTTTACTCTGAGTTATTTTGTCCAACACAAAGTATTTATTACACTGAACTAATTAACCTCTGTTAGATTGGTGTAATAAATATTTTCCATTGGACCAAATAACTCAGAGTAAAAAGACCTTGAAAAATGGAACTGGTGTTGTCCCACAAAAGAGTCCCTTGTTGGTACAAATGATTGACACACTTGGCTGCTCATGAAAAAGTTGGAGGTTCAAGTCCACCTAGAGGTTCCTTCGAAGGACTATCTAGTTGTAAAAAATCTATGAAAACTTTATGTAGTGCAGCTCTACTCTGATGCAAATGGTGTCACCATAAGTCAATATCAACTCAGTGACTTTTGGTTGCCTCACAAATGTTTAACATGCTTCATGGTTATGTGTGTAAACTGAAAAAGAAAAATATATGTCAGAATCTACTGGTATGGATATTGGCACATAGAAGTGAATGGAATCAAATAGATCAGTGTTAGAAAAATTCCAAAGTGCTTCAAGAAGACTGTGATTTAGATTAAGAGAATACTCGAACATTTAACTTCCCAAGGGAGGGAAGCACACTGAAAAAAACACCTACTTATTGAACAAGAAGGATGTATCCTAGAAAAATCTCTTCATATGTTACCAAGAAAGAAAGTGGAAAAAGAAGGACCCTCAAAGATTAGAGCCATTAGATCCATAGAGAGTAATGAACTGGGGAACCAATATCGGGGAGCATGTTGTTGTTGTTAAGTGATATCAAATCAGTTCCAATTCACAGCAACCCTGTTTAGCATTTCCAAAGAGTTTCTGGTAGGTTTGAATTGCCAATTTTTTGTGTCTAGCAGTCCAGTATTTCCTTGCCCCAAAGCGGAAGGCTTTTCATCAGTTCTCTGGTATTCTGTTACTTTTAAGACAGCTGAACGTTTTTCTTTCCAAGTGGGAGTATTTGTTCTTGTTTTGGTGTCACATTTCTACTATTGTTAAGTATATGATACACCAATATCTTGGTTTTCAATTTCTTTATATTTAGGGTTAGAAAGAACTCAAAATATGACTAGAAAAGAGCTGCCTCCGAAAAGTAGAGTTGACCGCGATGTGAGACTAGCATAAAGCTTTAGGGACCTTCACTTGCTGATGTGGCACACTCAAAATGAGGAGAGCAGCTGTAAACATCCATCAATCATATGAACATGGAATGTATGAAATGTAAATCTAAGAAAACTGGAAGTTCTCAAAAATGAAATGAAACACATACATCGATATTCTAGGCATTAGTGAGCTGAAATGGACAAGTATTGACCATTTAAAAATTCACAATCACATGGTGTACTATGCTGGGAATGAAAAGCTGAAGAAGAATGATGTAGCATTTATTATCAAAAAGAACATTACAAGTTCTATCTTAAAGTAAAACATTGTTTGTGATAGGGTAATATCCATACACTTACAAGGAAGACCAGTTAATATAACTATTATTCAAATTTATGAACCAACCACTAAAGCCAGGGATGATGAAATTGAAGAATTCTGCCAACTTCTTTAGTCTGAAATTAGTCAAACATGCAATCAAAATGTATTGATAATTATCAGTGACTGGAATGTAAAGGTTAGAAAGCAAGAGGAAGGATTAGTGGTTGGCAAAATTGGTCTTGGTGGCAGAAATGATGCTGGAGATCACATAGTAGAATTTTTCAAGACCAATGACTTCTTCATTGCAAATACTTTTTTAAGACAACATAAAATACACATGAATCTCACAAGATGGAATAGACAGAAATCAAATGGATTTCTGTGGAAAGAGAGGTGGAAAAGCTCCATATCATCAGCCAAAACAAGGGCAGACTGTGGAACTGACCATCAATTTCTCATGCAAAAGTTCTCTTTGAAGCTGAAGAAAATTAAAACAAGTCCATGAGAGTTAAAATATGAACTTGAACATATTCTACTTGAATTTATTTCAAGAAAAGATTTGATTAATTAGACACTAATGACCAAAGACCAGAAGTGCTGTGGGATGACATCAAGAACATCATGCAGTAAGAAAGCAATAGTTCAGTGAGGAGAACAAGAAAGAAGGACAAGACCAAAATGGATCTCAGAAGAGACTCTGAAACTCGCTATCCAGCATTGAGATGCTAATGCAAATGGAACAAATAATGAAGTAAAAGAGCTGAATGAAAATTTCAAAGGGAAGTGTGAGAAGACAAAGGCAAACTTTATAATGAAATGTGCAAAAATCTGGAATTACATAACCAAAAGGGAAGAACACACTCAGCATTTCTCAAGCTGAGGGAACTGAAGAAAAAAGTAAAGCCTCAATTTGAAATATTGAAGGGTTCTATGGACAACATTCAATAATGCAGAAAGCGTCAAAATGAAACAGAAGTCATTGTACCAAAAAGAAATAGTCAATGTTCATTCAAGAGCCTATGGTACTGAAGGAAGAAGTCCAAGGTGTACTGAAGGCATTGGCAAAGAACAAATCTCCAGGAATTGATGGAATACAAATTGAAATATTTCAATAAAATTGGTGTGGCACTAGAGTAATTTACTCATCTATGCCAAGAAATTTGGAAGATAGCTACTGGACAACTGATAGGAAAAGATCCATAGCTGTGTCCATTCCAAAGAGATGTGACCCAACAGAATACAGTAATCATCAGAAAATATAATTAATATAGCGTGCAAGTAAAATTTTGCTAAAGATCATTCAAAAATGGCTGCAACTGTACCCTGGCAGGGAACTTCAAGAGGTTCAAGCTGGATTTTGATGAGATGTGGGACAAGAGATATCATTGCTGACATCAGATGAACCTTGGCTGAATTCAGAGAATACCAGAAAGGTGTTTACCTGTACATCAGTGACTTCACAAAGACTTCTGATTGTGTGGATCATGATAAGCTATGGACAATATTTTGGAGAATGAGTATTCCAGAACACTTAATTGTGCTCATGAGGAGCCTGTACATATATAAAGAGGTTTGAACAGAGCAAGTAAATACGGAATGGATTAAAATTAGAAAAGGTGTGTCTGGGCTGTATTCTTTCACTATACTTATTCAATCTGTATGCTAAGCAAATAAATCAAGAAACTGGAATATATGGAGAAGAATGTGGCATCAGGATTGGAGGAAAACTTATTAACAACATATTATATACAGATGTTATAGCCTTGCTTGCTGAAAGCAAAGAGGACTTATAATACTTACTGATCATGATCAAAGATCAGTCTTTGGTATAGAAAACAAAATGTATAGAAATGTATAGGATGTATAGAAAACAAAAATCCTCACTACTGGACCAATAAATAACATCAAGATAAATGGAGAAAAGATCAAAGTTGTCAACAACTTCATTTTGCTCATTTCAACCATCAGCACTCATGGAAGTAGCAGTCAATAAATCAAATGATGTATTGCATTAGGCAAATCTGCTGCACAAGACTTCTTTAAAGTGTTCAAAAGCAAAGATGTCACTTTGAGAACTACGGTGCATCTGATGGAAGCCTTGGTATTTTCAATGACCTTATATGCATATGAAAGTTGGACAATGAATGAAGAAGACCATAAATGAATTGATATATTCAAGTTGTGGTGTTGGAGGAGACTATTAATAGTACCATTAACCACCAAAAGAACAAACAAAATGTGTTGGGAAAAGTACAGCCAGAATGCTCCTTAGGAACCAGGATGGATAAGCCTCATCTCTTATACTTTGGATATATTATAAGGAGGGACCAGTTACTGGAGAAGGACATCATGCTTGGTAAAGTGAAGGGTCAATGAAAACAGGAAGACCCCAATGAGATGGATTGGCATACAGACATCAACAATGAGCTCAAGGGTGGAAAAGATTGTGAATTTGGCACTGGACTTGTCAGTGTTTTGTTTTCTTGTGCATAAGGTCATTATAAGTTGGTACCGACTTGACAGCATCTAATAATAACAACAGCAATAGATAGATGGATTTATTTCTAGATTGTTAAATCTATTCCTTTGTTCTATGTGTCTGATATTGAACAAATACCAAGCTGTTATGGTTGCTGTTGCTGTACAGCATATTATGATATCAGGAAATACGACGCCTCCTACTTTGCTCCTATTCAATATTGCTTTTGATATTCAGAGTCTCTTTCTCTATAAAATTGGTGGTTGCTTTTTCCATTACAGTAAAGAATCTTGTTGAAATTTGGATAGAGTTTGCATCGTATCTGTAGATCAGTTTGGGTAGTGTTGCCATTTTCGCAATATTAAGTCTTCTATTCCATAAGCAAGAAATATCCTTCCATTTATGTGAAGTTTCTTTTTGACTTTTTATTAGTATTTTATTAGTTTCCATTGTATAAGCCTTTTACATCCTAGCTGGATTTATTCCTAAATGTTTTATAATTTGTGGTGCTATTGTAAATGATACTGTTTTCTTGGTTTCCATTCAACTTTTTCACTGTTAGTATATAAGACTCTGACTGAATTTACATATTAATTTTTTATCCTTTAACATTGTTGAATTATTCTATTTGTTCCAGAAGCTTTCTTGTGTATTCTGGGGTTTTCTGTGTTTAGAGTTATGTAGTCTGTGAATAGGGATAGATTTATTTCTTTTTTTCCAATTTGAGTATTCTTAATTTCTCTTTCTTGTCATATTATTCTAGCTAGGACTTCTAGTATGATATTAAATAGGGGTGATATTGGGTATCCCTGTCTTGGTTTCAGGATGAAGGCGCTCAGTCTCTCTTTAATGATGATAATATTTTGACTGTTGGTTTTGCATATATGTCCTTAATTATTGTAAGGTATATGCCTCCTATTATTTTTTATTTTTTATGAGGAGAGTGTTGGATTTTTTTTTTTTTCAAAATATTTTCCTGCATAAGTTGAGATGATCATATGATGTTTTTCTTTTGTTTTACTTATTTGTGGAATTGCATTGATTTTCTAATGTTGAACAACTTGATTGTGTATGATATATAATTTTCCTAATACATTGTTGAATTCTGTTCTCCAGAATTTTGGTGAAAAATTTTATATCTATATTCATAAGAGTGAATAAGACTTTTAAAGTATCTTATGATGGGGTGAATATATTATCATGGCCATATCTTATCAAAGAAAATCCCAGTAAATCCATAAGAAAGCTTCTGGATCTAATAGAAGAATTGGACAATGTTGGAGTGCACAAGAACATATTTGTGAAAAACCATGAGACTCTGGTAACTTTTATTATTTGCTCAAATATGTAATCCATTCCTACCCTTCCCAAGTTTAATGGTAGATAGAATACAATTCCCCCCTCAGCTATTAGGCTTGGCCATGCAACATGTTTTGCTGATAAATGTGAGCTCTCAGGATGTGTGTCAACTCCTAGTAGGAGATCATGTAGTTTGACTTCAGATCTCTTGGGTTTTTCTCTTTTTTTAACCATAAGAAAAACCTGCCTCAGATACTGGCTACTCATTCAGTATGAGACTAAGAATGAAGAGTTACATAAAACACAGCAATGTTGAGAGGAGCCAAGATTGATCTGTATCTCTTTTGAAACATGAACCATATATAAAGATTTGTTTTTCTAAGCCATATAGAATTCAAAACTGTTTATTGTTGCACCAAACACTTGCAGATAACCAAACATTATTTCTTTAAATTGTGCAAAAATATGAGTTATTATCTAATTTGCAGGTGCATTTCTTGACACATCCGTATATATACATAGAGAGAGAGAGACTGAAGGTTATATATCTGATAAAAGGAGTCCTGGTGTGGCTCTGTAATGATAATGCACTGAACCAAAATGTCAGTTTGAATTAAAAGGTCAACTGTTCAAACTCACCAGCCACTCCCTGGAAACACTATACAGGGTTACTATGAGTTGGAACCAACTCAATGACACTTAACCACAAGTGGCGGATATGAGTTTCAATCTAGCTCTGAATGTAAACTTTTATTCATTCCCTACACCATGTTTCTATACTTTGTCAATGACAGTTTAATTTCTTGTCTAATTTGAAGCAGCAATTTTCTTTTTTCCCAAATTAGGTTCTAACTAATTTCTCATAGCTTTGTTCCTTCTTTTAAAAATAACCATGTAACACTTAATTTGATATGAAGAGTATATAGTAATACATTTGATACCTTGAAAATACATTGCATTTAAGTTTAAAATGATCTTCAAATATTGCTTGAAAGGACAAAATTCAGTCCATACTGAATGCATCCAAGAAAAATTAACTTATTCAAAGAATATGGTAAAATATTTACTCAAATATTTGCTAAGGTTTTACTAGGAAGGACAATTGATTTCACTGCTGCCTATTTGTGATGTTATTCACAACTCACTCATTATTTGTTTAAATTTCTTAGTTCTTTTCTTACTAAATATTTGAAAATAAATTGTGATTTTATTACTTTAAATGTCTGTGAGAAAAGTTTGAAATTTATATTTCATTTCTATTGTGTTACCTGCCTAGATTTCAATGCCTTTCCTTCAGCTGACAAAACCAACAATAAAACTTCAGCAAAACTTGAAAAGAGAAGAGCCATTGAAACATTAAATCTTAGAGGCTAAGGGGGTCAGGCATAAGATATAGTGGTGGTGGTGGTTGTGTGTCACTGAGTTGGTTCCAACTCATAGTGACCCCGTATAAGATTTTAAAGGTTGTAAATCTTGATGGGAGCAGAAAGCATCATCTTTCTCCTACATAGCAACAGGCAGATTTGAACTACTGACCTTGTGGTTAACAGCCCAGCTCATCATCCTCTCCTTATATGATACAGTACAAGCCTATTATTTTTTAGAAGTGCAAACAAAAGACCAATACACCGTGTAGTTTCTTCAAGATCACAAAGTGACAGAAGTATATTGAATTATCCCTTAAAATGTAGATTTCTGAAATATTAGAGGATTTGAATATCCCTACACTTCAAGTTGTTTTCTGAAACGTTGGCTACTAAATTGGCTCTGAGTTAGCATGGTACTTTGCCATGTTGAAAAACAAAACTCCTAACAGATGACTAGCTTACACAAGGCATTCCTTTTGTAGACAGGTTCTGGACAGCTAGAAAGGCTATATAGTGATTTTAAAATTGACTCTTCATTACAGGAGATCAGTGTGACCATGGATAGGAAGGCAACAGTATAATGTTGTGGCTTTTCTGACTCAGCAGGCATACAGGAAATCATAATTCTGGATGATGACACAGTTTCAGATAATCTTAACTGGGCATAGTGCCATTCATTTTGAAAGCAGAGGTAAAAGTTCTTGGAACATTGATTATAGCTAACAGTGACTGACTTTTCGCTATGTCATAAAGCTCCTATGACTTTGACTCATCAGATGATTTGGAAAAGGTGTAGTCACTGACAAAGAGAAAGGAAAAATACAGTGAGATGAGTGTTAATACTCATGAAGGAGAACAACAGAATGTCAATCTAATTTAGGATTTACCTATGTATAAGGTCAAATATCCAATCTCTCTCAGCACCCCAACAGCTCTATTTTTTCAGCACAATAGAGATAAATTACATCAGCGACTCCATAGAAATGGGAACTTTTCCACACAGTTGAGTAGTTCATGGAATTAATTATGGTTCCAAACATAAATATATTCAAGTTTATCATGAGATGATAACATTAAACATAAGTCCTAGGCCCATAAACAAATTTCCTTATAATAAATTACTACTTTACTCCATTAGTTATTTAGCTGCTAACATTCAACAACCAACTCTCATCCCTTTCATCAATATTATTTCTCAGTATGGTTATGCACTGATCATTTTATACATCCAAACAAGAACAGTTGTGATTTGCAATCCATACATTAAGTGCCAATTTCTATTGATGGTACCTCACATCCAAAACTATTGCAAGAGCTTGCTCAGGCCCAAGGAATTATTACTATTTGTCAATACATTGATCCAATGAATAATGATAATGGCTATGTTAATAATGACAATAGTAGTACATTTCTAAATTCCTCAGAGAAACCTAAATTTATATTTTAAAGTATTTTTATAAATCATAAAATGGAATAAAAATCTCTTTACAAAAATTTTAAATAAAAACAAATTGTTTTAAAACATCTTATTACAAATAACTTGGTATTGCATAGATAGTGATCCAAAAGATTTTCCTTTATGAAATAATTCAATCATAACTCAAATGACTAATTTCCCTGTCAACTATCCATCACCACTCCCATGTATTAGTGGGGGGAAAATGAAAATCATTTCATTGTAACACAAACTATACTTTCATAGTAATGTCCTCATTTGAGAGTTACATTTATTTTCCTACTATCTAAGTAACAATATTATAGTCCTTAAAATTTCAACAAAAGGACTAGCATTGGTTAGTATAAAAATGGCACTAACAAAAAATCTTATAAATACATAAACTATGCATACGCACTAGAGTCCAGGTGTGGCACTGTGGGTTAATGCACCAGGCTACAAAGCTGTTTGAACTGCAAGGTCAGCGGTTCAAGCTCACCAGTCACTCCTCGGAAACCCTATACTGGGTCGGTATGTTTCAGAAATGACTTGACGACACTGAACAACAACAAATACGCATGCACTGTGCTATCACTATTTGTATATGTGTTTATAAAACCTTTCCATTTCGAATGGCATTGCATCATAGACAGGATAGGAAGACATCATATAACCAGCATAAACTTTTATTTATTTATTTATTTTTGAACTTTGTTGATTGTTGTCTGGCTGAAAGTTTATAGAGCAAATTAGTTTTCCTTTCAACAATGTATACACATTTTGTTTCATGACATTGATTGCAATCCTTTCAATGTAACAGCACTTTTCTCACTTCTTTCATAGATTCATGTTTCTATTCATCCTTCTTTCCTATCCTTCCTGTCTTCTGAGCTCAGTTCTTGGGAAAATGCTGCCTTTTTGGTCTTGTATGGTTGATTGCTCCTAGTGCATTCCTCTCTTATGTTATTGTGTAGACTTGTCTATTGTTTGGCTATAAGTTGATCCTTGGAGGTGGTTCAGTTCCAGGTTTGAAGGGTACCTAAGAACCATAGGTTTGTTTTTTTGTTTATTTGTTTGCTTGTTTTATGATCTTGAATTTTAGTCTATTTTTATCTAGTTCTCTGGTCTTAATGTAGTGGAGGCTATGGTTTGCATTGTCCATTAGTCATGTGGACAAATTGTTTCTCTGAGTCTTTTCTTTTCTTCACTCTTCTTTGCTGTTTGTGATGAGAGACCAATCTGAGATTATTCCCAAGATTTTAAGACACCAGTCATCCTATTCAACAATGCATCCTGTAGAATATTGTCTTTTTGAACTATGCTATACCAGTTGGCCCAAGACTGGCCCTAAGTCCCCTCAGTTACTCATTTTCTCAAGATGTTTGGTTATGACTAAGAAGTCTTGAGATTTTCTTTCTCTGTATGCTCTATTATTTTCATGTAAATATTTGTAGCATATATAGAAAGATCTTCTGCCATACTTATATATGAGCCCTGATGTGACACTGTAGGTTAAGCACTGGAATTGTAGCTTGATAAGTCAGAACCAACCCTTGATAAGTCAGAACCAACTTGATGACACACAACAAGCCTATATACATATTAGTGGTTACACTTTTATGTATTTTTCCACAACTCTTCAGCTTGCATGTGTACCAGTGTATTTGCTTGTAGACTGGTGTTTGTTATTATTACTGCAGGATTGTGTACTGCATTTACCTTTATTGTCTTTTACTCTCATGAAACTCCCAGTGTCTTCCTTTGCCTTGATCATGCTGTGCTGATCTCCTCCTTATTATAGATTGTCTTTCCAAGTTAATACCTATCTATTCTCTAAGTGGACTCCTGGTGAAAATGTATATGTTTATATCTGTATCTTGACTTTGAATTCTGTAGGTTAAGCACAGGACTGCAAACCACAAAGACAGCAGTTCAAACCCACTAGTTGCTTCTCAGAAACAATATACAGGATCACTATGTGTTGGAACTGACTGGACAGCACTTAACAAAAACAACAACTTTCTAAATAGTGTTTTATTTTCTCCCTTATTCCATCCTCAGTAGCCATCAATGAATGTTTTCTTTTCTGTTAGTAAACCTTTTCTTGACTTCTTAGACTAGTAATCTCATATAATATTTTTCTCTTTGTTATTGATTTTTTTCACTCAGCATAAAGCCCTCTATTTTCACCCATGTTATGAGATGTTGCATGGATATTTATTACTGCTTAATGTTGCAGAATATTTAATTTTGTGTATATAATTTTGTTTATCCATTCATCCAGGGTTTTTTTTTCCCCATCTTTTTGTTATTGTGAAGAATTCTGTGGTGAACATGGCTATACTTATGTCTCTTTGTGTCTTGACTTTGATTGATTTCTTGAGGATACGTACTTAGAAGTGTGATGATTACCAGTGCCAAACTAGTTATACAATACTTGTACCATTTTACAATCCCACTAACAGTATATTAGTCTTCCTATCTCTTTACAGTTTTGCCAGCATTTTTTGTTTTCTGTATTTTTGAACATTATTATTATTGCTGAGTTGAGATACTATCTAATTATTGTTTTTACCTGAATCTCTAATAGCTCTTGATCATGAGTATTTCTTCATTTGTTTGTTGGCTGCCTGAAATATCTTCTTTGGTGAAGTGTCATTACATATCTTTGCCCATTTTCTTAACTGGACTGTTGAGGTGGTGAAATTTTCTATAAATATTAGATACTAGTCCCTTGTAAAATATGTTGCTGCCAAAATATTTTTCCCAAGGCTTAGATTTTCTTTTTACTATTTTTGAGGAGTCTTTTGATATACTTATAAGCACATACGTGTTTAATTTTTAGGAGGTCCCAGGAGTCTAGTTTATGTTCTGCTATTTGTGAATTTTTAGATATTTTTGGTAGACTATACCATAAATTAAGGATCCTTTTCCATTGATGATCTTCATAGTTTAATGTTTTAAATTTAATCCTTTGATTCATATTGTTGTTTTTTTATTAGCACTATAAACAGTTTTATAAAAAAGAATTGACCCTTTAATTACTTTGATGAAACCTAACACTGAAGAAAGTAAAATAGACTGTTTATGATGCATAATTTTAAAAAGGGAAATGCATAGACTATATTGTCAGTTTGTTTAAGCTTTTGTTTATAAATTCAATAATTAAGGTATCTTTATCTACTTCCATGTACTAAGTCATATTTATACATTATCATATGAGCTTACAGAAGTGAAAATGTGGTAAAGTGAATAGTTTATATTTAAATTAAAGTTAAATTTGTTTCAGTATAATGATAATATTGATAATGTAACATCTGACATAATATCTTCCAAACGTTGACATTTTCAATAGTCTCATATGCATGTAAAAGTTGAACAATTAATAAAGAAAACTGTAAGAGAGTTGATGCATTTGAGTTATGGTGATGGAGGAGA
>NW_006408549.1:16867220-16873513 GCF_000296735.1 Chrysochloris asiatica | reverse complement strand
CTACTATGGTCTTCCTTATTCACTGTCCAGCTTTCGTATGCATATGAGGTTATTGAAAATACCATGACTTGGGTCAGGTTCACCTTAGTCCTCAAGCTGACATCTTTGCTCTTCAACACTTTAAATGTAGTCAATTTGATTCCTGCATAGTCCATTTGGTGAGGTCCATGTATACAGTCATATTTTATGTTGTTTTAAAAATGTATTTGCAATGAATAAATTGTTAGTGTTGCAAAATTCTATCATGTGATCCCAACAGTATTTCTTTCACCAAGGCCATGTTTTACAACTACTGATCTTTCTCCGTTTCCCTCCTTTGTATTCCAGTCATCAGTAATTATAATGTACATTAATTGCATGTTTGATCAATTTCAGGTTGAAGAAATTGGTAGAATTATTCAATTTCATCATCGCTGGGTTTAGTATTTGGTGCATATGTTTGAATAATAGTGGTATTAACTGATCTTCCTCTCTGGCATTTTGATATTATCCTCTCACAGACAGCATTACTTCACGATAGATCTTGAAATGAACTTTTTCACAATGTCTCTGATACCATTCTTCTTCTGTTTGTCATTCCATGTCTAAGAAACTGAAAATGATTTTCTGATTTGTAATGGCCAACACCAGTATGTTTCAGCTCACTAAAGCCTAGAATATTGATCTTTATGTATTTAATTTCATTTTTTGACAAATTCCAATTTTCCTAGATTCATACATTATACATTCCATGTTACAATTATTAATTCATGTTTACAGTTCTTTCTTCTCATTTTGAATTGTGTGCCACCGCCAAATTTAGATTCCGAAAGCTTTACTTCATTAGAGTCATCCTGGTCTACTTTGAGTAGGTAGTTTTCCCCAGTCATATTTTGAGTACTTTCCAACCTGAGGGGCTCATCTTCTAGCAGTATATTTAAGAATGTTCTGTTGTTATTAATATTTTCATCTTATTGTACTATGTTTTACTTCTATTCATAAAGTTTTTAGTGGCTAGCTATTCTGAAGTAATCCACCTCTCATTCTTCCTACTCTCTTAGTCTGGAAGCTCTTCTGAAACCTATTTAAAATGCTGGTGGTATAGTTTCCAGCACCAAAGCAGCAGGCAAACCACCAGAGTGTGAAAAACGAATATACAAGTGGAGGAACATTCATCTGAGTGCAGGAGAAATGCAACACAATATAGAAATGCAAGTTTCTCTTTCTTTAGTCCCACGTTGACACTCAGTAAGCTAAGAGACTGACAATACTACATTTTGAAATCCCATGCCAATCCTCTAGTGAGTGTCCTTCTTTACAAAGATGTATAGATGAAAGGGAGAGGAAGGCACCGTCATTGTTTATTATCTCTATTGTTGGAATGAAAACTTGTCCATTTGACAAGCTTAGCTTAATCTATTAAAATTAATTGAATAAAATTGTGAATTGTCAAAATCAATTCTCTATTACTGAATAGTTTCCCAAATGTTCATTTATAAAATTAGAACGTTTTAAACATTAAGTTACTGGATTAAAAACTGGCATAAAGACTATATACAAAATATAATGAAGAGTTCTAAAGTTCAGGTTACTGGTTTAGCAAATCAGTGGTTGATTTTTCCTTAGCTTCTTCACTAATATTTTAGTAAATGAGACTTTTAGCACATTATTATATGCTTTAGATGATAATGAAGTCAAAGGTGTTTCAAGAAACATAAATGGTAAAAAATGAGACAGTGGATATGAAGTATAATGCACAACACATAAACATTAAAAATGATAATATTAGATAAAACTATTGTTTTAAGAAGAATATATAAGAAAACACTACCAAAAAATATAGAGTTGATTATAGCTTACACATGTGTGATGTGATTTTTCATTTTCACTATTATAACTAGACCAATGAACTTTTATTTATTATTGTCTGGCTATGTGCATTAAAGCTTTTTTGTCTCACTTCACATATATGACTTCCTTATAACAACCCTAAGTAAAATCTATTGTAATAAATGTTTTACCTAAGTGGTCATACAAATGGAAGAAGGTTAAACTAGAGCTTAAATTTTGATGTTTTGAAAGCAGAGGTCACATACTGTTTGAACATTGTCTATGATACATTGTTGTTGTTGTTGTTAAGTGCCGTCGAGTCGGTTCCGACCCATAGCGACCGAGGTGCACTTTATATTACAATAGTCATGCTTTGGGGACAAATCAGACTTTTACACCTAATGTGCCTCAAATTGTTGTAGGTATACTGAAAGATGTTGATCCTCACTACTCTAATACAAACTTGAAAGGCCTAGGTTTCCAGGACCCTTAGACCCGTCCACTGCCAACAAGGAGTACTCTATGGTTGGCAGAATATAAGGCAATCAGACAAACATCACATTATTTTAGCAAGCACTGAACAGTATAGGTACATGCTTATATGCTTGTCTTCATTAGTGCTTTGAGTCTTACCAAGAAAATCTTCTACTATCTGGATATCTACTTCAACAATGAGATGAAGAATTCATTACTGTGAATTCCCCGTATGGAATTTCTGATTTTACTAGTGATATTTGGGTTTCAGGTCCTTAAGGAGCAGAGTACAACCCAAAGAAGAATCATTGTGGAGAGGGAATAAGAAAGTGAGCTGTCTCATGACAGGCACAGTTACCAGGGGCACCACCAAATCTTTAATATCTAATTCTTATTTTATCCAATAGTTAGAATAATTTAAAATATTATAGCAGATTGTAGATGACTGGCTACTGTTCAGCAATGAATTATTTGATATCTCTTCTAGTCATCGTCTGTAAACTCCTACCAAAAGACTTTTTCCTGATGTTGTTGTTTTTAACTACCTTCGAGTCGATTCTGACCCATAGTGACCCTGTATAAGGTTTCCAAGGAGAAACTGATGAGCTTGAACCACCGACCTTGTAGTTCAAACAATTTTGCACACTGACACATTAGCCCACAGTGCCACACCACAGGTCTGCATAAAAGAAGGTAGGGAAAGATACTAATGGGTAAGTTCATAAGTCTAAACAATATGTGAAACTATTTAGACTCATAGCAACTCTATACAAGGTTTCCAAGAAGCAACTAGTAGGTTGCAGTCCAGTGCTTCTATAGTCTCATCAATACTCCATATAAATACCCACAATTTCTCTCTAGTTTTAATCTGTACGTCATGCATGGAAAAGTTTGCAAATAATATTGTCCTTATTTTTGCTTCCTGGATAGTATGAATCATTTATACACTTGGCTACTAACCAAGAGTTTGACAGTTCAAATACACTCAGAGACCCATTACTGGACAGACCTAGTAATCTATTTCCAAAAACTCAGTCATCTAAAACCCACGGAGGAGAGTTCTACTGTGATGCATATGAAATCACAGGGAGTCAGAATTTGCTCAACAACAAATATTTGTTATGTTTGGTTTTGTTAACTTAGGAAGCAAACAGCAAATTTAAACGCTTCACTTCAGATTATACAAATAGTATTTTGTAGAATTTGAAACCAAGTTTGTTTAAGTCACAAGTCCACACTTTTTATAGTATACTTTTCTCTCATGAATAATTTGAGATTTGAGAAATAATTTTGACCTTTTATATTACTGCAATGTCTAACAGTATGTTTATTGAAATAGTTTTGAACAGCTGTGTATTAAAATTACAAATAATAATATGGACCTCATACCTTATTAGAGGACCGCTTGTGGTGCTATGGTTAGTGTGCTCTTTTGCTAACCAATGATCTATAACTGGAAAACACTCATTACTCTCTGGGGGAAAGATGAACCAAGATTTGCAGTCTTGGAAATCCTATGGGGGCAAGTCTACTTTGTCCTATTGCATGGCTGTGAGTTAAACTTAACTCAACAACAGTGGATTTGGTTTAGATATACCTTATTGAGATTAGATTCAGTGAGTGTCTTTTTAGATTTAACAACACCCCGCTCCACATTGACTAGATATTCATTAGTCAGGGGGAGGATTTAACTTTGATCAAAGACAATCACAGAAACATTCAACTCAGAGATGTAAGGTAAATTCAGAAGGTAATGCCTCTGAGTTTACATTGTAAAATTCCAGATTTAGACAGCTTTAGTGTAAGCTTTGTTAACTTCAGCAAATAACATACATTGTTAGTATGTCAAATTAAAAAGCAAAGCAAAACAAAAGTTCAATGATTCTGTTACATTCTCTATTCAAATATTGGTTACAAAACATACTCACATATACTATAAAATCATATTTAATGTGTTCTTTTTATCTAAAGTATCAATTAATTAATCAATGAATTAATGAGAGTCAATGTTCCTGGTTGTTGTTGCTAAGTACTGTGCATGGTTTTCAACTCATAGCAACCCTGTACAGGGTTTCCAAGGAGAAACTGGTGAGTTTGAACTCCCAATCTTGTGGTCCAAAATAACTTTGAGGTCTAGTTCTTTATCCCACAGTGCCAACAGGACTGCAATGTTGCTGGTAGTGGTTACATTATTGTTTTTGTGTGTTGCCGAGTCAGTTCCAACTCATAGGGATCCTGTATAGGGTTTCTAAGACTAAATTTTCATGGGAGCAGAAAGTCTCATCTTTCTGCTAGTGGATTTGTACCATCAAGAGAGAGAGAGAGGAGAGAGTCATAGTGACCCTATAGGACACAGTAGAACTCCCATAGAGATTCCAAGACTTTAATGTTTATGGACACAGAGTACCACATCCTTCTCTTGTGGAGGAGCTGAAAGATTAAACCTTTAACCTTTTAGTTAGCAGCCAAACACTTAACCACTCTACCACCAGGACTCCTAATTAAATATAATAGAATTTATAAATTCTAAAACATTTAAGTATATTTATAAAGTTTTGTAAAAACTTTGTCTTTCTACATTTATTCCCTTCCCATACCTCAATTTCACCACTTGTCTGTCAATTTCTCATATTGTGGTGGCTTGGGTGTACTATGTCACTGGAAACTATTCCACCAATATTTGAAATACCAGCAGGGCCACCCATAATTGACAGGTTTTAGCTGAACTTCTCAACTAAGAAGGAGAGAAGGACTGACGAATATTTAGTCACATTATCAGATATAGTGCCAGAAAACACTATCAGTGTAAACAGCAGTGGAACATTATCAGATATAGTGCCAGAAATTGAGCTCCTGAGATTGGAAGGCCCTCAAAGTACTACTGCTGGAGAGAGCTGCCTTTCAAAGTGAGTTGACTATGATGATTTGATCGGAATAAAGCTTTCAGGACCTTCATTTCCTGATGGGGCACAATTCAAAATAAGGAGAAACAACTGCAAACATCCATTAATCATAGGAATATGGAATGTACACAGTATAAATCTAGGAAGATTGGCAGTTTTCCCAAATGATATGGAGCTCATAAAGATTGATATCCTAAACATTTAATGAGCTAAAATGGACTGGTAATGGCTATTTTGAATCAGACACTCATACAGTTTACTGTAACAGGAAAAGCAACAAATTCAAGAGGTATTGCCTTACTCTAATTGTCAAAAAGGACATTTCAAGATCTACCTTAAAGTATAATGCTGTCTGTGAGAGGATAATATCCATACGCTTTCAAGGAAGACCAGTAAATACCACTATTATTCAAATTTACACACCAACCATTAAAGCCAGTGGTGATGAAATTAAATAATTCTACCAACATCTTCAGTCTGATATTGATCAAAAGTTTAATCAGTAAGTATTGATAATTACTGGTTTTTGTAATGCGAAGGTTGGAAACAAAGATGAAAGATCAGTAGTTTTAAAATACGATCTTGATGACAGAAGTGATGATAGAGATTGCATGATAGAATTTTGCAAGATCAATGATTTATAATTTATTCATTGCAAATACCTTTTTAAAACAACATAAAAGGTGACTATGCACATGAATCTCACCAATACATTGATTACATCAGTGGGAAGAGATGGTGGAAAAGTTCAATATCATCAGCCAAAATAAAGTGAGGAGACGATTCTGGAACAGACCATGAATTGCTCATAAGCAAATTCAGGTTGAAGTTGAAGAAAATGAAAACAGTCCATGAGAACAAATATAAGACCTTGAACATATCCCACCAGAATTTAGAGGCCATCTCAAGAGCAGATTTGATGCACAAAACAATAATGACTGAAACCCAGAAGAGTTGTGGAATGACATCAAAAACATCCTACAGGAAGGATGCAAAAGGTCTTTAAGAGGACAAGAAAGAAACATAAGATAAAAATGGATGTCAGAAGAAATTCTGAAATTTGCTCTCCAGGGTAGAGATGATAAAGCAAGTGGAAGAAATGAGGAG
>NW_006408549.1:16866107-16867120 GCF_000296735.1 Chrysochloris asiatica | reverse complement strand
TATCATACAATCAGAATGTTTCAAAGTCCAGGTTGACCAAACTTTGTCTTTCATACTTTGGACATATTATTAGGAAGAACTAATCCCTGGAGAAGGACATCATGCTTGGTAAAGTGAAGGGTCAGTGAAAAATAAGGAGCCTCCTGTACCAGATGAACTGGTACAGTGACAACAACAATGAGCTCAAGTATAGCAACAATTGTGAGTTTGGCTCAGGACCAGGCAGTGTTTTGTTTTGTTATGCATTACGTCACTATGATTCAGTACCTACTCGATGACACCTAACAACAACAGCATTATATAAACTTTGAAATCTTATATTAGTCCTTGTTCACATCTACAATGTCACATCTACAAAGTCAGATATAGTCTGATCTTGGTAATGGTTTTAAGTATATTTGTTCCTCATGTAATTGTTAATGCATCTACTAGCTTGGTTTTGTCTGATTACACAATAATCAATCAATCAATAGTTGTTGATTTGAATTTCCCTCCAAACTCTATTCACTAGAATATTTAACATGAAAGTACCAGTTCCTAGACATGCAAGAATATTTTAGGTTAATCTAGTACTGTTTTTTGTTTTAATTGTCAATTTTTTTTTAAGTTTGAGGTTCTTTCATTTTGTTTGAGCCTATGTATTTGTATGTGCATGTTACAAAATATATTTTCTCATTTAAAAATTTTGTTGTTGAGTGCCTTCAGGTCAATTCTGATCTATAGTTTTACAGGATCCATATCAATATAGGGTTTTCAAGGAGCAATTTGTACTGCTGACTTTGTGGCTATCAGTTCAGTGCTTATCCTGCAGGCCACACCCACTAGAAGACAGTGGCATCATGGCAATGATTTCTTTATCATGCTTATATATGCATACCTAGCACCTTGTACATGGTGTTCAATAATATTTTAAAAATGAAATAGTAAAATATATTTGAGGTTACTATCTATATTAATGGTTCAAGCTGGATTCAGAAGAGGCCGTGGAACGAGAGATATCATTGCAGATGTCT
>NW_006408549.1:16864247-16865066 GCF_000296735.1 Chrysochloris asiatica | reverse complement strand
CAGGCAGTGTTTCGTTCTGCTGTGCATAAGGTCGCTATGAGTCGGCACCGACTTGATGGCACCTAACAACAACATCTATATTAATATCCATATAATACCTGGTGTGGTAATGTGGGTTAATGCAATAGACTGCAAAATCGGCTTGAATCGCAAGGTACATGGTTCATGCTCACCAGTTGTTCCTAAGAAATCCTATACAGTGTTACTATGGATCGGAACTAAATTGACAGCACAACAACCACAACAACAACATAGAGAGAACTATCAGAGTAAAATCACATACATTCTGTTTAAAAATGAATGGAAACTTGTTTAAGAATAATAATTGCATAGCATCCCAGAGAAACATAAAACATGGGATACTGTGACAGATGAACACCTACACACACACATGCACACACATACACGCATTTCTTTGTCAAAGGCAAAAATAAAATTGAGACAGTGTCCTATATATCTAAATAAACATATAATTAAAGGAAGTATTAACAAAACTTCTAATGGAACTCTTCTACTATTTGATCACGATTTTGTAAAGTGCTGCAGCTGGAAGTTTTTGTTTTGTTTCATGTTTTTTCTTTTTAAAAAGGACCATTTAAACTCGTTTGTTGTTAATGTTGGTGTTATGTGTGTCTAGCTGATTTCTAAAATGATTTACCTTTCTTTTCATCCTAAATCCCATTAAAATAATAGGATTTATTGTTGCAGTTAAGTGTTGTTGAGTCGGTTCTGACCTGTAACAGCCATGTATAAGATTTCTGAAGAGTAGCTAGTGAGTTTGAACCACTGACCTTGTAGTTAGCATTACAATGCTAGTCC
>NW_006408549.1:16845817-16855473 GCF_000296735.1 Chrysochloris asiatica | reverse complement strand
CTTTAAAATACTCAAGAACAATGTTATCAGTGTGAGGACTAGGTGCATATGAACTAAGCCATTGCATTTTCAGTAGTGTCATATGCATGTGAAAATTGGACCATGAATAAGGAAGACCATAGAAGAATTGCTGTGTTTGAGTTATGGAACTGAAGTATATTAAGAGTACTATGGACTGCTAGAAGAACAACTAGGTCTGTGTTGGATAAAGTATATCCAGATGCTTCTTAAAAGTCTGAATGGTAAGATTTCATATCTTATACTTCAGATGTGTTATCAGGAGGGACTGTTCCTTGGAGAAGAATATTACTCCTTGTAAAAAATTCAGTAAAAAAGGGATGACCCCCCAAAGAGATGATTTTGTACAGAGACACAATTGTGAAGAAGGTGAAGGACCAGACAATGTGTTGTTTTTTGTGCATATGGTCACTATAAGTTAGCACTGACTTGATAGCACCTAACAACAGTAACAACATAACTTCAATGTATATTACTGATTGTAATGATGTTAGAGTTGGTGGTAGTTGTATTTTGTGTGTCTGTGTATTCATTTCTGCTCTCCTGTTTAATTTACTGATTCATGATTTTGCCAATATTTTTATCAAATAAAAAGAAAGGCTAAAATTAAAAATAAGTTAGTACATTTTTCTATTTAATAACACTAGAGTACTATATTAAAAAATTACATGTTATTGAATGACTTGTGGGAAAACAAGGAGGAGTGGAGCTCTCAAGGACTCAGCAGTATTTAGTTGCTAAAGCTATAACCTCAAAAGGACTTCTCTTTAAAGTAACTAAACTCAGCATATCACCAGATGGGAGGTAAAAATTTGAACGAGAGAGACCCATCTCTTCCAATCCAACTCAACCACTGACTCTTTTCATGGCAGGATATCACTCAATCTAATTTACTGAAACTCCCTCTTACTGGTTCTCTCTTCTGAGATCAAGTGCATCTTTAATACAAGTGTGAGTACTATGAAGAAGAATATCTCTACAATTATATCCAATAAATAATAAGCTTTAAATTTGAGATAAGCCTTTATTGTTATAAACAGTTATGTTAAACTACTATCAAGTTCAATGAAAAAGGAAATGACTTAAAAGTAAACTGGCTTTAGTTGGAAAACATTGGCAATTTATACAATTGACTTATAGTATGAAGTTGCATGGAGAAAAATATTTGAGGGAAGAGAAATATTTTCAAGTTTTAGGCCATCCCAACAGTTTTAATAAGACTGACAGGATCAAAAGAAAATTCATGACTGTAACTTACATTGGTGTCAAACATGCAGAAAAACAAGACATTTTGAAGACGAAAAAGTAAAATCTAGACAAAGTACAATCAGTTGTTGTTGTTAAAGTGTCGTTGAGTTGGTTCTGACCCATAGCAACCCTGTATAGATTGTTTCAGAAGAGCAGCTAGTGAGCTTGAATTGCTGACCTTGCAGTTCAAATGGCTTTACAGTCTGACCTGCAAATGTCAGCGAGGCAGATATGACAGTTTACAGGGACAAAGATAACTTAAGATTGCAAAGATGCAGACCACAGTCCTTTTACCTAGATATTAATTAGCCTGAAGTTGAGTACTACCAAAGGAACCAGGTAAGCTACAATGATGACACCAGGTTCCACAAAACAAGTCTATGATAAGAAAAGCTATCTGTGATGAGCAACTAGGACAATTAGTAGACAACTAATAATATTTTTACATATGTGTATCAATAAAATTATTTGGTTACATAAAAATACAAGCCAGGGACTTGAATCTAAAATATGCAATAGCAATTATCAGTCCAAATATCCAGAAGAATACATTGGTGAATACCAAGGTGAATATCCAAGCATTACTAACATGGCAACAGAAGCATCAAATTTCAGTTTCGTGCAAAGGAGCATTTTACAAATTGTTGTTGTTGTTGTTAAGTGCTGCAGAGTCAGTTTCTGACTCATAGCAAACCTGTATAGGGTTTCTGAGGAGCGACTGGTGAGTTGGAACTGCTGACCTTGTGATTCAAATCGACCTTGTGGTTGACTCTTATCCTACGGGGCCACATTAGGATTCCATTTTACAAATAGAAAAAATGTGTAAATAGTTAAAAATAAAATAAACATGCAAAAATAAAATATTACCTGTAATGGGGTGCTCATGTAAACATTGGATTCTCTTTGCATTTCACTTTCCAAGTGCTACCCTCTTGCCGTCACTAATGATACCAGCTGTCTTAAATATTTATTTTGCAGTTCACATTAATGGTATAATGTGCTTTCTTTAATACTTTTTTTACTTTCTTTGCTACATAGTATTCTGAAATCAATCCTTGATGATTTGTGGAACTATAACTTATTTTCACTGCTTTGTATTCTATTTAATGCATGTATTACAATTTATCGGGAATGTGATGGCTTCATATGATAAGCACTGGACTGAGAACTACAAGGCCAGATTCAACCTTTCTGCTACTGCCAAGATTTAAAGCCTCTGTAACCCAATACAGGGTCACTATGGAATTCTGGTGAGGCACTTTAGGATAAACATTAGACTGAAAAGCCGGTTTAGACTGAAAAGCCGGTTTAGACTGAAAGGTCGGTTTGAACCTCAAGGCCAATGGTTCAAATTCACCAGCAGCTCCTAGCAAACCCTATATAGACTCACTAGGAGTCAAAATTGACTAGATGCATTTAATATGAGTCATAATCCACTTGGTGACACTTAATAACAAAAACAATTTATCTATCTATCTGTCTGTATTGTGTTGTTGTTATTGTTGGTAATTGATATTTCTTGCTAGATCTTTTATGACATTAGGAATGTTATTATTTTGAGTTTTCCCCTGGTATATATGTGTAATATTTTCTTCAGAGTATGCGCCTTGGAATGGAATTGTGGATTAAGGAGGTTGTACAAGTGCTATTTTATTGCATATTTCAAAAACATTTCTTAAAAAAATAATTGTAACCTAGTTGTTAAAGGGAAGGAGCCCTGGTAAAGTGGGTTACAAGTTGAGATGCTAACAGCAAGGTCAGCAGTTGGACTCTACAAGCCTCTCCAAGGTAGAATGATGTGGCTTTCTGCTCACATAAAGATTTACAGCCTCAGAAAACCTATACAGGGTTGCAATGAGCCAGAACTGACTCTATGGCATATAGCAGCACTTTGTTGTTGTTGTTAAGTGCCATTGAGTCGATTCAAACTCATAGTGACCCAGTAAAGAGCTTTCCCAGAGGAGCTGGGGCATTTGAACTGCCAAACTTGTGGTTTCAATGTAGTGCTGATCCTCCTGCAAAACAACAGGAGTCCTAGAGTGCCAATGATGGTGGTGGTGTGCCATCACGTCAGTTCAAACTCATGGAGACCCTGTATAGGGTTTCCAAGGTTGTAAATCTTTACGGGAACTGGAAGCCTCATCTTTCTCCCAAAGAGCCATTGGTAGAATTGAACTACTGACCTTGCAGTTAGCAGCCCAACGTGTAACCCATTATGCTAAGAGGACTCCTTAGCAGTTGTAAAGGTCATCAGTTCTAACCTACTAGTTACTCCAAGGGAAAACCTCATTGGAGGTACTGTAACAAGCATTATATAGATGGTCTTGATGCATCTATATACAACACTGGCGATTGTCAAATATTTTAATTTGCATTATTCTAGAACTATTCATCATTTCTTATTGCATATTTATTTTAATTAATTATATGTTTTAAAATAATATTCAGTATCCTTTTGATATATTTGCTATTATATATTCTCCTTCTGTGAATTGGATGTTTATTTTTTTATGTTTTTCTATGTCATATTTTCAACAGTCTCATATGCATTTGAGTAAAGTTTTGCTCAAAGTAATACAGAAAGAGCTACAATCATACATTGACAGAGAACTTCCAGAGGTTCAAGCTGGATTCAGAAGAGGCCGTGGAACAAGAGATATCGTTGCAGATGTCCGATGGATCTTGGCTGAAAGCAGAGAATATCAGAAGGATGTTTACCTATGCTTTATTGACTACGCAAAGGCTTTCGATTGTGTGGATCATGACAAGCTATGGACAACATTGAGAAGTATGAGTATTCCAGAACACTTAATTTTACTTCTGAGAAATCTGTACCTGGACCAAGAGGCAGTTGTTCAAACAGAGCATGGGAACACTGAATGTTTTAAAATTGGGAAAGGTGTGCGACAGGGTTGTGTTCTTTCACCATTCTTGTTCAATATGTATGTTGAGCAAATAATACGAGAAGCTGGGTTCTATGAAGGAAAACGTGGCGTCAGGATTGGAGGAAGACTTATTAACAACCTGAGATATGCAGATGATACAACCTTGCTTGCTGAAGGTGAAGAGGACTTAAAATATTTACTGATGAAGATCAAAGAGCACAGCCTTCTGTATGGATTACAACTCAATGTAAAGAAAACAAAAATCATTACCACTAGACCAATAAACAGTGTTCTTCTCAATGGAGAAGAGATTGAGGTTGTCAAGGACTTCATTCTTCTTGGATCAACTATCAACACTCACGGAAGCAGCAGTCAAGAGATCAGACAACGTATTGCATTGGGCAAATCTGCTACACAGGAACTTTTTAAAGTATTGAAGAGCAGAGATGTCAGCTTGAGGACTAAGGTGCACCTGACCCAAGCCATGCTATTTTCAATAACCTCATATGGACGCGAAAGCTGGACAGTGAATAAGGAAGACCATAGAAGAATTGATGCCTTTGAGTTGTGGTGTTGGATGAGAATACTGAAAGTGCCATGGACTGCCAAAAGAACCAATAGATCTGTTTTGGAAGAAGTGCAACCAGACTGCTCCTTGGAGGACAAGAAGGCTAGGCTTCGTCTCTCATACTTTGGACAAATTGTCTGGAGAGAACAGTCGCTGGAGAAGGATATCATGCTGGGTAAGGTGGAGGGTCAGAGAAAAAGAGGAAGACCCCCAACGAGATGGATCAGCCAGGTGACATCATTGATGGCGTCAAGTGTGGCGGCAGTAGTGAGGTTGACCCAGGATCGGACATTGTTTCGTTCTGCTGTGCATGGGGTTGGTCGCTATGAGACGGTTCCAACTTGATAGCACCTGACAACAACATATGCATGTGAAAGTTGGACAGTGAATAAGGAAGACCATAGAATAATTGATGCATTTGACTTATGTTGTTGGAAAAGAATATTGGAAGTACAATGGACTGTCAAAGTTACAAACAGATCTGTGTTGAAAGAAGTGCAGTCGGAGTGCTTCTTAGAATCCAGAATGACAAGATTTTGCCTTTCGTACTTGAGACATGTTATCAGAACGGACCAGTCCCTAGAGAAAGACATCATGCTTTGTAAAGTTGAGGATCAGTGAAAAAGAGGAAGACCTCCAAGGAGATGAATTACCACAGTGGCAGCAACTACATGTTCATGTGTAACAACAATTGTGACGATGGTGCAGGATTGGGTAGTGTTTCATTCTTTTGTGTATCAAGTCGCTAAGAATTGGAGCCAACCCAATGGCTAAGAGTTGGAGCCAACCCAAAAGCAACAATTGTGCTATGTTTTTCTATTTGATTTGTAAGATTTGTTTAATAATTCAATATTGATCTGTTGTCACCTATTTGGGTTGTAAATATGTTCTTCAGGTTTTTAGTTTGTATTTATCCTCTGTTTATCATCTTCTGGTCAGTCAATTCTTTATTTAATATGTTAGTATTTATCTATATGTTTTTAAGATACTTCTGTGTCTTATTTAAGAAATGCTACCTGCTCCAAGATTAGGGACAATCTATTCTATTGGCTTTTAAAGTATTTGTAGCATTGTTTTAATGTCTAAGTCTTTGTTGTAATCTGAAATTGATTTTTTTTGCATTGTGTGAGATAGGGATCAATTTATGTTTTCTATAGAGTCCTGGCATTGAGCTGTAGGATAAGCACTGGACTGTTAACTATAAAATTTGCAGTTCAAACCCATCAGACATTCGTCAGAAACCCTATACAGGGTTGCTATGAGTCGGGACCAACTCCAAAGCACTTAACAACAAACAGATAATCATGCATATTTATACTAATTATTGAATAGTCAGTCTTCCCCCAATGATCTCAAATGCCCACTCAATGTATATTGACTTTTCATATATGTATGGGTATGTTCTTGGCTATCCAGTTTTATTGATCTTTTTGTTTATTCAAGCACTAATGCTAACATTATCATGACTCTGTAATAATCTTTAATATGCAACTTTTCCCAGGCCATTCTTTCTCATCAGGAGGATATTGTTTATTCTTGGGCTCTTGCTTTATATATCAATTTTAAAGTCAATTCGTCAAGTTCTATGAAATGCACTGTTCGGATTTGACAAAAATTATGTTGAATTCAGAAACCAGTTTAACAAAATTGCCTCTTAAGAAGAAATGAATGTCAATGGACTTGAATAAAATAAATGTATCTGAGTAAATGAGTAAATGGTCAAATTGATTTTAAATCTGTTCATTTTTGTGCCTGAGACTAATGCCCCACTTTAAATGAGTCCAATGAAATGAGTCTTGTTGATCAGATCTAGTCAACCTTTGTTTTTATACCTTTTATATCACATTTATACCTTTTAGATCACATTGACCTAGATATAATGGTATCATGTACAGCACCTCAGCTTCTCCCCATCATTCCATGAACAGATCAGTACATTTTAACTCAGTCAACAAAATATCTTTAATTCATCATATTCTTTAATCCAACTTACTCTTCAGAATTAGTTTATTCTCCTATTCCTTGTGGCCTCACATTCTGAGAGCATGTTCATATATCTCCTTCCTTCTAGCTCCTTTGCCATCTAACTACTGCCTTTCTGAGCCACATGTATCTAACAATGCAAGCTTCTCCTTAACACACATCAACACCTGTCAATGTTTGCAAAATAATGTCTAGTGTTTTTAGTTATTTGTATAAATCTTCTACAATATTTTAACTCAACCTGATATATCACTTCAGTGCACACTATTTGTCTAGAAATATTGAGCTACTTTCATATCTTAAAACTTGCCAAATATTTTCACATACTAGCTTTGTTCATCCTCTTCTGTATCATTGGACAATCTCTTGTTTTTGCTTTGTTCTTTGAATGTCTCCTACTCATCCTCCACTACCACAGTCTCAGAAAAGCCATCTTTCAATCAACTGTCATTTCTTGTACAAACCTCTACTGCTGCCTCTTATAATGCAATTTCACAATTTTTGCTCAATTATCTTTTTCTTAAAATACAATACTAGAATTTTTTTGAGGACAGGAATCTTGTCTCAGTCTAGTACTTACTATTCTCATTCTACTATCTTTGATATATTTATTAAATGAAAAAATATTTAAAAGGTATTAAAAATAAATATAATAACTGGATACCACTTGCCTGTCATTTTGTCACATTGTCGTGGTTTGTGTATTACTGTGATGCTGGAAATCATGTCACCAGTATCTTAAATAGCAGCAGGGTCACCCATGGTGGGCAGTTTTCAGCAGAGCTTTACGGCTAAGACAGACATCAGAGAAGATGAGGCAGAACATGTCCCACTGGTTAGCCACTTAAAACCTTATAAATAGCATCAGAACATTGTTTGATATAGTGCTAGAAGATTGAAAGATGTCAGACTGAAAGACGTCTGAAATATAACTGGGGAAGAGTGGCCTACTCAAAGTAGATTTGACATTAATGATCTGGAAGGACTAAAGCTTTAAGAACCTTCAATGATTGATGGGGAACAAAGCAAAAGGAGAAGAAACAGCTTCAAGAAACCATTAATAATTGGAATGTGGAACGTAAGAAGTATGGTGGTAGAGGGTATGTGCTATGGAGTTGGTTCCGACTCATAGCAACTCTCCATAGGATTTCCAAGGCTGCAAATCTTTATGGGGGTAGAAAGCCTCATCTGTCTCCTGTGAAACATCTGGTAGTTTTGAACTGCTGACCTTGAAGTTAGCAGCCCGACTGTTTTGGGCTACCAGAGATTCTTTTGGGGCATAAATCTAGGAAAATTAGAAATAATAAAAAATGAGATGGAATGCATAAAGATGGATATCTTAGGTGAACTGAAATGGACTGGCAAAGATAATTTTAAAACAGACAAATACATGCTTTACTATGCCTGGAACATCAAACTAAAGAGAAAATGAAATTATATTTGTATCAAAAACAGCATTTCAAAATTTACCCTGAAGTTCTCTTTCTGTTTTACAGGGGACCTGGGATTCTACAATAAAAACCTGGCCTAAGATAGCATCTAACAACAACATACACTAATAGTTGGGGCTTGATGGTGGACTAGGCAAGAAAAGGCTGTGCTGACATTCTTCAGCAAAAACATGGCAAACAAAATGAAATAGATTGAGAAGATGGTCGCAGAATTCTGAATTTAAGATAAAGGGTTAAATTAGTGGATTGAGTGCTTACTGGAAAAAAGATTTAGAACATAAGCAAGAAAGGAGATGACATCTGATTTGGGGATGCTAGTGTGTCCTGCCACAACCATTTTGAAAGGGAATAAGGGGAGTGAGGGACAAGAAAGCAGTCCCATTACAGAAACCTGGCAGTGATTTAGAGAAACAAAGGTGTGAGTATGATTTTTTTTCCTTTTTCTTTCTAATCATTTCCACTCTGGTGACCAGAGATAAGTCTTGTACTAGCAAATATCTCAGGGGAGGTTCTGTACTGTGTGGTTGCTGCTACTGGGAGCAGTATCAAAGGGGGAGGAGACAACAGAAGGTGGCATAAGCAGTCTCTTCTAAATCACTCTGACCAATCCTCACCTGGTTTTCACTAAGAAAAACAACTGAATGGACTTGAAGGGAAACAAAAGGGAGAAAGGAAAAGAAAAAAGCTGTGTATACATAAGAGAAGCACAGCAGGAAACTCATGAAATTTTTCAGGTAGCTTTGAAGACAACATTCCCCTGTTGTTGTTGTTGTTAGGTACCATGGAGTCAGTACCGACTCGTAACGACCTTATGCACAACAGAATGAAATACTACCTGATACTGGGCCAATCTCACTATACTGTTGGCATGCTTGAGTCCATCTATACTGCCACTTGGCCAATCCATCTCGTTAGGGGTCTTTGTTTTTATCTCTGACCCTCCACCATACCAAACATGATATCTTTCTCCAGTGACTGGTCCCTCCTGACAATATGTCCGAAGTATGAGAAATGAAGTTTGGCTATCTTGGCCTCCAAGGAGCATTCTGGCAGCAATTCTTTCAAAACAGATCTATTGGTTCTTTTGGCAGCCCATAGGACTTTCAGTATTCTCCTACAACACCATAATGCAAAAGCATCAATTCTTCTGTGATCTTCCTTATTCACTGTCCAGCTTTTGCATGCATATGAGGTTACTGAAAATACCATGGCTTGGGTCAGGTTCATCTTAATCCTCAAGCTGACATCTTTGCTCTTCAACATTTTAAAAAGGTCTTGTGCAGCAGATTTGTCTAATGCAATCCATTGTCTGATATCTTAACTGCTGCTTCCATGAGTGTTGATAGTTGATCCAAGAAGAATGAAGTCCTTGACAACGTCAATCTTTTCTCCATTGATAAAAATGTTGTTTATTGGTCCAGTGGTACAGATGTTGTTTTCTTGACATTGAGATGTAATCCATACTGAAGGCTGTGCTCTTTGATCTTCATCAGTAAATGTTTT
>NW_006408549.1:16842302-16844007 GCF_000296735.1 Chrysochloris asiatica | reverse complement strand
TTTTCCATCATTTCTTTCTAAAGATGTAGTCAATTTGATTTCTATGTATTCCATCTGGTGTGGTACATGTGTATAATCATCTATTTTGCTGTCTAAAGAAGGTATTTGAAGTCAACAAATTATTGATTTTGAGAAATGGATTCTGCAGAATTCTCTCATGCATTCTCCAGCATCATTTCGATCACCAAGGTCATATTTTCCAACTAATGATCCCTCCTCTTTGCTCCCATCCTTTGCATTCTAATCACCAGTAATGATCAATACATCTTGATTTCATGTTTGATCAATTTCAGATTGAAGAAATTGGTAGAATTCCTCTATTTCTTCCTCACTGCCTTTAGTAGTTGGTGCGTAAATTTGAGTAATAGTGGTATTAACTGGTCTTCCCTGTAGGCACATGGATATTATCCTATTACAGAAGGCATTGTACCTCATGACTGATCTGGATATGTTCTTTTTGACAATGAATGCAACACCATTCCTCTTCCATTTGTCATTTCTGGCATAATAAAAAGAGTCCACTAGGTGGTGCTAAAGAATTCCTCTTAATTTCCAGCGGCTGCTTCAGAGTGTGTTTTATAATTTTATATTATCATCATTGACTTTAAAATTTTTCTGACTTTTTTCCTTTTTCCAGTTTTATTATCTTTATCTTAATTTTTTTCTGGGTTTTTATGACTTTCAATTCTAGTCTTGTTACTTTGGCACTCCTTCTATCTTGTGGGAGCACTTTCTCTTCTTGCCTTACCTGAAAGGAGACAGAAATTGTGGCCATACAGCCAAGCTGCAATTGGACCTACTAAAACCACACCAATTTTGTAGGAGCCAACATCAACTGCTGTATACTAGACAACATCTAAAACCAACATCACCTAAAAACAGTCTGAATTGAACTGCACAAACAGTGAAGAGACAAGTTCATCCGATAATATCTACCAGGAGGCAATTGGAAATTTCTTAAGAATGTACCAATACACATTAATCTAATTAATGCAAATATAACAACACCACAATGCCTAAAAAAGCATCAGAATATTTTACGTGAAGAAATGAGAAATAGTAGCTTAAACAAACAAGCATGAAGATGAGGTAAAAATTGCTTTTGAGGCAGAAGAGTCTTTGGAATTACCTGAAACGATTTAGGAGAATGATATTGAGGTATATCTAAAAATTCCCACAGAACTATAAAGGAATATAAGGAAAAGAAAAGCCCTACAGGAACAATCAAACAAAATAGATATAGCATTGGAGACAATACAAAACCTACAAACTGAGGTCTAGACTGATCAATACTTAAATATCAGAAAAGGATAACACACTGAAAGGTCAAAGGAGAAGAATTGAAGGGATAGAAACCAGAATCAGCGAGCTTCAAGACATATCTCTCAATACTGCTAAGATCGAAGAAGAACAAGCAGAAAAAAGAATGAAATAATCTGAGGAAATCCTAATATTCGTGTAAGACAACATGAAGAGGAATAACTTGAGGCATATTGGAATACCAGAACAAGAAGAGACAAAGAAAAACACAGAAAAGATTGTCAAAGAGCTGCTGAAGAAAATTTCCCTAACATCTTGAAAGATAAGGAAAAGTGCATTCAAGAAGCTGAACTAGCAATGTTTAGAAGGACTCCAAATAAAAATCATCAAGACATATCATAATTAAATTCCAAAATCAAAGACAATGAAAGCATCCTGAAAGCAG
>NW_006408549.1:16821077-16841457 GCF_000296735.1 Chrysochloris asiatica | reverse complement strand
CGCTATGAGTCGGTTCCGACTCCACGGCACATAACAACAACAACAATGGATAATTACACTGATTGTCAATGGATTAAATGCACCAATCAAGAGACAGAGAGTAACAGAATAGATAAGAAAACAGGATCTTCCTATATGCTGATTACAAAAGACACACCTTACCTTACATACAAAGACAAAAAAAGATAAAAATTGAAGGATGGAAAAAGATATATCAAGCTAACTGCAATAAACAATGAGCAACAGTAACAATATTGATCTCTGATAAAATAAGCTTTAAGGTAAAAACCCAAATAAGAGACAAAGAAGGACATTATATCATGATTAAAGGGTCAACTGAACAAAAGGACATATCCATAATAAATATCTAAGCTCCCAATGAAACAACTCCAAAATGCATAAAGCAAAACCTAATAGAATTGAAGAGAGAAATAGACAAATCTACAATAATGTGAGAGTTTTTAATATATCACTTTTAAGAAAGGACAGAACAACCAGAAAGAAGCTCAACAAAGATACAGAGGAACTAAACAACACAATCAAACAACTTGGCCTTGTACCTAGATTTGTACAGAGCCTTCTAATGAACAACAGCACAACACACATTCTTTCCCAGTGCACATGGAACATTTTCAGTACACATGGACCATTCAGAATAGACCATGTATTAGGCTATTAAACAAGTGTCAATGTTTTTTAAAACATCAAAATACTACAAAATAGCTTCTCAGATCACAATGCTATAAAATTAGAACTCAACAATATGAAGATGAAGAAAATAAAATCAAATACACAGAAACTAAATAACACTGCTTTAAAGCTTCTTAGTAGTAGAACAAATAAAGGGAAATTAAAAAATTCCTAGACTAAATGAGGATAAAAAAACATACCTTTAGGACACAACAAAAGCAGATCTAAGAGGGCAATTTACATAAATAATTACACACATCCAACAGAAGAAAGAACCTACATTAACACATTAGCATAACATCTTCAACAATTAGAGAAAAACCAGCAAAGTAAATTTATAGTCACCAGAAGAAAAGAAATAATAAAGATTAGAGCAGAAATGAACAATAGAAACACAAAAGAAAGAATCAGCAAGACAAGAAGTTGGTTCTTTGAAAGGATTAATAAAATTGACACACCACTGGAAATATAACAAAAGAAAAGTGGGAGAAGACACAACACGCATAAGGAACCCCAGAGGCGACATCGCAACAGAACCCATGGAAATAAAGACAATAATAGAATACTATGAAGATTTGTACTTCAACAAATTTGAATATCTAGAGGAAATGGATACATTTTTAGAAAAATATGAACTACATAAACACACTCCAAGTCAAGTAGAAAACTTGACAAATCTACAACAAAATAAGAATGATCCGTTCATAAAAAACTCCCAACATATAATGAAAGATATACAAATAAATGGATTAGAATTGAGAACCCAGAAGTAAATCCATCCACATACATTTAACTGAACTTTGACAAAGTGCCAAAGTACATTAAATGGGGAAGAGATAGTCTTTTCAACAAATGGTTCTGGGAAAACTGGAAATTGATATGCAAAAGAATGAAACAAGTCCCATATCTCACACTATGTAAAAAACTAACAACATGGATTAACCACCTAAATGTAAATCCCAGAAGTATAAAGATCATCTGTGAAAACATAGGGACAAACGTAAGGATTCTAATACGTGATATACACAGACTTATCAAACATGGCAAACAACACACATACAATAGAAAACAAAATATGACTGGACAAAACATACTAAACAAAAACATACTAAAAATTAGAAACATATGTGCATCAAAAGATTTCATCAAAAGAGTAAAAAGAGAGCCCATGGGCAGGGAAAATAATTTTTGCAATGACATATCATAAAAGGGACTAATCTCTAAAAGTGTTAGATAACTACAACACCTCAACAAGGAAAATACAAATAATCCCATTAAAAAATCGGCAAAGGAAGGAACAGAGACTTCATCAAGGAAGAGATTCAGGCAGTCAACAAATATATGAGAAGGGTTCACAATCATTAGCCACTAGAGAGATGCAAATCAAAACAAATATGAGATATCATCTCACACCAGCAATAACAGAGAAGTTCACAAAAGCAGAGGACAACAAATACTGGTGAGGATGTGGAGAGACTGGGACCCTCCTACATCGCTGATGGGGTTGCAAAATGGTCCAACCACTCTGGAAAACAGTATGGCGCTGTCGCAGGAAGTTGGAAATAGAAATATCTTATGATCCAGCAATTCCTCTCCTTGGTATACATGCACAATAAATACAAGCAATAACACGCATAGATATGTGCACACCAATGTTCATAGCAGATCTATTCACAGTAGCAAAAAGATGGAGACAGCTTAAGTGCCCATCCATGGAAGAATGGATAAAGAAACTTTGGTACATATGCACAATGGAATATGCTGACATGCAGAATAACAGTGAAGCTGAAACACATCTCAAACATAATGAACATAAATGAACCTTGAGGACATCAAGCTAAGTGAAATTGCTCAGTCCCACAAGGACAAAAATTGCATAAAACCATTATTGTAAATGCTTAAGAAAAGATTCCCATGCTAAAACAAAAAATATATTTGATGGTTACCAGAGGTTAAAGGGACAGGACAATAAATCACAGGTTAGGGGATAGCCACCTGAAAGCTTGGATGATGGACAGGGTAATATACAAGGAAGAGGAGGGCAGTAAACAAGTGGGGGAGGGTGGTAATGAACAATTAAGACTGGGGAAGACTTAGGGAGATATGCATGGGCTAAATGGGATAGAGGTAAATAGTAATGTACACACAACGTTGGAAAAATAGTGCTCTATGATACAGGGATCGAGACATAGTCTGAATGGGTAAAGGAGGGGAAATAATGTTAAGGGGCTTGACTGTCTTGTGGATATTGTTTTTCTCTGCCTACTATTGTAAAATAGACATTCAAGTGTGATAGAAATGAACATTAGAAATTATGATTACAGAACACTTGTAAGCCCTTCTTCAGCCTATAACTGATTGAATTAGTTAAAAGAGGAATTAGAATTTTCCCAGGGCAATAGGCTTCTTGTTAACCCTTTGCTGATTAGGTAGCCTTAGGTGGAATCTTGAGGCCCACCCAGAATTCCTGAAGTGGGAATTCCACTTTAAAAGACATGCAACTGCTTATGAGGGTTGGAATTGTAAAAGTAGACATTTTGTAGCAAGGAGGGGAATGATTAACTTTTTCAGCCTAAGAGCAGAGGTCCCTGGGATCATCAAGGGAGAAGAGCAGAGAGCAGGATCCTACCCAGAGAAGCAGTGATGCCTGAGATGGAGGCAGAGACGATGACATGGAGAGGTGGAGCTGTTGGGGACTTTAGACACAGGGAGTGGGGCTGTGTGCTGATGACTGGGGTGCAGGCTTGTAGTGTGTACCCTTTGGTTGGTTGATGATGCATAGAGGGGATTGTAACCATGGCAATGAAACGATATACAATAGGGTGATAAAACTAATGTTCTCCCATGTAAACTATCACATAATTCACAATAAAACATTAAAAAAAAAAAAAAAGACATGCAGACCTATCAGGAATGGCTAGAAGAGCAGAAGATGCTTATTTAAAGAATGACCAGCAGGAAAAAAACAAAAGCAGTCTGTTTGGCTGTTAGAATATCAAGTAAGCTGTTAGCCTTGTAGCCATCAAGGCAAGAAAAGTCAGCTCATCAGGGTAAACCCCCTTCTAAACCTGGGAACCCATAGTAGTCTAGTAGACTTGCTGGTTACCAGCCTGGTCTACTTGTGAGTGGAAGTTGAAGAAATGCAGCAATGAAGACATGTGCTGAGTTTGGTCATGTTTATTGATACCCGTTGACCTTGAGATTAAAGAAGAGAAAGGGCTGGCTGGTATGAAGTTAAGGGAGATGTGTGAACCCCAGCTGAAGTTGGGGAGGTGTATGAGAACTCCCAACCTTGCAAATAGTACCCATTTGACCTAATTTGGATGGCTAGCTGACCAGAACTCAACCAGATGAAGATACAGAAGTTGGATACAGGAAGCAAGCATAAATTACAATTTGATTATCTGGACCTTTGCTTATGCATTCAGTTGCTCAATATTCCAACCAAAATGGAAGGTTTCTTCATATCAAGAATCAAGTTTGTCTCCTCATACACTGGGTTTATAGGGATGGGAAACTCAGACATTGGTTATCATAAATGGAGGGCTATAGAGGCATGCGGTGGTTGGCTTACAAGCTTTCTTAAGTGTGCCTAGTTTCAGAATGAGGGTGGTAAGGTAGAACTCCCACTGAATAGTTTTCCTCTTTTCCAGATGGAGCTAGTGAAATTGAATTTTATGATTCAATAGTTAGTAATTGCTATCAGGATTAATTGTGATGTCTCAACTGTAATGGTAGAAGATGTATAACTAAAAGGGGGGAGTAGTTAATTTTTCATTTCAGGAACAGAAGACCATCAGTAAGTAAGAGCATGAGTACAATATGAGATACTACCCAGAAAAGAGGCAACAGCAGAGACAGTGGCAGAGGCAATAGCATAGAGAGATAGTGCAGCTAAGGACTCTAAGTCCACGGACTGGCAAAGTCTGTGTGCCTGCTGGCAGGATGCTGACTTGCAAAATGTACCTTTTGGACATTTAAATGAATATATCTCTATCTATCTATCTATTATCTATCTATCTATCTATCTATCTATCTATCTATCTATCTATCTATTTGCTTTGTATGTGTATGTCAAAAAGAAAAGGGAATAAAGGTAAATACTGTTAACTAATGGTATATGGAAGGGATTATAATCATTGTAATGAAATCCAGTATGATTGTTGAATGTAAAACTGATGAAATGTTTGTAAACCTTCACTCAATTCACAATAACAAAAATTAAAAATTTTATCTTGATGTACAGTACTGTCTGTGATTGGATAATATCCATGTGCATACAGAGAAGAACAGTTAATACCACTATTATTCAAATTTACTCTATAACTACTAAAGTTGAGCATGATGACATTGAAAAGTTCTACCAACTTTTTCAGTCTGAAATTGATCAAACATGCAATTCAGTTGCATTTGTAGTTGCATCTGTAGATTGAAATGAGAAAGTTGGAAACTAAGAGGAAGCTTCAATAGTTGCAAAGTATGGCCTTGGTGATAGAAATGATGCTGGAGATTGTATGACAGAATTTTGCAATATAGTGGATTTGGAGTCATGGTGTGGAACTATAGGATAAGCACTAGACTGCAAAACACAAGGTCCGCAGTTGAAACTCATCACCCACTCCATGGAAACCCTATATAGTGTCTCTAAGTTAGAACTGGCTTATCAGCACTTAACATCAACAATGAAACTATCTTCTTTCAACAACATAAACAGAGACTGCACACATGGACCTCACTAGATGGAATACACAGGAATCAAACTGACTACATCTGTGCATAGAAAGGATGTTGTTGTTATTAAGTGCCATAGAGTCGGTTCTGACCCATAGCGACCCTGCATAGGGTTTCCAAGGAGCGCCTGGTGAGCTTGAACTGCCGACCTTGCAGTTCAAATGACTTTGCAGTCCAGTGCATTAACCCACAGCGCCATACCAGGACTCCATAGAAAGGATGAAGTGGTTCAATATCATCAGCCAAAACAAGTCCAATGGCCAACTGTAGAACAGACCATCAACTGCTCAAAGGAAAATTCATGTTTGAGCTGAAGAAAATTAAAACAATTCCATCGGAGGCAAAATGTGATATCAAACATATCCCAAATAAACTTAGAGAACATCTCAAGAAGAGATTTGAATCATTAATGACCAAAGACCAGAGAGTTGAGGGATGACATTAAGAACATCATACATGAAGAAAGCAAAATATCACTAAAAAGACAGGAAAGAAAGAAATGACTAAAGTGGATGATGTCAGAAGAAACACTGAAATTTGCTCATGAATAAGCAAGAAGAAAAATTAGATCTATGTTGTGGTTGTCAGATTTAGCAAATCAATACAGGCTACCCAGTTAAATTTAAATATCAGATACACAATATTTTTAAAGTGTATATACATCTAATGCAATGCTTGGGACATCCTTATTTTAAAAACATTTAATGTTTTTAATTTAAAATTCAAATTTCCTGGGATTTCTGTATTTTATCTGGCAATTCAAATCTGTATGGCAAATCAAAATGGAATGCTAAATTAGACTCTATGATGGAAATTTTGATTCTTATTGCTGCTATAGCATAAATACCACACTTGTGTTGCTTTAAAGAATAGAAATTTATTTTTGTATAGTTCTAGAAGGAGGTTGTTTTTTTTTAGCTTTCAATACAGACAAGTCTAAAAGATATCTCTAGACAAATACATCCTCGTAAGTGAAACTTTTCCTGTGGTGTAATGTTTGGAATGCCTTTCTTGAAAAATGTTAGGTCCTCTTTCAGTGCCTGTGTTTTCTCAACTCTAGGAGTATTGTGCAGGCCCTGAGTCTTCTAAGATCTGTCCTTGTTTCTCCTTTTGGATGATTTCCAATCCTCTCTCCAGCCCCATGCAATGTCAACCTAATGCTCTGAGAATCTCTAGGACATGTCCATGAGTTTTTCTGGTGTGGTGCTGTGGGTTAATGTGCTAGACTATAAAGTCAGTTTGAAGCACAAGTTCAGTGATTCAAGCTCACCAGTCGCTCCACGGATATCCTATACAGGATCGCTATGGGTCAGAACCGACTAGACAGCACTTAACAACAACAACAACAATGGCCATGCTCACTTATAAGTCAGTCTAGGAAGAAGATTGCTTACCACAGCCTAAATATTTTCCCAGAATTCCACATCTTTTTTAGGGACAACCCTGCCATTTTGCAATAAAACAAGTTTGAAGTCCTCAAATATACTGACAGAAGTTTCAATGTTCAGCAGTATGTGACTCAGAATTTGAGGGTTAATCAGATGTTAGTAGCATAAGCCATTAAACACATTGAAGTAAAGTTGATTTTAACTCTTAGTCACCCAATGAGACAGAGTAGAGTTACCCTATAAAGTGTCCAGGATTATAATACTTATAAAAGTTAACGGTCACATCTTTCTCCCACAGAGCAGCTGATGTATTTGAATGGCCTAACCAGGACTTCTTTGTCAGAAACAAACTAGAGTCTGTATGTTTTTAATTAGAATTGCAGTGTTTTGATTGATGTCAGATTTTTGAAGCACAAGATAGAAACTCAAATTTTATTCACTGTTGCATGTATGTTGTGGTTTTTGTAAATGCCTTTAAGTCAGTTCTGACTCATAGCGTACCTGTATAGGGTTTCCATGAGTGGCTGGTGGGTCTGAACCACCAACCTTGTGCTTAACATTCCAGGGCTTATCCTATTGCCCCACACCAGGAATTGCACTTTTAATATGTTGTTGCTAACTGCCTTGACTCAGTGTCAACTCATAGCAACCCTGTATAGGGTTTCTAAGGAATGACTGATGGGTTTAAACCACCAATCTGCGAGTTATCTATCTAGTGCTCATTCTAAAGTTCCACAGGAGACAATAAATGGGTAAGGGATGAAAAGGAAGCAATTACTATACACAAGTTCAACCAACCCTGGTGGCTTAGTGAGCTGTGAGTTGGGCTACTAACCACAAAGATAGCAGTTTCAATCCACCAACTCCTCAGTGGGAGAAAGATGAGACTTTCTGCTCCCATAAAGATTTATAGACTGAGTAACCCTATGCAGGGTTGCTAAGAGTAAAAATACTACACAGCACACAATCAGTGCCACCATATCCGCAAGCATGTTGGCTTTGAAGGATAAACACTGACATAGGAACCACAAGGTTAACGATTCAAGTCCAAAGACAATGAAGTAAAGTTGATTCCATCTCTTAGTGGTTGATTGAAACTGCTGTCCTTGTGGTTAGCAGTCCAACTCTTAGCTCACTATGCCACCAGGGGTGGTTGAACTTGTGTATAGTAATTGCTTCCTTTCCATTCCTTACCCATTTATTGTTTCCTGTACTGTAGCACTTTTAGATAAGCACTGGACTGCTAACTGTAGGATTCTTGATTTAAACCCATCAGAGTTCTTTCCAGAGACTCCTACAAATCTCTCTCATCACACTATTGTTGTTAAGTGTCATAGAATTGGTTACTATTCATAGCGAGACTTTGTGGGAGCAGAATGCCTCATCTTTCGTCCTTGATGTGGCTGGTGGTCTCGAACCACAGACCTTGTGGTTCACAATCCAGTGCCTATGCTACAGAGCCACCGTGTTTCCCACTCTTATCATGTTGTTATTGAGTGCTATCGAGTCAGTTCTGACTCACAGAGATGCTGTGTAGGGTTTTTTGAGGAACAGCTGGTGGGTTTGAGATGCTGATCATGTGGTTCAAAGTCCAGTGCTGATCCTATAGTGCCACACAAAGAATAGGAAAAAGAAACCAAAAATTATAAATCCAAAAACCCTGAACTTTGAAAATGTTTCTCTCTTATACATTTGCATATACACACTCATAAGCTACTGACATCATGAATTGGAAGGACAGCAAAGCTTGCCCAAGTCTGTTGTTAAGTGCCATCGAATCAGCTCCAACTCATAGTGAAACTCTGTATAGGGTTTCTGAGGAATGGCTGGTGAGCTTGAGCTGCCAACCTTGTGGAACAAACCAACCTTGGGATCCAGTACTTATCCTGTTGTTGTTGTTAAGTGCAGTCGAGTCTATCCTGACCAATAGCAACCAAGAATAGGGTTTCCGTGGAGCTGTTGGTGGGTTTGAACCTCTAACCTTGTGGTTCAAGCTGACCTGCAGCCCAGCTCATTATTCTGCAGTGCCACACCAGGACCCTAGTACTTATCCTTTGTTGTTGTTGTTGTTAAGTACCATGGAGTTGGTTCCGACTCATACTGATCCTACAAAGGGTTTCCGAGCCTGTAAATCTTTACGGGAGCAGAATGCCTCATCTTTTTCCCGCAGAACCGCTGGTAGTTTCGAACTGTTGACCTTGAGGTTGGCAGCCCAACTCGTATCCACTACACTATCAGAGCTCCTTAGTACTTATCCTCCATAGCACAATCTAGACCATGGAAAAAGTGTGTTGAGCCCCTGAAACTCACTGTTGACTCATCCTTCATAATTGGGATGCCATGGAGAGAGTTCTAGGAGGAGAATTCACCAAAAATTGGTTTTTTGAGGTGACTTTTATTGCTCATTGAAAGAAATCTTTCTTAATATTTGTATTTACATTCAAATTTAAATTTCTAGAATGTTTGATCTTATGTGTTGCATATCAAAAATATGCTATTAAGATCATCTCTTAGCCAAATTTTTTTCCCTAAGGAACTTCTGTGCTACAAATATATTTCTAAGAGATAATCATGTGTTTATGATACAACAAGTGAAGCTCTTTAGCATTGTGGTTAAGTGCTGTTGAGTCAATTATGACTCATAGAGACTATGTACAAGGTTGATGAGGAGCAACTGGTGGGTTTGAACCATCAAACTTGTGGATGGCAATCCAGTGCTTATCCTACATAGCCACAACAGGATGTAGATTATCTTTATTGCTCCTAGCTATGTGATGCCTACCAATTATACAGATAAGAAAGAAAAGCTGAAAGAGCTCCTATATTGTTGTTGTTGTTGTTGTTAAGTGCCGTCGAGTCGTTTTCGACCCATAGCGACCCTAAACAGGGTTTCCGAGGCTGTAAATCTTTACGGGAGCAGATCGCCTCATCGTTCTCCCGCGGAGCAGCTGGTAGTTTCGAACTGCTGACCTTGCGGGTCGCAGGCCGATTCGTAACCACTACGCTACCAGAGCTCCTATATAGTAAGTCACAAATATTTAATTGGAATCTAGTTCTTTATTAATCTGCCTGTAATGCTACACAAAGGAGCCCTGATAGCGTACTGGTTACGATTCGGGCTGCGAACCTCAGGGTCAGCAGTTTGAAACTTCCAGCTGTTCCGCAGGAGAAAGATGAGGCTTTCTGCTCCCGTAAAATTTACAGCCTCGGAAACCCTGTACAGGGTCGCTAGAAGTTGGAATCGACTCCGCGGCACATAATAACAACAATGCTATACAACAAACATGACTCAGTTGTTCCTACTTATGTTTTCAAAATACAAAGTTTGTAATCTATCATTGCCTACAAGAGGAAAAAAATTGCACTTTTATTTTTCCACCTTATCATTTTATCATCTTACTAGAATTTGCCAAACACTTCTATATAAAATCAATAAATGTACTTATTACCATAATCACTAAGAATTTTTTTTACTTTTTGCATAGTAAGTAAAAAAAAAAAAAAAAGTTAATAATGGTTCTACAAGCATAAACATTACAAAACAGATATATTCTATTATAGCAAAAATCTCACAAGTGAGCTAAAAAGATAAGTTTAATAATAATTGTAAGTGAAAATGTCCATTGTTCTACATTTCATGGTATTATAAAATATTTTATGTGCATGTCTCTGATCATTCTCATTATATTTAAGCTTTTATTTGTGCCGTAAGTTTCCTGACTTTCCCTAAATTATAACATATGCTCTAATGTACATAATTGTTAAATGAAACTTATAGATGTCAATGGAATATAAAGTTGAACCTCACTTCATACACTACTGTTATTTGCTGCAGACTCAGTTCTAACTCATAGTGACCCTGTATAGGGTTTCTAAGAGCTACTAGTGTGATTGAACTGCCAACCTCATTGTTAGCAGTGCACTCCTTATCCTGCAGTGTCACACCAGGACTCTGTATACTAGTCACATGTAAAAGGGGCAACTCTGTTTTGAATACAGTTAATTGCATTGCATTTTCTATGTATGTGCTCTGGCTTGTTTCCCTCAAATGGTGCCAAGAATTTCTCTCATGGGGTCCAATACGTTCTGTGATGAAGCACTAACACCCTGGGGAATGTGATACCTAGATTTCTATCTATAATAACTTGAATATGTTATTATAGAACTTTCAGGAGTCAGCTTTTGATAACGTGACTGAAAGGACCTAAGCCAAGTCTTAAAAGTAAAAATTGGTCTATACCAGATCATAGGAAAAAGTGATGAGGGAATATTTGAGTCACTTAAATTTGTCTAGCTTAATTCTGTAACTCTTTTTCTCTTTCTCTTTCTGGTTCTTGTTTTCACTCTTTTGCAAAAGTCACACACAAGCAAATGTCCACATCAATATCTGTAATGCATTTAGGTGTCTTGGATAAAAAGACTTTTTAGTTGTTGAATCCACTGCTGGTTTTGATTTTCAGAAGTTGACTAGCTGCCCACTTACTAATGACAGCTATTCTTTGCTTAATTAGCCTGGCAGACATATTAAATGTGGAATTTCACAGAATCATTTTTGTGAAAGTCCAAATCTCCTTTTGTGGAACTCACGTGGAACTAAATCAAGATTTAGTAGAATTTTTTAAACCTATTAATCATTATGAAGTTCTGCTTTCTCCTTCTATCTCTCTCTCCCCATTTCCTTTTAATTTATAACTTCACAGTTAATAATCTAATTTTAAATCTGTGTGTATATGTGTGTGTTTTATACAATCTTACTGTATGTGCTGTGGGTTAATGTGCTGGACTGCAAGTACGGTGGTTCAAGCTCACCAGCCACTCCTTGGAAACTGTTTACAGGCTTGCTATGAATCGGAACCAACTTGATGGCACTTAACAATAACTGTATATGCAGAGTCCTAGTGTGGCACTGTAGGATAAGCACTGGACTGTCAATGACAATGTTGGTGGTTCAAGCCCACCAGCCGCTCCTTGGAAACCTTATACAGGGTTCCTATGTGTTGGAATTGATTAAATGTCATTTAGCAAAGCTAAAACTGTATAAACATTCATTTATAATCCTGTAAGAACTAACAAAATATGAACAGAGACTTGCCAGCATAGAGTATTCTTTTTTTAAGAATGTGTAAGGTAACACTTTAAGGTCACTATCAAAGGGACACTATCAGCCTTTGCCATCTTGATGCAGAGTTGAGCTGTAATGAGTTGAAGGATTAATGAGCTTCCCTGTGGTGAAAACACTCCAATTGCTGCTTTTCAGGAGGAAAACTGTCAGGAGTCCATTTTCCTGACCATCACTAGAAGAATTCAGAACCCTTTTATATTCCCAAATGAAAGTTGAAAATTGATCTGGGACTGGAAGGAATTTACTCCCAGCTATCTTGATAGAGGATTCAATGTCTTTATGAGTGGCAACCAACTCTACGGCACTTAACAATAGCAATAGCATCATGGAAGAGAGAAGAGATTATTTGCTGAACTTTTGTATACTGACATCTTAGACATTATTTGCTGAACTTTTGTATACGGACATCATAGACATTATTTGCTGAAATTTGTATATGTACATCATAGACATTATTTGCTGAACTTTTGGAACTGGAACCGCCTTCTCCATTGTCACTAACGACTAATTGAACAGAAGGTTCTTTGAAAGGTAAAAATGCATAAATTTCTTCTGATTCTCCCATAATATCAAATGATGGCATTAGAGTCTTTTGTTACTACACGTAATTTTTCATCTGCAGAACTTAAATATATTAGTCTGTTAAAATCTATCCTAATCATCACTACATAAATTTCATATAATACATGAGAAGATAAATATTACTCCATTCAACAGCTAGGGTATCATAGGAACAGGTTTTAAATGACTTGTCAGAACTACTGTCACTTAGTTGTCAAGTTTGCATATGTAGTCATGATTTTTAGTTCACAGCTACCAGTAAATTAAACTGAATGGTCTAAAAATGAAGGTTCCTTGGTGGTGCAAGAAGATTTCAATCAACTACAAGCTCTAAATCAGAGGTGGGGAACATCCAGCCTGTGGGTGGTATAAGGCCTGTGAAATCATTTGGTCAGCCCTGCCAAGGCAGCAGTAGTTCAGACCATCACATTAGAGGTGAGTTAGTTAAATGCCTGACTAAATATAGAAGGCTAATATTTAAGTTGATAATTTTGTATGGCCTGTGAATGATTTTGGAAGAAAAGTTTCCCCACCTCTTCTAAATGTTTGAATCCATGAAGCTGCTCTGTAGAAGAAAGGCCTGATCAATTGCTTCTGTAAAGCATAAACAAGAAAATCCGATGTTGTTGTTCTTATGTTGTCATTGAAGCGATTCTGACTTGTACTGACCTTATGCACAGCAGAACAAAACACTGCTGAGACCTGCTCCATCTTCACAATCGTTGTCATGTTTGAACCCATTGCTGCTCATTAGGGGTCTTCCTCTATTTTTCTGATCCTCCACTTTACCTAGCATGATGTACTTCTCCAGGAACTTGTCCCTCTTGACAATGTGTGAAGCATGAGAGGTGAAGTCATGTGACTTCTAAGAAGCATTCTGGCTGTACATCTTCCAACACAGATGTTTGTTCTTCTAGCAGTCCATGGTACTTTTAATATTCATTCTTATCCTACACCATAACTCAAATGCATCAATTTTTCTACAGCCTTCCTTATTCATTGTCTAACTTTCACATGCATATGAGGCTATTGAAAATACCATGGCTTGGGTTAGACTTTAGTCATCAAATTGACATCTTTGTCTTGAGCACTTTAAAGAGGTCTAGTACAGCAGATTTGCCTAATTCAATATATCATTTGATTTCTTCATTGCCATTTTCAATTTTTCTCCATTTATCATGATTTTATTTATTGCTAAAGTTATGAAGATTGTTTTCTTTACATTGAGGTGCAACCCATACTGAAGACGTGGTCTTTGATCTCCATCAGTGAGTGTTATAAGTTCTCTTCATTTTCAGCAAGCAAGGTTGTATTATCTGGCTATTGAGGATTGTTAATGAGTCTTCCTCCAATCTTTCTGCCACATTCTTCTTCATATAATCCAGCTTCTCATACTGTTTGATAAGCACATAGTCTGAATAAGTATGGGGAAAGAATATAACGTTGGCACACACCTTTCCTGATCTTAAACCACTCAAAGTCTCCTTGTTCAGTTCTAATGACTGCCTCTTGATCAAAGTGCAGGTTCCTCATGAACACAATTAAGTGTTCCTGAATACTCATTCTCCACAATGTGGTCCATAGGGTGTCATGATTCACACAGTTAAAAGTATTTGCATAATCAATAAAGCACAAGAATCCTGATGTGGTTCTGTAGGATAAGCTCTCAACTACAAGGTTTGAAATGCAAGGTCAATACTTCAAACTCACCAACTGCTCCTCAGAAGCCCTATATAGGGTCATGAGGAGTCAGAACTGACTCAACAGCACTTAACAACAACAACAGCAAAACATCTTTCTAGTATTCTCTGCTTTCTGACAAGAGCCATCTAATGTCAGCTATGATATCCCTTGTTCTATGTACTCACCTGAATCTGGCTTGAACTTCTGGCAGTTCCTGTCAAAGTATTGTTGCTACTATTTTTTAGTTATCTTTAGCAAAATTTTACTTGTATATTCTATTAATGATATTGCCTGATGATTTCCATATGTGTTGGGTCATCTCATTTTTTAATAAGCACAAATATGGATCTCTTCCAATCGGTTGCCCAGGTAGTTGTCGTTCAAATTTCTTGACATAGTTTTCCCTGTGGCTCTCAAATTATAGCTTATATTGCATATATGAACAAAACAAAAGTATTGGATGTACACTTACAAAACAAAAAATATATATTCAACTGTCCTGCATGCCGGCACACAGCCTTTGTCAGTCCATGGGTCTAGAACCCACAACTGTTCTGTGTCTGTGTGCTGCCATCTCTGCTGTTGCTTTTCTATGTATGGATCCCATGCTCCACTCATGATATTCCTTCTTCATGGTCCCGGGATCATCTGTTCCTGAAATGAAAGCTTAACTACTCTGTTTTAGTTACACATCTTTTGCAATTGCAGATGTGACTATCACAATTAATCCTGCTAACAATTACTCACAATTGAGTCATAAAATTCTATCACCATCATCCCCCATCCCTTTTCACCAGATCCGTTTGGAAAAAGAGGGAAAGTATTCAGTAGAGATTCTACCTTCTATCTCCATCTGATCCTTTCTGCATCATTCAATATTTTACCCCAATAATCCTTCAATATTTCAAGTTGAGGCTTGTATTTTTCATCAGTTTTTTCAACTTGAGAAATAATGAGCATGTTCTTCTCTTTTCTTTTTCTAACTCTAGACATTTGTACATGTCCTTATAATATTTGACTGTATCTTCTAGAGCGGTTCATTGAAATTTTCTGTTTAATTCTTTTATCTTCTCATTTCTTCCATTTGCTTTACCATGTCTACACTAGAAAAGAAGTTTCAGAGTTTATTCTTACATGGGTTTTGGACTTCTCTTTCTTTCTTGTCTTCTTAGTGATCTTTTGCTTTCTTTCTGTATGAAAATCCTATAAAGTACAATTATTCTCTGTAACATATGAGGTTATGAAGAGTTGGAACCAACTTGATGGCAATATATTTGATTTTTGTATTGAAACCTGCTAATTAAAGCATCAGGTTGTATTGAAATTTGTTAATAAGAGGTCTAATAACTCTTAGCAAAAAAGTATTATTGTTCACAATATCCAATGTAAGTGAGTTGAGAAATTGTTGTTAAAGGCACATCATCATGAAATATTTTCCTTAGTTTGCAAGAATGGCAATCACGCTTATAAATCTGAGGAGCTTTTACTTACTTGGGCTTCTCAAGGGCGCATGTACTTGAACATTTCTTCTATTTGCTCATGGTACACTGTTTTACTCTTTGTCATCACACATCACATGTCAGGATTTAATAATAACTTTTTTTTTTTTTTTAAAGCTATTAGTATGCAGTTAGGTGTTTTGTTCACTCTCTCTGTGTCTCTCTTTTACTCTCTCTTGGTTTCATATATTGAAGCATTTCCTTCCACATTTACAAATTATTGAACAGTATAATTGTTCATTTGTCCTTGAAGGTTTAACCTAACATTTATCACTTTCCTATCAGCAGTAAGCATATGTTATAGGTGTTATTCATTAAGTGTGTTTATGAATCAACAAAAATAAGCCAACACTTAGACTAGTTGACTGTAAACATCATGAAGGTATGAACATAATGTCTTGTTCTCCCCCCCCCACCCCCGTTGACCTATCTCAATTCCTTGCTCACAATATATGCTTAATTAATTTTCATGAATTTAATAAATTTTACATGCACACACACACATAATTTTCACCATACTAATATTTGTCTTCAATCATCAAAACTTTTAGCATCAGTGTACCAAATCCAGTGCTTGCTGAACTGTGAGTTCAGGTAAACATAGAACTGATGTTAGTATCTTTTTTTAAGAGTAAAGAAAACCAAAGAGAAACTGCTTTTTGATGTCTGTATACAAAAGTTAGGCAAATAATCTTTTCTCTAATCTTCTACAGCAAGGGGACACTACATCATTTAAAATCAGTAAAAATGTGCATCAGGGTTGTATCTTTCCACCATAGTTATTCAATATGTATGTTTAAAAAATAATTTTAAAAATCTGGGTTATATGAAGGAAAAAGTATAGCATCTTGATGTGAGGAAGAGTTACTAACATCCTGTGATACGCAGAGACACAACCTTGCTTGCTGAATGCGAAGAGGACTTGAAAGCTTATGAGTGAAAAATCAAAGGCTACAGCCTTCAGTATGTATTCCACCTCAACATAAAGACAACAAAAATTCTTATAACTGGACCAATAAGGATCAAGATGATAAATGAAGAAAAGACTGAGGTTGTCAAGGATTTCATTTGACATTCATACACAATCAACACCATGGAAACAGCAGTCAAGAAATTGGGCAATGGTTTGTTTTGTTTACATAGGGTCACAATTGACTCAATTATACTTAGCAACAACTATTCCTACTACTCTGCCAGCAGTGAAAATATCATAATCTTAGTCAGTTTTGTTTATTTGTTTAGTCGATGTGCATATATTCACTCATGTGCCTGAACACAGGACCATGGCTATTGTGTATTTACTAGTTAGGTTTCATGATCAAGCATTCAAGGAAAAATGTCCAAACTTTTCTTTGTATCAAACACATTGTATTCATATCACCACTATTTATTTACCATGAATTTTCACAAAGTCCTCTCTGTGGGATATTTTTATAACTTAATAATTATATTTATTGTGATAAAATTTTACTTTTCATTTATGATTATACAAACATTCAGACATTCTTGATAATTCCTAATGTTGCACTTTTTTGTTGTTTCAAATGTTGCTACAATCATGAAATATACATATCTAACATAGAAATGCATGTATGAGGGCCTACCACTTATCTGTCAATTAATGATACTGTGGTGGTTTATGCATTACTATGATGCTGGAAGTTATGCCACTGGTATTTTAAATACCAGCAAGGTCAGCCATGTTGGACAGGGTTTAATGCAGTTTCCAACTAGAAAGAAGGATAGGCAAACCACTTCTAAATGGTTAGTCACTGAAAACCTTATGAATAGCAATGGAACATTCAGAAACAGTGCCAGAGGATGAGCAATTCAGGGTGGAAGGCACTCAAACTATGACTTAGGTAGAGCTTCCTCCAGAAAGTAGAGTTGATCTTAATGACGTGAACAGAGCAAAGCTTTCAGGATCTTCAATTGCTGATGGGGCACAACTCAAAATGATAAGAAAAAATTACAAATATCCATTAATAATCAGGACATGGTATATATTAAATATGACTCTAGGAAAATAGGATGTTGTCAAATATAAAATGGAATTAAAATAAAGGGTCATAGCTTAGGCATTAATTAGGTGAAATAGACTGGTATTGGCCATTTTAAAGCAGACAATCATGAAGTGTACTAAGCTGGGAATGACAAATTAAACAGGAATAGCACTGCATTCACCATCAAAAAGAGCATTGCAAGATCTATCTTGACGTACAATGCTATCTGTGATAAGGTAATATACATACACTTATAAGTAACACCATTTATACTACTATTATTCAAGCTGAGCTCCAACCACCAAAGACAATGGTAACAAAAATTGAAGAATTCTTTCAGTATCTTCAGTATCACACATGAAATCAAGCTGCATTAATAATTACTAATGATTGGAATATGAATGTTGTAAACAAAGAGAAAGACTCAATACTTGGAAAATAGTAATACTGGAGATCACAGAATAGAATTTAGCAAGACCAATGAGTTACTCATTGTAAATACCATTTTTTCAACAATATAAATGGTAACTGTAGACAAGAATCTTACCAAATGGAATACCCAGGAATCAAATTGACGACATCTGGAAAAGTTCAATATCAGCAGCCATGATAAGTCCAAGGACCCTCTATGGAGTAGACTATCAATTATTCACATGCCAGTTCAGTATGAACCTGAAGAAAGTTAAAATGAGTCCATGAGAGCCAAAATATGATCTTGACTATACCTCACCTGAATATAAAGACCATCTCAAGAACAGATTTTATGCATGACTGAAGTTCAGGGGAGTTGATATCAAGAAAGTAAAAGGTCATTAAAAGACAAGAAAGAAAGAAAAGAGCAAAGAGGATGTCAGAAAAGAGTATGAAACTTGCTCTTGAGTGTAGAGAAACGTAAACAACTGGAAGTAAAAAAGCTGAACAGAAAATTTCAAAGGACAGCTCAAGAAGACAAAGTCAAATGTTATAATGAAATGTGCCTGGACTTAGAAAATCAAAAGGCAAGAACATGCTCTGTATTTCTCATGTGAAGGAACTTTAAAAAAAAATTAAGCCTCAGCTTTTAATACTGAAGGATTCTATGGGCAAAATGAGAGTCCTGATGAGGTGCTGTAGAATAAGCACTGGATTGCTAAGCACAAGGTAAGCAGTTCAAACCTACCAATGGCTCCTAGGAAATCATATGCAGAGTAACAATGACTTGGAATCAACTACACAGCACTTAACAACAACAGCAACATGAACAAAATATTGAATGATGGAGAAAGCATTAAAAGAAGACGGAATACATTTAGTAGCTGTACCAAAAAATAATTGGTCAGTGTTCATCCATTTCAAGAGGTAACATATGATCAAGAACGATGGTGCCGAAGGAAGACGGTCCAAGCTGCTCTGAAAGCACTGGCAGAAAACAAGGCTCCAGGAGCTGATGAAATATAAATTAAAATCTTTCAATAAACTGATACAGCACAACAGAACTAGAAGTACTCAATCAGCTATGCCAAGAAATTCAGAAAACAGTTATCTGGCTAAATGATTGGAAGAGAGTTATATTTATGCCCATTCCAAACAAATTTGACCTAACAGAACGTGAAAATCATGAAACAATATCATTAATATCATACACAAGTTCAATTTTGATGAAGATAAATTGTTAAAAAACAGTTTCAGCAGTACATCAACAGGGATCTGGACTCAGAAAAGAACGTGGAACTAGGGCTATCATTGCTGATGTCAGATGGATCTTGGTTGAAAGCAAAGAACACCAGGAATATGTTTCCATGTGCTTTATTGAATATGTAAAAGCATTCAACTGTGTGGATCATAATAAATTGAATAACATTGTGAAGAATGGGTATTTCAGAACAATTAATTGTGCTCTTGAGGAACCTGTAACATAGATCAAGAGGCAACCCTTTGAACATAGAACAAGAGGATATTTACTGAATGGTTTGAAATCAGGAAAGCTGTGTGCCAGGGTTGTATCTTTTCACCATACTTATTCATTGTAAAGAAAATGAAAATCCTCACAATTGGACCAATTGATAACATCATGACAAACAGAAAAGATTGAAGTTGTCAAGTAATTCTTCACAATCAATATATTAAATTAGGTAAATTTGCTACAAAAAGGAAAAAAAAAAACTCCTTAAATTATTAAAAAGCAAAGAGATCACTTTGAGGACTATGGTATGCCGGGCCCACGATATGTTATTTTTAATCACCTCATATGCGTGAGAAATTTGAACAATGAAACAAGGAGGGATGTTGAAGAATCAATGCATTTATATTATGGTGTTGGCAAAAAATATTAAGAGTACTATGAACTGGCAGAAGAACAAGCAAATTTATCTTGGCCAATCATAGACAATCATGGGAGTTTATTATATAAAAAAGTTATAAGACTAATGTAAACAGCTTTGTTGAGAAAAAAGCCAAGAAAACTGTGCCTAGGAATGATCTTCTACTGTGGCAATGCACTCACTATTCATTCTTCCAGAATAGCGTGGGCTAGCCTAAGAAAATTTCATTGCAAAATCTTATTTCATCCACCCTATAACCTGATCTTGCCCCTTTAGACTCCTTATTGTTTCCCAAAGTCAAAGAACATTTAGAGAGAACATGATTTGAGGTTCTCAAGGATTCCCAAACTGATGTTTAGATAAACTGTACATTGAAGGCTGCAGAATTTTTCTGGGAAGTGTT
>NW_006408549.1:16791316-16819782 GCF_000296735.1 Chrysochloris asiatica | reverse complement strand
AGGGAAAACTGGAGTCATAAACATACAGAGCAATAATTAATATATCTCTTTTGCTCTTCTCTGAAATTCATTTCCTTTAGTGAGATATTCTGAATTTTATATAACAAACTTCGGGTTGTGCACTAAGCCCTTGAAAAAAAACTTGTTATTAAGCTCTTATACAAACATTATATAATTGTTGAAACAAATACATTTTCTTTTCATTTACATGCAACCTGTCTGCCTCCAAAATAATTAATTCTAAAAAATACAGGAAAGACATGCAGAAAGAAGTAGTCATTATAAGACACTGAGGATACTATTAAAAATAGCATTCTGATGCTCTCTTATCCAGGAAAAAAAGAGAAATTTGAGGAAGATCAAATATTCTCTCTGGAAAGCTCCTTTTTTTTTGATAAAACATTGCCTGTACAAAATTTAATAATGTTGCCATAAAAATGCTATTCTTATATTGTGAGATAGTATCTTTAATGTCAATCTTGGTAGGTTCCTAGTCCTTAGAAAAAATATTTTTCTAATATTGTTTTAGAATATTATCTATGTATTAAATGTATTTTCTTTGCTGTCTGTTCATATTATCCATAAGCAAGAAAATTTAGCTATGGGATGATTTCCAAGTATTAGAATTATAAAACAAACAACACACACAGTGTAGATATGTATATACAAGTATAACTTGCATTAAACTAGACTACTTTTTCCACTTCTTGGTTTCATTTTACATTCGATAATAATTGAAATCATCATTTTGGCCTATTTCTTTATATAGGAAGAAAGTCTCAATGAGAATTCCAGAGATTGCAAACTGTTAAACAGATGTATTGATTTTCAAGGTTTCACTCCACAGGAACTAGACTAAGTCTCAATGCCAAGAAAAAGCAATTTAAAAAGTCGAAACAGGAAATTCTCCAGCTTTCTAGAAACTTTAGGAAAATACTAAATAATCCTTGAGTGTTTAACCCAAGAAAAAATGTTCTTGCATCGCTCTCAAAAATTTACTTTCCCCAGCTGTAAGAACGAGATTGTAGGGATGTTATGAAGATTAAGTGGGATAGTAAACGTAAAGTGTTTAGAAAAAGGTCTGGCACATGCTAACTACTTAATCAATAGTATTTAGTCAGTAGCTTATTTTCCTTTCTATTTTTTAAAGCTATGGTTTTAAAAGTAACAGGTTGTTTTTCTTTTCAGCTTTATTAAACTTCAATTTGTATACCATGGGTGCTGGTAGTGTTTATGTGCTATGGAGTCAGTTCTGACCCATAGTGACCTTATATAGATTTTCTGAGGCTATAAATCTTTACAGGAGCAGAAAGCTTCATCTTTATCCCATTGAATTGCTGGCCATGAGATTAGCAGCCAGACTGGTTATATATATATATAAAGAGAGAGAGAGAGACAGAGAGTCCTGGTGTGAAGCTGCAGAATAACTGGACAAAAAGTTAGTTTTGAACCACAGGTCAGCAGTTCAAACCCACCAGTCATCACTCAGAAACTCTATAGAGAATTGCTGAGTCAGAGGAATGGAATCAGTCACTTAACAACAATATATATGTGTGTGTATATGTGATATGTGGGGGAAAGATGAGGCTTTCTGCTCTTGCAAAGATTATTTTTAAAGCCTCAGAAACCCTATACAGGGTTTCTATGAGTTGGAACCAACTCAAAGACACTTAATAACAACAACAACATATATGATATGTTGATGATGGTTATGTATTGCTGAGTCAGCACCAACTCAAAGAGACCCTGTATAGGGTTTATTAGGCTTTACATCTTTGCAGGAGTAGGGAGCCTCATCTTTCTTCCCAGGATATGAATCCCAGATTCAAACTGTTGACCTTGATTTAACAGCCCAATTTGTAAACTATTACATTACCATGGTTCTCTCTCTCATGCATACACACATATGTGTGTATATATATATATATATATATATATATATATATATATATATATATATATATATATATATATATATAACACACATATGAGGATGAGTCAAAAATTATCCACACTCTGTCTGTGGATTGACAAATAAAATACATCATTTTTTGACATAATCTTCTTGCTTTTCAATACACTTTGTCTATCTGTCAACAACTTTTTGTATTCCCTCATTTAAAAATGTTTTAGACTGAGTTGTGAGCCACAAATGCACTACTGTTGTTACTTCTTCATCAGAGATGAATCTTCACCTTTGAAGGGCTGCTTTCAGGGAACCAAACTGCTGAAATTTTGATGGAACAAGACCAGGACTATAAAGAGAATGCTTTAACACCTCAAAATGAAGATTTTGCAGGGTGTCAACAGTATGGGCATAGGTGTGTGGACATGCATTGTCATGCAAGGTCACAGCACCACTAGATAGAAGTCTTCTGTATTTTATCTAAGGTTTAGGCTTCAGCTCTTCAGTGAGCATTTCACTGTAATGAACACTGTTGATTGTTGAATTTTTTCCTGATCATGCTCCAATACAGGCCCTTGAGAATCCCAGAAAACGATGCATTAATTTTCCAGCTGATGATTTACTTTCTCCTGGTCAGTGATTGAGGATGTTTCTATTCCATACTCTGCTGTTTACTCTAAGTCTCACAGTGATGAATTCGTGTCTAGTCATCAGTAACAATTTTTTAAAAGAAGTTTTAACCTTCCTTTGAGTATCGGTCCACATTGAGTATCGGTTCTTTGAGAGATGTCCACATTCACACCTGTACAGCAGTAACCTTGAATGGAAAGCACTGATAATTCAGTGCAGCCATCACATTTGTATTGGAGGATTCAAATATTTTGTGGATAAATAAAATTAGAGATAATGAAACTTCTCTACACACTCTTTGAAGTTTTGTTCTGTTGTATATAGGGATGCTTTTAATGATAATTCAATTGATAACACTCGATGGCATCAAACAACATTTGAACTGACTCTACAGCACGCAATCACCACCACCTATATTTAAATAATCTCTGCATCCACCCCAATGTCATACTGTGTTTTTTACTGTATCCTTGTCAAAGTCTTGAAATAAACTCCTCAATTTTTGTTCTTCATTTTCAAAATTGTTTTGGCTATTCCTGATCATTTGCATTTCTCTCTAAACTGTTTTGTCAATATGACAATTACCTCAAAAATAAAGAAATAAATAAAAATAAAGACAAAGGGTAGGAGAAAGAAAGGAATGAAGGAGACAATAAAAAGACAATAAAAAAACAAACAAACAAAAAAACCCTCTGGTCATTTCATTGATATCAGGATGGACCAGACCATGAAGAAAGACTTCAATCTTGGTAAAGTAGAGGGTCAGCAAAAAAGAGGAAAATCTTCAAGTATATGATTGACAGAGTGGCTGCAATGATGAGTTCAAACATAACAACTGTGGGGATGACACAGGCTTGGGCAACGATTCATTTTGTTATATGTAGGGTCACTAGGAGTCAGAACTGACCTAACAGCACCTAACAAGAAGAAGTCTGTCTTACAAATTCCAGCCATTGCTGCCCCACAAGCTCTGATCTTTGTTTCTGAAATAAACACTGTTTTTGATTTGAATTTCCTTCCCTGCAAAGAGATCAGTGTATTGCCATGAAGCAGAAAATCGATGCAATAATAATGCTCCCATCTTTTGTTTTCTTTCTCTCTAGGATTACAGTTCTGTATCATCTGATGTCTACTGTCAGCAAACAGTTGTTACATCTATTTGGTCTAGTTTTCTTGTCACATAGAGCAGAAAGTCAACTCCTATACTAGTTACTCTTGTATGAACAAAAGATGTGGTTCAGTTCAGATCACCAAATGTTACAAAGATACTATGAGGCTGGCACTGTTTTAGATCTAGACTGTGTCGCTGACTTCAACAAAAGGGAGGAAGATTCTATTAAGGAACACATACTATTAAAGGACTAATGCACATGGTAATAAGATAATGTTGTTGTTGTTGTTAAGTGCCATCAAGTCATTTCCAATTCATAGCGACTCTTTATAAGGTTTCCAAAGAGCAGCTGGTGAATTTGAACCACTGAACTTGCAGTTCAAACTGATCTTATGGTCAAGTGCTTATCCTAAAGTGTTGTACCAGTACTCTGAATAAGATAAAAACATTTAAGAAAAAAAAAGAAAGAAAGAGATAGGAAGATTGCGAAAAAACAAAACAAAACAAAAAAACAAAACCTTCATCAGGATAGATCAAAGAACACTGTGACTTTCAAATTTTGGTTTTGTGATTACATTTTGTGCAAGTAATTTTTTTTTTTATATTAATAAATACAACATCGAGGACACATTAGTCCTTGAGCCTAAAAAAAAAAAAAAAAAAAAAAAAAGGCACAGGATATGAACAGACACTTCACTAAGGAAGAATTCTACCAACTTCTTCAATCTGAAATTGACAAAAAAAAAAAAAAAAAAAAAAAAGATAATAGAGTTCAGGAACTATTACTCCAGCCTACAATGCTAGGAAGACTGAAGTATCGCTATGTAATAGCTTTGAATGTTAAGTAGAAAAGAGATTTGAATACAAATCTAAAGTAAGGTGGTCCTGAAGTATTTGATATGTAATAGCTTTGAATGATATAAAAAGAGATTTGAATACAAATCTGAAGTAAGGCAAAAAAAAAGCAAAAGATTCACATACAATGATATTAGAGAGGTAAACATTAGCAAGTAAAGCCATGGGTATGGCCTAAAGTGAAAACAGAGAAAGAAAAAGAAACAGCCTGGTACTAAACCTTGAGAGACTCTAACATTCAGAAATCAAGTTGAGAAGAAAAAATTATTAAAGGAGACTGTGATTTTATAAAAGCCATGACAAGTAACTATTTCAAAAGCCAATGTGTGATTTAATGTGTCAAATGTTTCTGAGAAGGCAATAAAAGTGGTATTGAAACGCTTTCAAAAAATCTTCTAATTAGCTCTCAAACTGTACCTGTTGCAAAGCTGTTGAAGAGTTTTTGGCATTTAATATTTCACATCTAGGGTGTGTATCAGAAGCAAGTTCGTTTTTCTTCCTTGTCTTTGTGGCATTCAAAAATCACAAATAGCACCAGTTTTGGAGCGTGACAATGACATATCCATGTGAGCTTAATTACATGACAAAAGAGGAAGAAGACACTTGGAACTGCTATTTTAAACTATGAGAAAAGAAGTCAATCTGGCTACTACTTAAACACTGTTGTGAAAAATATTTAACTCTGAAGATTTATGTAATTGCTTTCTTCTATGAAGGACTTAAACATTTGATGGGGGTGGGGAACACACTGATGCACACAAAAACACAAATATTGAATTAAGATCATTTTGAGAAACTGAAATAATTCAAGTAAAAGATTTGAGATTTTATATATTTATGATTTATTTTATTGTGGGAACCTACAATCCTATTTTCATTCTGAGATAAAAGCATTTTTAATTAATCATCAAGACCCATAGTACAGTGATAGAAATAAACACACAGTATCATCTAGCAAAGAGCTTTTTGTTATAAATGAGTCTTTGGATACTCTGCCTTCTGCTCTATGTTCCAAACACTCAGACTCCCCGGAGCCATAATTTTCAGTCCCTGCAGGGTTGACTCAGCTCTCTATCTTTTTAAAGATAGACATAGAGTACTCATAGCTTTAGTCTGAGAGGCTCATGTTTGTGAAAGACCAAATAGTCTATAAATGTTTCATTTGCTTAAAGATGAATTGACAGCCATTTTCACTAGGCTTTGCACTGTTTTTGCTTTAAAAATAAACCTTACACCTTATAACCCACTCTTAGATGCTCTTCTAATGTTTTATGGTTCTAATGAAATAATGTAAGTAGACAACTGCTTTACAACTTTTTTTCTGAAAAGAAAAGGAACAAGCTAAATGCAGTTGCTATTCTGCTATCTATTTTTGTATTACTAATTTATTTATCTCTGTTTATAATCTATAAATGTATTATAGCTTAAATCCTTCTAAGGTAACCTTATTATGTTGCAGCAGTTGAAAGACACCATTTTGATTTTAATATCAACTATGCATACAGTACTCTTCATGGTGTCGTGGGTTACCTTTTGGCCTGCTAACCACAAAGTCAGCAGTGTGAATTCACCAGCTGTTCCTCAGGAGAAAGAGGAGGCTTTCTACTCCCATAAAGATTTACAGTCAGAATAGAGTAGATGGCAGTGGGGTTTATAGAACTCAATGAGAGTGCATCTAGGCTTTTATGGCAGTCTTATTAACCTTCCTTGTTATCTAGCTCATGTTTTTCTCAGTTGCTGGATTTTCTCATGTCAGCCCCCTATCATTTAGTTTGGTGAAGAATGACGTCTCCTTTGTTTCAGTGGATGATTTGTGAAGTAATTCATAAAAATGGTGGTCTCCTACTTCCATCTATCCTCTTGATTCCTACGTCAATGCAGTAAATGTCTGTGGCAAGAACCAAATCACTTCTTGAAAATGCAGAGGTCTTCTGAAGAATCCTACCTTCCAATCAGAGACTCTAATTGACTTTGTTTCTGCCTCATGTAAGACTGTTGGCCTCAATTCTGGTAGCTAGACAAATAAATCCACGTATTTCTCCTCCCTACCACCTGGTTTCTGTGATCCCCCTTGTTTGTACTGCACTGGGGTCTGCTCCAGGAAGTGTCAGGCACAAACACACATGTGCTGCAGAGGGAAAGGACAGACGCGGTTCTTAAGAATGTACTTTCACTCTGCAGCATCTGAAGCCAGTCCACATCAGGAAGGAGCTTGTATTCTCAAACACACAGTACAGTTTGTTGCTGTTAAGTGCAATGGAATTGGTTCCAACTCTTAACGATCCTGTATAGTATTCCCGAGGAACAACTGGTGGGCTTGAACCACTGACCTTGTGGCCAGCGGGTTAGCAGTTCAATGCTTATCCTAAGGTACCACACCAGGACCCCACAGTATGAATTAACCTACTTTAAAGATGAAGTTTCAAATTATTATTGTGATTAATTATTCACAGTGTAACAGATATTATAAGTGCTCGGACTTTTCCTAAACATTAATGGTGGCAGTGATTGCATGCTGTGGAGTCAGTACCAACCCATGGCAACTTTCTATAGGGTTACTAAGACTGTATATTTTTATTGGAGCAGAAAATCTCATCTTTCTCCTGCAGAACCACTGGTTTTGAACTACTAACTGTGAGATTAGTAGCCTGACTTGTAACCACTATGGTACCACAGCTCCTTAAGCATTATGGACATAGCTTAAGTAGGACATAGCTACTAAAACACAACAAAAACAGCAACAAAGAACACTCACAAAAGCTCATATTAATAGCAACAGCTTAGATTGCTTTGCAGTGTTGCTCTCACTTCCATATCAATTTCCTCTTCTAGTTTTCTGAAGTTATTCCTAAGAATTCCTAAAGGTGCTTCAGAAAGTCTGCTTAAGTTAATGGTGATCTCCTTGCTAATGTCGACTGCATAGACATCACCTTGAAGATAATTTATTTACCACTATTTCTGTTGCAGTTCCTTTTTAAAAATAAACCAAATATATGCCTAAGAGGTATTGCATCCCAGGGTCCTCAGAGAGGGAATCCTGGATGTTTTTCAAATAATACTGTGTTCACTTTAGTACTCACTCAGAGTGGAGACTGTGGAGCCTAGTGGGTTTCTCAGTGAGCTGTTAGCCTCATGGTTGTTGTTGTTGTTAAGTGCCATCAAGTCGATATCAATTCAGCAACCCTATGCACAGCAGAACGAGACACTGCCCAGATCCTGGGCCAACCTCACTACTGTTGCCACGCTTGAGTCCATCAATGCTGCCACTTGGCCAATCCATCTCGTTGGAGGTCTTCCTCTTTTTCTCTGGCACTCCACGTTACCAAACATGATATCCTTCTCCAGTTACTGGTCCCTCTTGACAATATGTCCAAAGTATGAGAGATGAATTTTGGCCATCTTGGCCTCCAAGGAGCACTCTGGCTGCACTTCTTCCAAAACAGATCTATTGGTTCTTCTGGCAGCCCATGACACTTTCAATATTCTCCAACACCATAACTCAAAGGCATCAATTATTCTATAATCTTCCTTATTCACTGTCCAGCTTTCACATCCATATGAGGTTATTGAAAATACCATGGCTTGGGTCAGGCTCACCTTAGTCTTCAACTTGACATCTTTGCTCTTCAGCACTTTAAAAAAGTCTTGTGCAGCAGATTTGCCTAATGCAATATGTCGTTTGATTTCTTGACTGCTGCTTCCATGAGTGTTGATAGTTGATCCAAGTAGAATGAAGTCCTTGACAACTTCAATCTTTCCTCCATTGATAAGAATGTTGTTTCTTGGTTCAGTGTGAGGATTTTTGTTTTCTTTACATCACTGTATCAGACAATGTTCTGCTGCTATTCATAAGGTTCTTAGTGACAAAACATTCAGAAGTGTCTTGCCTATTCTTTTTCCTAGTTTGGAAGCTCCCTTGAAACCTGTTCACTATTGGTGGCCTTGCTGGTATCTAAAACACCACTGGAATAGCTTCCAACATGAAAGGAATTCACAAGTCACCACAGTACAGTAAACTGACAGACAAGTGGTAGACTAGGAGAATGTGTTTCCAAAATGGAGGGAGCAGATTTGCTATTTTAATGGGCCTGGAATGTGGGGTTGAGTACCAGGCTTCTACCAGGAATCCAGGGAACATGAACAACACCCAGAACAAAGGCACTGACTAGATGTTTTCAGAGAACACAGGATTCTTTGCAGGCTTTGATTACTAATGCAAAATTTTCTGCAGGATTTTGAATTTGCTTTGTGCCTATTATCCCATCTTTCCCTCCAATTGCTCTTACTTGTAATGGAAATGTATACGTTGTGCCTCTTCCACCATTGTTCTTTGGGAGCAGAAAACTTTTATTCCAGATTCACAGATGACAGATTTTGCTCAAGCTTGGATTTTGGATTTGGAAGACTATTGGGATGATATGATGGAGTAAAAGTATTTTGTGTGTGGCAAGGACATAGTTTTTAGGCAGAAGGGTAGAATGTCATAGACTCAACTGTGTCCTCTGCAAAATATGTGTCAGCTTGCCTGGGTCATGATGCTCAGTGATTTGGCAGTTTTGTAATGATGTAACGTGGCAGTTATTTGATGATTCCTTGTGATGTGATCTAATGTGATCAACCTATATGACGACAAGGGGTTGGCTGCAGTACAATTAACCCAGCACAAATCTGATTCATTGTTAGAGAATTTCCCAGGGTGTGGCCAGAAACATAGTTTATCTTACAATGATAAAAGGAGAGAGAAGTGAACAGAGAAAGGGGAACCTAATACCACCAAGAAACACGACCTGGGGGGACGGGAGAACATCATTTTGACCTGGAGCTCTTGCGCTGTAGTACTTCTAGATCCAGGGGAAGGTTGATGTCAAGACACAGAGAGATCTCCAAGGAATGCTGGCCTGACCAATGCTAAAAGGAGACAAGGTCCTATCCCCAGAGCTGATACAGAGAGAAAGCCTTCTCATTGAACTGTTTATGGACTCCTAGCCTCCTAAACTTTGACAGAATAAATTTCTATTTGCTAATGACATTCACTTGCATTACTATTATAGCAACAGTAGATAACTATGATTTTAGAAAAGTTTTCTGGCAACAAGTCTTCAACATTTCTCTTTCTCCATTTTGTTTCTTCCAGTTCTGGAATTCCAATCATATGTAAGTTGTTTGTATTGATGATGTCCCACCTAATTCTCAGGCTTTCTTCATGTTTGTTCATTCCTTTTTTTTTTTTTTTTATTGTTCTTCTAATCAATTAATATTAAGGATTTTATCTTCAAATTTGCTGATTCTTTCTTGCATGGATTCAATTCTTCTTTTCCCTTCCAATACATTATCTACTTCTGAAGTTTTAGTGTCATCTTCTGAATTTCTAGTATCTGTTTTTGTATATTTTCTAATAGTCCATTTATTTCATCAATTTGTTCTTATATTATTTTTCTGTATTTTTTGTGAATTTTGTCTGAATTTTCTTTGATTTTTGTCTATGATTTACTTGATGTGTCTTTGTTTTTCTTGATCTATTTCTTAATCTGCTGAAGGGTCCAAATAATAGTCTTTTGAAATTCCTATCAACTAGTTCAATACCATTTCTTCCTCCTGATGATTATCTGGACTTGTATATTAATTACTTGTATGAGTCATGTTGTTCTTTTCTTTATTGTAGTTTGTAATTGTCTATTTTCTGTGAGAAATTATGGTGGTTTTGTGTTTATTTATTGATTGTATTTTGGCTTACTTCATACTGATATTTTGTTTTGATATACATAGGGAGGCAAAGAGGTTGTGCTACTCTTCTGGTCATTAGTTTGGCAGCACTGAAGAGCTCCTCACCTGTCACCCTGTGGATTTTGTAGTGGGTGGGATTATGGACATGAGTTTCTAAATTCTGGTCATATAGAATAGGTAAGGGTGATGTTGGCAGGTATTGGTTGCACGTATCATTAATTCAGTTATGCTGGAGCAGGTGGTAGCACTTGTTAGTGGATACAGTGACAGGAATACTGCATCCTTACTGATGAAGGGAGAAAAAAGAGAAAGAGAGAAAAAGAAGAAAAAGAAAAACAGAGAAAGTTAAAGAGATTGTGTAGCACTAGGTGTAAGCATTAGCTGCTATACACGGTAGTAGTAGAAGTGTAGTTCCTTATCCATGGGAGTGTACTCCACCAAGTTACAAATGTTTCAGGCAATACGCTTATCCATAGGAGTGTGCTTCTGGCTACAGGGGGAGTGGAAGAAAATGTGTGTGGGTCATAGTAGGGTAGGGTGAGCTTGAAAAAAAAAACCAACCAGGGTGAAGAGACAGTGGATTGGGATTTCACAAGTTGACAGATAGGGAGGGTTTCAAAAGGTGTGGCCCTGGCCACTGGGAGGTTGTGTGGGATAAGGGAAGAGAGCACACTTCTCTGGTCATGTGATCAACAATGTGTATGGTAGTACACTATTGTGATACTGCTATTGGTTATCTGGTTCCTGCCCTGATGCAAAGTGGAGGTGAGATGCCCAGAATCTGGTATATGTAGCTACCAGCTCACAAACCCACTTTACCACATAGGTTCCCTACCTAAATGACTAATGACCACAGCTTGGTTAGATTCTTAAATTTTACCTGTTAGTCTCAGAGTTCCAAAGTTGTCTTCTATATCTGATTTACATGCTTTCTTGAGTCTTTGTTGTAAAAAGGACATCACAAGGCATTTGACTATTCTGCTACCTTGGAATGCCTACTTTTTTGTAAACTTCATATGCGTTTGTCCTTTTCTTGAAAGATTCAAGCGTGTTGAATGTTGTGTAGTATGTGGTTATGTGTAATTGATGTCTGACACTCAATATTTTTGGAGCACTTCCATCATATACTTGTTTTTTCCTAATGTTTATGTGATTATGAGCTGCTTGATAAGCAGCCTTTGGCAGTATTGGCTTTGTTGAATTTTCAGTCTTCTCTTAATTTAGGTAAATACCCTGTTGGTTGAATGGTAGAGACCTGTAGGTGTCCTTAAATTTATTTCTAAATCTTGAAGAGCTTGACACAGCCTATGAAAATGCTGTAATATATGATTCCACATAATCAACATCAATACTTACCCTAGTGTTTCCATTTTGTTGGCAGTGTTTTTACCTTGTCTTTTGGTATCTCCTTTTTGCGTCTGGTCTTCAGCAATGTTTTCTAAGGCATTTGGCATCTGAATGTTGCATTCCAGGTTTTCATATGTTTATAAAGCATGTGCTTCCCAATGTGTATAAGAAAGGTATTCTACTACTAGATAATTGTCTACATATGTTTTAAGAACTGCCCATTGGTGGGTACAGGGAACAAATATTGTGTGGAGTCATTAAACAACAGGAAGAAATTAATTGCTTTTGGATAGCAATCTACTATGCTACAGCCTACAAGATTAAGTCAAGGAACAGCACATGGTGTGAAAAAGGCATATTCATTATATTCTAAAATTCTCTTTTGCATACATTTATAATGTACTAATGTATTAACAGCATTGCCAGAAGATTGTTCTCTGCACTTAGGAAAGATCAGTTTTGCAAACTTTATGTAATTAATGAAGTACTTTATTTGTAATTTCTTCAGTGCTATGACTTCTTATGCTAGTAAGCATGATACAACTCTCAACAAGTTTTCAATCTATTGAAGATCTGCAATGTTTAGCTTAACTCTACAAGAAAGTCAGGAGTGGAATCTACAGACAAATTGAAATACTGAGCTATACTTACTTCACTTAAAATAACTGAACATTATCACCTATTTATTCATCTTCACTCATTGTTTTAGATGTATACATCAAGTTACCTTTTCCTGTGCCACTAAACTTTGACATGTGACTTTATGAAAATGGATCAAACTGAGGAACAAATTTAAATAAATCCCCTCCCAAATTTCCTTTTTGTAAAACCTCGAACATTTTATTTCTTTCTGTAAAAGATTGTCCACATTCAGAAATTGTTACAATGACAGCAATGATGTGCTGCAAAATGGCTTTCTAATATTGATTAAGTTGTTAGAAATAAAGTTATTCGTTAAGTTGTGCTTCCTGTTTGTGAGTTAAGCCAAAGTAATATTTTTGGTTTAAAGATTAGAACATACAATCTCTATGACTTGCACTGTTTCCATGTTTAGCAATTGTATATAAGTGTGTCAATCGCTATCTGAAGCAAATAAAGAATTAATTGATTTAGGACTGCATCATTTGCAAACAAAATAATATACACATCTGACCAATGGAGAATACAGTGGTCACTCCTCTTAAAATTTTTGCCATTAGCTTATCACCCTAGAAATATATTCTAGCTATAGAACTTTGTTTACAATCCAGAAATTCCCTATACAAATTTTCAAATGGTCTCCTTTGATATTGATAGTCACTTGCCACCTGTTGATCCAATCATTTACATCATTATAAGAAAAAATATTCTACAAAGCCTTATCTGCATTATTGTATTTACAGGGTCTGTGGATGCAAAAGTTTCACATTTTAAAACAGTTTTGTTTTGTACACAGTTATGGATTTAGCTTACTATTTCATTAAGGAATGGATGAGAATTTGGAAGAAATTCTGATATATTCCTATTTCATTACTAGTGTTACTAGTACAACCATTTTCATCCATTAAATTTACTGTTCAATAGAAGTAGCCTCTGATTCATTGTATTTTAAAAAGGAAGTTCGTTTTGGGACAGTCTTTAGGGATTCACAAAGGCTTTTATTTATATTTTCTGTGAGTGTTCCTTTTTGCACTCATCTTTGGTGTTACCATGTCATTTTACAGGGATATAAAATTATGTCACTTTTAAAATTTGACTGTACTATAGCAAATCAATTTGAAAAAATAAAAAATACAATTTAAAATAAAATTAAAATTTATAAAATAAATTAACATTTGAATTTGACATTAATGCAAAAATTAAATTTGAATATTAAGTAGTAAAAATTGATTTGTATCATTATCTTTGTTCTTCAGGTATGAGATAATCAAAAGAAATAATACTTAAAAGACAGATGAAAATAATCTCTTTCGCTTATCATATGACATATATTGATGGATCCTTGAGAGATCCTGAGTGTTCTAAATACTTAGCAACAATAACAACAACACAACTTGGGCATAACTTTCAGTCTTTAGATGTTGCATCTTCACAATTCATTGGACCTATACTGATATCTGGAGTTCCGGTGTGGTGCTGTGGGTTTATGTGCCAGACTGCAAAGCCATTTGAACTGCAAGGTCAAGTGGTTCAAGCTCACCAGTTGCTCCTTGGAAACCCTATACAGGGTCGCTATTGGTCAGAATGAACTCAACACACTTAACAACAACATACTGATATCTACTGGTATTGCAGTTAACATGATACAAATACAAGGATATGCTCAATCTGAAGACACGTTTTGATTCACTTTGTTTAGGAAAGACCAGGTACATTACGCGTCTCATGATTATCGTGCTGCTGGTATATTTTTAAGTGGTCAGTTAGAGACAACTAAGTCTGAGGCTATATCAGATCAGATGGAAATGAAATGGATAATACATGGTTACATCCAAAATTTATAAAATGTTCATTCCATTCTTTATAGAAACTCACATATTGAAGATACACATATAAATGGTGCAACAATACAGTATTTCTCAGTGAATAAGTCTATTTTTCAAGTCAGAACAATTTCAGTCAATTTCTTGAAAGGAAGTCAGTCAGAATGGAAAGGAAAAAGAAACTACATTTGTATAATTTTAAAACATCTAAGTATTCATTTTATTTATCCCCTCAATGGATTATTCAGTTTTGTGGTTTTTTGTTAACGTGGATATACACAAAAATTCTAATACAATATAAATGTGATGTTTGCAAGACAAATTTAGAAGCACACTGTTGTTGTATACGAGAAGCATACATATTTTGCATGATAAATAAATATTGAACTTTACGTATTCCTAATATGGATGGAATCTATGTGTGGTGCTGTAGGATAAGCATTGGACTGCTAACCAGAAGGCGAGCTATTCAAACCCACCAGCTGCTCCTTGGAAATCCTATACAGGGTTACTATTAGCTGGAACTGACTCCAAGAAAGTTAACAACAACGATGTGCCTAATACCTCATTTTTAGCATATATAGAGTAATATCAAGCACTGTGTCCATGGAAACACACAAAAGTATGAAACTCAAATGAAGCATAAACTAATATTTTTGTGATAGTAAATATTAGCATTTCCAGTGTTATTTGGATGTTGGCTATGATTGTATTATATTAAAGTTTACCCATGTTAGAATTATTTTAAGTGTATGCTAGATTGCATCCTTATGCACATTAGGCATATTTTAGAGCTATAAATATTATTGTTTACAAAAATTAGGACATAACTCCACACATACATGCTATAGAGTTGAAAGATAACTTTATTGAATTCATTTCCATGGTAGACTTATTTAAGTTCCTTAGTCATCTGAGACTGGAGTTCCCTTTGTTTACCAGGGTATGCAAACCCTTGTTTTTGTATCATGGCGAAGAGCATTGTTGGCTTTCTGGATGGAATTGCTTATCAGCAAATGTAAATGTATAAAACTGTTCTCTCAAAATAGCTCAAAGACCTGTTGTCTATTAATATAATATGCCTTTGTCCATATGTGTGCCACTGTGGAATAAAGTATGGTACTTCAAGGTCAGTTTGAACCATAAGGCTAACTGTTCAAACACATCATTTGCTCCTTGGAATCCCTATATAGGGTTGCTATGAGTGGGGACCAAATCAACAGCACTTAATAACAACAAAAACTAAGCACTCATGTTGGATCCAGTTGCATACTGGGTAAATATAGAAAAAATTAGACTCAATAGTTTTTGTTTATTAGGAATAAATTGAATATTCCCAAAAGACCTGCTAAGATAAGGAGTTTCAATTACATGACAGGAAACTGTAACAAATGTCTATGAAGGCATTGATCCAGTTTTCCTTCACTGTGGTAACTGCTTTCCTTTCTTTCCTATCTGCTTGGTATAGATGGGTCTTTCCTTTGGGTAACTTGTGGCCTTGTTTTGTTGATGCCCTAAGCACATGTTTAACATTCTTACTGGGCAATTCATCTTTGAACACGGATCAAACCTAAACAAAGATTTCCCTCTGAGAGCATTTTGAAATGATGGTACTGAGAAATGGAGTTCAAGTATAAAGCAGTAGTTTCATTGGGCAGAGGAACCTGATAATAGAGTTTAGGGATTTGTCAAGACACCTTCAATCTGAAGACATGGTTGAATAGAAGAAAATCACAAAGGAATAACAAATATCTATGTAATGTCTCCTTCTAATATTTGCTGAACCCTAAAAGGCACATGCACAACACAAGACTTCACCACTACCTGGGGCCATCCAGTTCAAGTCAACAAATGGCAACTTCCCATGTGTCATAGCAGAACTGTACTGTGTAGAACTTCCAATGGCTGTTTGTTTGGAAGCAGATTGCCAAGATGCATTTGAATGGATTTAAACCCTGAAATTGCTGTATGTAAATGAGTGTAAATGATTGGGGATGACTGTGTTCCAAGAAAATTTTATTTATAAAACAATTGGCTGACTCATAACTGTACTTTGCACATTACTTTAAATCAGCCATAACAAAAATCTCCTGTGGTTATATAAGGTAAAATGAACACTATGACAAAAATGGCGAGAAAGATGAATGGAAATAAACTCTTGCACAGCCACCACAGGGTTTAAGTTATATACTAATTTGAAAGTAGTACTTAAAAGAAGATGGTCATAAGAGAAGGTAAATTTTGTAACTTCTAGGGCATGGGTTATAATTTCAAGAAAATGTCAATGCAGTTGTAAAAGATTTTAAATAATTAATAGAGAAAACTGCACCATGCTTCTGTATGGCAATACATTTTAAGCTTCAGAAGTTTATTTTTTTCTTGCCAAATACAAATGGTTGCTGCTGTTGTTAAGTGTCGCAGAGTCAATTCTGACTCACAGCAAACCTGTAGAGTGTTTCCAATGAGGAGCTAACCTTTCAGTGCTTATCCAACACCACCATACTGGGACTCAAAACAAAAATTCCCCAAATTAGTGAAAGGATGCAGTTGTTCTTGTTAAGTGCCCTGGAGTTGGTTCCAAATTGTAGCGACCCTGTATAGGGTTTTCAAGGCTTTTAAAAAGCTTTGCGGGAGCAGGAAACTTCATCTGTCACCTGTTGCATGGCTGGTGGGCTCAAACCACTGATCTTGTGGTTTGCTTTTTGTTGTTGTTGTTTGTTTGTTAGTGTGGAACTACTGCATTCTCAAGAAAATTTAAATAAAAGCAACCACAGTGAAAGAGTATGAAATGAAAAGTAGAGATATTTTAAATAGATAACTCAATCATTTTTTATTCAGTTGACCTGGAACAAGTTGGCAAGCAGTAGAAAACAGGTTTAATTATTTATGAAGTAAATATATGTATATTACATGTAAAAGTATAGATGGAAAATAAGAGAGGAAGAGGACAACAGTTTATAGAATCAATGCTTAAATGAGAAAATTTGTTACCTTATTTTCAGTTGCCACAGACAAATACTTGGGTTTTCATTATATTCAAAATACTTGCTACTGATCCAATAGCAATTGCCTTTGTCCTTTGCTGTTTCAGATGTGTTTGTCTAGTCAATCATATAATGCCCCATTTGCCATTTAATCATCCATTTATTGACTTAGTAAATATTTATTATCAGACACTATTTTTAATCATCTGCTATCTACTACTAGCATTGATCCAAAGTCCATCTCATTATAAATTCTAATCTTTGCTTGTCACCATCAAAAAGAGATACAAAATAAATAAATAAATAAAAAGCTTAACTGATTAAAAATACTTTCCTTCTTGTTTTATTTTTCTGTTTGTTACATTAGGAGCCCTGGTGATACAGTGGAAAGTGTGCTCAGCTGATAACTGAAAGGTCGGTAATTCAAACACATTCACTGCTCCATGGGAGGAAGATGTGGCAGTAAGCTTCAGTAAAAATTTGCAGGTTTAGAAATGCTATGTGCGATTCTATCCTGTCCTAGAGGGTTGCTATAAGTCAGAATTGACTCAATGGCAATTTTTTTTTTTTTTTAAAGTTACATCTACATTCACGTTTAAGGACTTTCACCTTCAAAATGGTGAACAGCATTATTTTAAGTGCTATGGATTTTTTTTGTAGTTGTTGTTGTTGTTGTTAGTTGTTCTGGAATCAATTCTGACTTGTGTCAAGCCCACTTGTTACAGAGCAAGAGGTGACCCACCCAATGCTGTCATCATGATCTTTGATATATCTGAGTCCATTGTTTCAGCATTTTGAAATACTGGTGACATTGCTTCCAGCATTAGAGCAACATTAAAGCCACCACAGTATGACAAACTGAGAGACAGTTGATAGTCACTATATTTTTGGAGCTGGAGTTCCCAGTTAGACTTACAGTGAGAATCGTAAACTGAGTGTGACTAATGAACTGAACAGTGAAGTCATTCTTAAGCTTAAGTACGTTCTTTCATTTTTATTAGAAGTCTTTGAAGAAGTATTTAAGTACAGATGCCTGGCAAAAGGTAATGTCTGCTTCTTTTTCTGGTGACTTGAACTAGACCTGACTCTTTACAGAGAGTGAAGCTGCAGGCAGAAGCACCAGGATATATAGAAATAGAAGATTCTCTAGGGTGTGGTTTGGAAATAGCTCAGAGTTGGGGTCCAGATAAACATACACAAACACAGAATAAGGAAGGAAAGTGCTCAGATGACTTCATCCTTAGTTTTCAAAGTCTCAGGAGGACTACACTAAGAAAGAAACAAAGGAAGAGGAAATGTCCCACAATTGAGGAAGAAAATTGTATATAGCAATAGATCAATCTCTCCTTGAGGACTCTTTACAAAATAAATAGTATGATGTTCTTTAGTAGCAAGAGGCAAAGAAAAAAAAGCACTGAACACATTTTTTTTTTTAACTGCCAAGTATAAGTAAAAAAGGTAAGTATTGCCACTAGGGTTTCAGTTCCTACATGCATCGGTGTATTGCAAACATAACATGGGTATACTTGTCTCTGTGATCAGTCGATGGCTGCAAACAATTTATTTCAGTATAACATTTGTATAAAAAGTTAAATCAAAACAGCAGCTTCTGAGAAAGGGGTTGCTGGACAAGCTAAATTACAGACAGAAAGATCAGCTAAGGTTACATTGACTGTTTTTGGAACTCTAAAATGGATAGATTTTCTCAAACATCATGACAAATGGGTTAACTCTTGAAGTTGTCACACACATCATTTTGCGTGGATCCACAATCAGCAATCATGGAAGAAGCAGTCAAGAAATCAAATGATATATTGCATTAGGCAAATGTGTTACACAAAACTTCTTTAAAGTGTTCAAAAACAAAGATACCAAAATTTGAGGAATAAAGTGCACTTGACCCAAGCCATGGTATTTTCAGTAGCTTCATATACAATTGAATGTTGGACAATGGATGATGACCACTGAGGAGTTTTAGGAAAAAAGAAAACATAAAATTGCATTGATGAGAAAAAGACCAAGAAAATTGCATTGAGGGCTTTTTTTCCCCCATCACTGGAATGCGTCTGCTCAATCTTTAAGGGTAGCAAGGACTGTCCCATAAGAATGTCATTGAGAATTCCTACCTCATCAAGCCTAAAGCTCTGATCTTGCCCCTTGGAACTTATTTTTGTTTCTACAACTCAAAGAACATTTAAAAGGAGGACGATTGAGTCCCTTGAGTATGCCACAACTGATGCTATGACATGATGTGACTAGAAGGGTGTAGAATTCTTTTGGGGAGTGTTAATCCCAAACCAAATCAACTGTCATCAAGTTGATGAGGAGCCAAAGCAGCCCTGTACAGGATTTCTAAGACTGAGTTTTTATGGGTCCAGATAGCCTCATCTTTTTTCCTGCAGAGTAGCTAGTGGGTTTGAACCCATGACCTTTGGTTAGCATCCCAACAGCTAGTCCACAGCACCACCAAGGATCCTTTGGAAAAGGCTTATAAAGATGGAAATACCACCTTCAGAAGAGTATAGACTTAGATTGAGAATATGTTGAGAAACAATAATTTCATGTTTGGATATTTTTGCTTAATAAAGGTTTCTATATTTTTTAGTGACACTTTTTGGCTTCTTCACACGTCTTCTACAACCTAGTTAACATGGAAAGAGCAATGGTGGATCATGTGTTAAACATTGGGCTGCTAATTGCAAAGTCAGTGGTTCAATTCCATCAGCTGCTCTGCAGGAGAATGGTGAGGATGCCTGGGCCCATAAAGATTCACAGTTTCAGAAACCCAAGGTGGCAATTCTACCCTATCCTATAGAGTTCCTATGAGTTTTAGTCAACTTGATGGCAGTGGGTGGTTAACAAGAATTGCAGAAAGATGCTCTGCAAAGCACCAGGTTGATTAAATGGGAACTAGTCTGGAGGGAGAAACCACAGAGGAGGCAATTCAAAAGAATAGTTGAGATGGCTAGAACAATGTTATGGCAGTAGAGACAGGAGAAAGGAGACTGGAGAGATATTGAAGACATAGAAAATGATAATGTTGTTACATATCAAAAGGGACTTCAGGAAGAGGTGGGATTCTAACAGTTTTATCTTGAGTAACTGAGCAATGGTGAGGTTGGTATAGGGAATTCAGAAGGAGGAAGCTTTCATGTCTTGGGAAAAGTACAGCGAGAGTGCTTCTTAGATGTCTGGATAATGAGACTCTGTCTCATATACTTTTAATATGTTGTCAGGAAGGACCAGTTCCTAAAGCAGGACATCATGCTTGGTAAAGTCAGTGATAAAGGAAGACCCTCAACAAGATGGACTGACTTCGTGGCAGCAACAATAGGCTCAAACATAGTAATTGTGAGGACAGCAAAGCGCTGTGCACTGTTTCATCAGAACTAACCTGATGGTACTCAACAACAACAAAGACATACTGGGTTTGAAATATCTGTGAACCAAACAGATGGAAATTGTCCGCATAAATTCAGAAACGCTGTCTGTTGCATGTCTTATTGCTTAGGTCTGCATGCACCAGCCAGTCCTCAGAAACCCTAAACAGGGTTGCTTTGAGTCAGAAATGAGGGCACTTAAAAACAACAACATCAACGCTAAAGATACCAATCTTTAGAAACAATAACTGAAGCCATGAATGCAAATGTGTACACTACCAGAGAATAAAAAGACTGGAAGCATGTGTGTGAAATTCTAACGAATACTCTCCTAGTAGTCATAAGTTGTAAGGGAAAGAATCCATTAAGGAGATCAAGAAAAGAATAACTAAAGGTACAGAAGAAGAGCATTGTAACATGACATTATGAAGGACAAACGACTTTGAGGAAATCTCAATGTGAATAAGGTCTGAAAAGATGTTCGGGTTGTTGTGAGGTTCTCTAGAGTCAGCTATGAATCATGATGCCCTTACATATGTTAGGGCATTTTCCGTTTCTGTGCCAACTTCATGATTGATGTTATTATTGTAGCTATTGTGTCAATCCATGTCACTGAGGCTCCCTCTGATTTTTGTCTATGCTATACATTTCTAGTTAGAGTTATTAGTGTGAATTGTTGAGTATTAGTCTTAGATTTAAAAAAAAATATATGTTGTTACGTGCCATCGAGTTGGTTCCAACTCATAGCGAAATAGTATAGGATCTCTAAAGAGTGGCTGGTGGATTTGAACCACAAACCTTGTGGTTAGCAGTTCAATACTTATCCTACAGTGCCACACCAGGACTCCATAAAAATTGTTGTTGTTAAGTGCCATCGAGTCAGCTTCGACTCATAAAAACCCTGGATAGGGTTTCCGAGGAGTGGCTGGTAAACTTGAATTACCAATCTTGCAGTTCAAAATCACTTTGCAGTCCAGCACATTAACCTATATCACAGGTTGTTGATGAATCTTCCTCCAGTCTTGAGGCCATGTTCTTCTTCATATAATCCAACTTCTTTAATGATGTGCTCAGTATACAGATTGAGTAAGTATGGTGAAATGTTACAACACTAATGCACACCTTTTCTTATTTTGAACCATTCCATATTCCCTTGTTATGTTCCAATGACTGCATCTTAGTCTATGTACAGTTTCCTCATGAGCATAATGAAGTGTTCTGGAATTCACATTTTTCTCAATCCTACCTGTAATCTGTTATGATCTATATGGCAGAGTGCCTTAGCATAATCAATAAAGCACAAATAATCATCTTTCTGGCATTCTCTGCTTTCAGTCAAGATCCATCTGATGTCAGCAATTATAGCCCTCATTCTATGTTTTCTGAATGCATCCTGAATTTCTGGCAGCTCCCTGTTGGTGTACTATTCAAACTGTTTTAAAATTATCTTCAGTAAAATTTTACTTGAAAGTGATATTAATGATATTATCACATGATTTTCACATTCCATTTGGTTGCCTTTCTCTCAATCCATTGGTCAGGTAGCTATCTTCCAAATTTCTAGTACAGTTGACTGTAAACCTCCAGTGTTGCATCAGCTTGTTGAAATATTTCAGTTTGTAGTCCATCAATTCCTATCCATTTAGCACAGCTTGAATTTTTTCTTTGAGTTTTCTTCTTTATCCTATAGTATAACTTGAGCTTATTGAACACTAACCAATTATTTTTGGTACAATCCATCTTCTTTTGATGTCTCATGGATTTTTCAATATTTACCCCCCTAGAATCCTTCAATATTGTCACTCAAGATTTGAAGTTTTTCTTCAGTTCTTTCAACTTGAGGAAGCTTAAGCATGTTCTTTTTTGTTGGTTTTCTGACTCCAGGTCTTTCCACATTTTATTATAGCATTTTACTTTATCTTCTTGATTTCCCCTTTGATGTTTTCTATTATACTCTTTTACTTCATCATTTCTTCCAGTCATGTTAGCTTCTCTGTTTTCAAGAGTTCAGTCTTTTCTGATATTCATTTGATCTTTTTTTTCTTTCCTGTCATTTATGGTATCTTCATGTAAGAAGTTCTTGATGTCCTCCCACAACTCTTCTGGGTTTTGGTCATTAGTGTCTAATGCATCAAACTGTTCTTGAAGTGGTTGGTAAATGCAAATGGGATATACTACAGGTCATATTTCTACTTTTCTGGACTTGTTTTAATTTTCTTCACTGTCAGTCTGAACTTTGCCTATGAACAATTAATGATTTTCTCGACAGTTGGTCACTGGTCTTGTTTGGGATGCTGATATTGAGCTTCTCTATCATCTTTTCCCACAGATATAGTGAATTTGATTCCTGTCCTGTTGTGGCACTGTAGGTTAATTCACTGGACTGCAAGTTCGGTTTGAACCATAAAGTTGGCAGTTCAAGCTCACCAGCCACGCCTTGTAAACCCTATACAGGGTCACTATGAGTTGGAACTGACTCAATGACACTTAATTGCAACAACATATTCCACCTGATGAGGTGGATACATATGTAGTTTGTATTATTGAAAAAAAGCTGTTTCCAATGAATAAAGCATGGATCTTGAAAAATTCTATCCTGTGATTCCCAGCATTTCTATCACCAAGGCCATATTTTCCAACAACTTATCCTATCTTTTCGCTTCTAACTTCTGAATTCCAATCACCAATAATTATCAGTGTATCTTGACTGCATGGTTTATTAATCCCAGACTGAAGAAATTGGTTGTTGTTGTTGTTGTTAGGTGTCATTGAGTCAGCACCGACTCATAGCAACCCTATGTAAAGCAGAATGAAACACTGCCTGATCCTGGGCCAACCTCACTATTGTTGCCACTCATGAGTCCATCAATGCTGCCACTTGGCCAATCCATCTTGTTGGGGGACTTCCTCTTTTTCTCTGACCCTTCACCTCACCAAATATGATATCCTTCCCCAGCTACTGTTCCCACCTGACAATATGTCCAAAGTATGAGAAATGACGTTTGACCATCTTGGCCTCCCAGGAGCACTCTGGCTGCACTGCTTCCAAAATGGATCTGTTGGTTCTTTTGACAGCCCATGGCACTTTCAATGGCACTCCAACACCATAACTCAAAAGCATCAGTTCTTCTACAGTCTTCCTTATTCACTGTGCGGCTTTCACATGCATATGAGGTAAGTGAAAATACCATGGCTTAGGTCAGGGTCACCTTAGTCTTCAAGCTGACATATTTGCTCTTCAACACTTTAAAAAAGTCTTATGCAGCAGATTTGCCTAATGCAATAAGACTTGACCGCTGCTTCCATGAGTGTTGATAGTTGATCCAAGAAGAATGAAGTCCTTGACAACTTCAATCTTTTCTCCATTGATAAGAATTTTGTTTATTAGTCCAGTGGTGAGGATTTTTGTTTTCTTTACATTGAGATGCAATCCATACCGAAGGCTGTGCTCTTTGTAGAACTCTTCAGTTTCTTCTTCATTGTCTTTAGTGGTTGGTGTAATTTGGATACTAGTGGTATTTACTGATCTAAATTTTATTGTTGTTACGTGCCATGGCATTGGTAATGACTCAGCAATCCTGTATAGGATTGCCAAGATTTTAATTTTTTTTTTTTTTTTTTAAGTTTCAGATATTTAATATACAGTATAAATCCCAACATGATACATCAACGTGATTCCGTGCATTTAGGGAAGAAAAGTGTCCTAGTTAAGTGGAAAATTGTGTGGATGACTTTTGGAAGACCTTCATTCTAAGCAGCTTTAAGAGAAAACATTTCATTTAGAAGTCAGGATCTTCTTTCTTTGATTTGCTGTAATTCATATTTACTGAGTAGAACTTATAATGCTCATTGAGACCCAGTTTGTTCCATGGTTCTGGGTTAGTCTTTCTGTCCCAACTAACATCTGGATTAAACAATGCCAGACACATGACAGAGAAATCAAGCTTAGGTGTTTCTTGGCCTGGCTGAGGATCTGGTGAAGCATGTTTGTAGTGGAGGTCTCAAGTTTGGAAGGAGAAAACACAGCTGGCAGTCTCAGAACCTGGGACTCTTTGCTGCTTGTATGTTAGGGTGTTCAAAGTCTAAGATTTTTAAGCTTTCACAGAAGCAGAAATCCTCATATTTCTCCCATGGAACAACTGGTAGGTAGGCTTGAACTGCTGAATTTGTGGTTTGCAATCCTGTGCTTATCCTGTGGAGCCATAACACTCGCTGATCTTCCTGATAGTTTGTGATAGTTAAGACTTCGTGTCAATGTGACATGCCCAGGATTCCCAGTGGTTTGGCAGTTAAGATGTGGTTATCCCCTTGATGAGATCTAATATAGTGTAGTTAACTCTCTGAAGACTGACTCTGAGCATCCAATCAATTGAAAGAATTTTTCCTCATGGGTGTGGTCCGCATCCAAAATAATGGACGCTCAGGCAAAGATTGCTTGCTTTCTGCTAGGTCTGGATCTTGAACCTGGCTCATCCTCCTCTAACCACTATTTCTGTGGACTTGGGCCAGTGGTTTGCTTTATTATCTGCTTGCTTGCCTGCCTGTCTGCCTGTTGTGCCTGCCCATATGTCTGCTAGACTTGCTTACCAAATTTGGTTCATTTGTCCCAGATTTGGGACACTTATACCTCTAAAATTTTGGACCATTTCCTTGATAGAAATTTATCTTTATATATAAATACATATATATATAAAATACATACATATATAAAATACATACATATATATATATTAGTATCACTGGCTTTGTTTCTCTAGAGAACCTAGCCTAAGACATAGGTGTATGATTGTCATCCCATCACAGATAGCATTGTACTTCAATATAAATCCTGAAAAGCTCTTTTTTGATGATAAATGTGGCATCATTCCTGTTCAATTTGTCATTCCCAGCATAGTAAATTATATGACTGTCTATTTCAAAATGGCCAAATGCCAGTCCATTTACGCTTACTAATACCTAGGGTATAGATCTTTATATGTTCCATTATTCTTGACAACTTTCAATTTTCCTAGATCCCTTCCACCTTCTGATTATTAATGGATTTTTACAGAAGTTTCATCCTATTTTGAATTGAGCCCCATCAGCAAAAAAAGGTCGTAAAATCTTTGCTCCAACCACATCATGAAGGTGACTTCTACTTTGTACAGGCATCTCTTCCTCAATCATATTTTTAGTTCTTTACAACCTGAGGTTTTCATCTTTTTGCAGTATATCAGACAACATTCCACTGCTATTCATAAGATTTTCAATAACTATCATTCAGAAGTGGTCTGCTAGTCTTCGTCTTAGTCTGTCTTAGTCTAAAAGCTCTGCTGAAACCCATCCACTATGGGTGACCCTGCTGGTATTGAAAATACTCGTCACAAAGCTTCCAGAATTCCTGCACAGTACTACAAACTGACAGTTGAGTGGTGATTCGAACTCATAGTGATCCTATATGACAAGAATAGAACTGCCCTTTGGTCTTCCTTGATTGTAATCTCTACAGGGCTAGATCACCCTTAAGGTGTCTTTATTGTTGTTGTTAAGTGCTATTGAGTCAATTCCAATTCATAGTGACCCTGTATAGGGTTTCTGAGGAGTGACTGGTGGATTTGAATCACTGACCTTGTTGATGTGGTCCAAACCAACATTGTGGTATTGTGCATTATCCAAGGTGTCCTTTGGTGGTGCAAATACTAAGCACACTCAAGTGCTAATGGAGGATTTGGGAGTTCTAGCAAACGTAGTGATCTGCTTAAGAGAAATCAATCATTTAAAACCCAGTGCAGGACGCTTTTACTTTGATGCACATGGAGTCCTCATGGATGGGAATCGATTTAATGACTACTGGTAATTTGGTAATAGCTAAGGTTTTGAGCATTCCCCCAAAATAATTTTCTTTGTAAGTAATTTACATGCACCAATTTAAACTTTATAGGAAATAATTTGGAGTTCTAGGATAAACATTGGACTGCTAACCACAAGACTGGCAGTTCAAATCCCTCAGCAGCTCCTTAGGAAACCTATACAGGGTTACTATGAGTTAGAACCAACTCAAAAGAATTTAACAACAGCAAGATTTGAGCATGCATAACTATCATTTCTAGCAATTTCATTTTCAAGTAATTTACATGCACTAATTTAAATTTTGTAAGGAATAATAAATAACTAAAAGATATTAAGTATTGTGCTCAAGTGCATTCAGCTAACAATTAGCAGGCTGTGATCTAATCTGTATAGTAGATTTTCAGTCCTTACTCAGTATTAATTCACCTGAAAATCAGGGAGTGAGGGAAAATTGAGCATATTCAGATGAAATTAAAACATAATTACACATTCTGAATGATTTTATGAATTGCTAGAAAAAAAATCATTAAGGTCCATGACAGTCTTTGTGGGAAGTATTTTTTTAATTCCTGTATATGGATTAATGCACTGGACTATAAGGTCGGTAAGGAGCTCTGGTAGCGTAGAGGTAACAAATCGGGCTGTAAACCTCAAGGTCAGTAGTTCGAAACTACCAGCCGCTCCCTGGGAGAAACATGAGGCTTTCTGCTCCCGTAAAGATTTACAGCTTCGGAAACCCTGTACAGGGTCACTATGGGTCAGAACCGACTCGACGGCACTTAACAACAACAACACAAGGTCGGTGATTCAAGCTTCCAGACCCTCCACAGGGTTCTTATGAGTCAGAATTGACTTGATGGGACTTAACAACAACAATTTATCTGAAAGGCAAATTTACATATGGATTATGTAATACTTTAACAAACCTAGCTGCTTCTTTTATATTAGTCCTCAGTTTAAATATCCCCATCTGAGAGAGGACTTCACTCTCTATCTCAGCCAAAATGAATATCTTTAGGATAGTGTAGAAGATGGCGGATCGGGTGGAAGTGCAGTGAGGAGCTGTGCTGGCAACAACACAGAATACAGGACCAAGAAGGCTCCGGGGATGGTCCCAGAACTCTGAACCACATATAAAGGAATATTTAGAAGGTTGGAAGACTTATAGCTGGGGAAGTTTGTGGCAGAAGCAAGAAATCCATTGCTTTCTGGTTTGGGATGCTCAGCTGCTCCAGGAGCCACCATCTTGTGTGGGGCCAAGCTGGGGAAGGATCAGAGCAGCCACGGACGCCTGGCAGAGCCGAGGAGATAAAGGTGTGGACATCCTTTTTTTTTGGTATCTGTTCATTGGTCCCTTGCTGTCTGCATACCTCCATTCTGGTGATTATAGGGGTGCCTGAGCTAGTAGACACCCCAGTCCCACCCTCAGAGGGTTCTACTACGCATGTGCACAGATCTCCTTGAAATTTAAAGAGATAGTTTCCGCTTAAAACCAAACGGCCTACAGATACTCAGCCCAAGAGCATGCCCTGAACTTTTCTTGTTTTCTTTTTGTTCTGTTTTTTAACATGGGAAAGAGAGTTTAAAAGCAAAACAGGCCAAAGGTTGCATTAGAGTTTGAGGTTTAGCATAACAACAAACACTGGCATCTTGGAATCTCTCAGGGAGCTTTGAAGGCAGAAAGCTAAAGAAAGGACATTAAAGTCCTCTTTTTTTTTTCCCCTCCTTTTTCTTCTTTCGCTCCTCTCCCTTTTCTGTGATTAAAGACTGCAGTATTAGTCTTGTTTTTGTTGTTGTTATTTTTCAGTCTCCCCCCTACCCCCGCTGGTGTTGTTTTGCTGTTATATGCCCCCCCACTCCCTCCCCCCCGTCTGCCTTCGGAGGACTCTTTGTCTCCCTATATTACACAAAAAGAGTCAGCAACTGCTGCCATACAGCCAAGCTACAATCACAATCTATAAAATACCAAAACCCAGGCAAGAACCAATACCAACTGCCAAATAGCAGGGAAACAGACAACATCTATAAAAGTTACTCTGAGTTAAATAATAAGAAGAGTGAAAAGGGAAGCCCACATCCTGATCACATCTCTCTGGAAGCAATCAGAAAGCATAAAAAATACCAAAACACATACTTAATTAAATATTAAGGCCACAGATAAACATTCAACATGTCCAAGAAGCAAAAGCAGATGACCATATCAGCACATGTCCAGAAACAAGATAAAATATCTGAGAC
>NW_006408549.1:16713727-16790556 GCF_000296735.1 Chrysochloris asiatica | reverse complement strand
AAAAATAAGGAGACACTTCTGAAAGCAGCCTGAAATATTTCAGTTTTTATTCTATTAATTCCTAGTGCCTTGTTCTTTGCCAATTCCTTCAATGCATCTTAGACTTCTTCCTTCAGTATCATTGGCTCTTGATCATATGCTACCTCTTGAAATTGTTGAACACGAACCATTTCCTTTTGGTACAGTAACTCTGTGTATTCCTTCTATCTTCTTTTGATGCTTTCTGTATCATTCAATATAATTTGCTCAGAGAGTCCTTCAATAATGAAATTTGAGACTTGAAATTTTTCTTCAGTTCCCTCAGCTTGAAAAATGCTAAACGTGTTCTTCCTGTCTGGTTTTCTAACTCCAAATCTTTCCACATTTTATTCTAATATTTGACTTTGTCTTTATGAGCTGACCTTTGAAATTTTCTGTTCAGCTCTTTTACCTCCTCATTTCTTCCATTTGCTTTAGCTTCTCTATGCTTGAGAGCCAGTGTCAGTGTCTCTTCTGACATCCATTTTGATCTTTTCCTTCTTTCTTGTCTTTTCAATGACTTTTGCTTTCTTCCTATATGATGTTTTATGTCATCCCACAAGTCTTGTTGTTGTTATTGTTGTTTGGTGTCATCAAATTGGTACCAACTCATAGTGACCTTATGCACAGCAGAGCGAAACACTGCCCGATCCTGGGCCAACCTCACTATTGTTGCCAAACTTGAGCCCATTGATGCTGCCACTTTGCCAATCCATCTCTCTGGGGGTCTTCCTCTTTTTCTTTGACCTTCCACCCAGCCAAACATGATATCCTCCTCCAGAGACTGGTCCCTCCTGACAATATGTCTGAAGTATGAGAGACAAAGTTTGGCAATCCTGGCCTCCAAGGAGCACTCTGGCTGCACTTTTGCAACACAGATCTGTTGGTTCTTTTGGCAGCCAATGTCAATACTCAAAAGCATCAATTATTCTATGGTCTTCCTTATTCACTGTCCAGCTTTTGCATGCATGTGAGGTTATTGAAAATACCATGGTTTGGGTCAGGTGCACCGTAGTCTTCAACTCTTGTTAGTTGCACACAATCATCACAATGGCTAAAAGTTTCTAACACAGTGTCATTAACTGAATAAAACTTTTACTTTGAAAGGTTATATTGCAGATGGAAGTTTTAAATTTATATCAAAGGAAAATTTCAAATATTTTTGGAATATTGTGCTTAAATATAAAGTGAAATATAGGTATTACCATTCATCATTCTCTAAGACTTAGTCTTTTTTCTATTAAAAAAATTTTTTAAAATATTTTTTATCACAAAGAAGAAAACATGAATAAGAACACAGTATTTGAAGAAAAGGATTTTCCCAAATAAAACTTGCTAGTGGTCTGTATTTTCAACTTGCTTTGTACTTAGAACAACCTTAAACAAATATATCAGTGATATTTTTACTCCTAAATAACAACTAGGAGAATTTAAAATTAAGATGCAATGTTTTAAAAACCTTTGTAGAAGAATATTAAAGGTAATATTGAATCCAAGAAGAACAAATAAATCTGTGTTGGAAGAAATACAACTCTTTAGTTGCCAGAATGGTGAGACTTTATCTCTTATACTTCAAACATGTAATCTGCGGGAGGGGGGGGGGGAGGGGGGGTAATCATGTTTGGTAAAATGGAGAGTCATCAAAAAAGAGGAATACTCCCAATGAGAAGGGGTTCATGGCAGCAATGAGCTCAAGTTTGACAATGATTGTTAGGATGGCACAGAACCAAACACTGTTTTATTTTGTGGTATATAGGATTGCTATGGGGAATCCTGGTGTGGTGCCGTGGGTTAATGTGCCAGACTGTAAAGCCATTTGAACTGCAAGGTCGGAAGTTCAAGCTCACCAGCTACTCCTCAGAAACCCTATACAGGGTCGCTATGGGTCGGAACTGACTCAACGGCACTTCACAACAACAATAACAAGGGTTGTTATGAGTTGGAGCCAACTCCATTAGCACCTGACAATAACGATAAGCGTATGCTCATCTATTATGCAAATATATTCCCATTCAATTTATAAGAACTGTACACTATAAAAGAAGCCTGGTGATACAGTGATTTAAATATTAACCTGCTAAATTAAAAAGTCAGCACTTTGAATCCACCACACACTCCTTGAGAAAAATGTGGCAGTCTGCCTTGGCAAAGATTTGTAACTTTGGAAACCTTATGGGACAATTCTACCATGTCCTACAGGGTTGCTTTGAATAGGAATTGACTCAATTCCAGTGGATGGAGACACTAAGCATTTCAAGGTAAAATATTCATTGATACCATCTTTCTGTATATTCAAAGGCAAATGTTTCCTTCTCTAAAGCATTTGATAAATAATAAGAACTTCTTTAACCTTCAGAAGAATATGAGAAACATAAGAAAGATAAAAGTGTAATATGGACACTATCTATTTCCTACTTGGAACTGACAGTGATTGATGCTCATCATAGAGTTTTTGACCCATACCCTTCAAAAGAATCATTGTGATCTTAGCCAAGGTAGTCCACTCTGTTTCCAGATTGAATATGAATATATTCAGCCCGGTTAGATTCACGAATGGAGCTTTTCATTCTCAGTGAGCATTCCAATCCGGATCTTCCCTCAGAAACTTGAAAGGCTTCATAATGCACTCACATCTTTAGTCAAGTTTTTATTAAATACCTCACTCGATCCATGGCTATAGCCATTATCTGTCAATATGACAATACAGCCTACGGAGGAAAGGAAATACAGGTCCAAAACAAAAGATGATCAAAGCATTATACATTATCCCAAATCATTTTCACTTTTGGCCTCCCTGGATTTTATTTTCTATCAGAAAAATCCTTGTCTATAAATAATAAAATCCTATTGTATAATGTACTTAACAGTATTAAATAAAAATAGGACTTAGTCTTGCTTACTTGTGAGTTTGGTGAGAGCAAATAAAGAAAACAAATGAAATAAAGTACAGTCCTGAAGGGGGAGAAGCAAACGGCACTAAAACTGTTGTATTTTTCAGTGTTTGCTATGGGTTGGAACCGACTCGATGGCACTTAACAACATCAACAACAACAAGGCAAGTTATTCAGTAAAATTTAATAAATATGCATAATCACTGGCTTTGTAAAAATCATTTTTCATCCATTTGTAAGTTTTTTCATACCATTCTTCAAAATGATTTTACAAAATATGTGTAGTTAATGTCACTAGGAATTTAAAACATCTAATTTTTTTTTCTGGGTGGTGCAAATAGTTGACACATTCAGAGCTAATGAATAGTTGGTGCTTTGAGTCATCCCAGAAGTGTCTTGAAATGAAAGGAGTGTATACTTCTGAGCACAGTTCCGCTCTGACACATCTGAGATCTCGATTAGTTGAAAACACTTGATGGTAACTGTTTTGGTTTTATCTGTTATGAAATCAACTAAATGTAAACTGCTATTTTGCTCTTGCCTTATCTTCAGTTGGTTCACACTTGCTTCTGCATTATAATGTCTAACTATATATTTATCATTGTATGTATGAATAGTTCTTCTTCATGATGGCACACCATGATAGTTACAGAAATGACCAGTTTCATCAGTTTTCAATGCCTTTTTAAAAATTGTATTGTAAGTTCTATGTTGTTGACAGACTGCCACTTTAATAATAAGGCCCAAACCCACTGTGTCAAATGTTCAGTTCACCTGTCCCAAGATACAAACAAAATCAGGGGTAGACCAATGAACCAACAGACAATTCTATCTTATTTGAATAGTCATAATTGCATGAATAGTTATTCCCTGAATTATTGAAACACAATTTGAATCCAATAACAAAATGCTCTTATATATTTATCCAAAGTAGAATATTGTTAGCACCAAGAAATATTGCTTGCATCTGTTTCTTCCCCAAATATACTAAGTCATTATATAGATGCTAGTTTACTTCAAGTACTTGAACATAATTATTTTATGCATTCCATTTTCATTCATCCATAATTAGAATATATTGGGTTGGATTCAAATCATATTGCTCTCAAAGCATTCTAGAGTCATATTTTGATCCTCTGGATTCAATATAAGAAAAACCTCTCTGGTACTATTTTAAATCATTTGACAGATACACAGCAGGAGAAGTCCTGTCACAATTAAGGATGAATATATTATAAAATGAGCTTCTCCCTGTCATCTGTGGATATTAAACATTACCTATTCTCTAGAATAATCAACCATGGAAACTTGGGCCTGGGTATCTAGTTCCTGTAATACGTCTGTTATTTGTCACCAAATCATTCCAGAAGTATTCTTTTTATGACAAAATATAAATGTGAAAAACAGATATCAGACAAGCAGTGTACCATTTCCTTCTGCAAAAATATTGCTGTATTGTAGAGTCCTTCTGAGAAATATTTTATGACTCCCCTTGAAAGAGTCTTCTGCTAGATGATTTTTAAATGAAAGGGGGATGATATTCTGTTGTAAATGTTAAAAAGCATTGTTTTTCCTTGGCTAAAAAGAAAGGCTTTAGATGGTAGAGTCATTAGGATTGCTGTTTCCCTAGCGATGTCTTTGCAGGCACTGTGAAATAATCATTTGATAGACAAGCACTCCTTCTCATCTGTACCCCACCCTTAATTTAAATTCCAAGAAATGGCAAAACTAAAGCCATGGAAATCTCATTCTGGCTTTAAACTACTGGTATTTTCTGTGAACTAAGAGAAATTGTAACTTATGGTGTGCTTTGTTACCACTCGAGGTGATTCCATCTAATCTTCACATTATTTCCCAGTAGTCTCTTGCCATTAGTTTGTGATATTGAATACCATGCTAGGCATGGCACTGAACTCAACATTGTGGAATGAGCTAACATAAATCCTGAAGGGTATGCTATTTGCCACAAAGGAAGTGTATGCTAAGGTCACCACATTGAAATATCATTTTTTTCATAAGAAAAACAATTAGCTCGTGTCTCCTTAGAATATGGGAACAGCAAAGAATATTGAAGATAAAACTACATTTAGTTAAAAAGATAAAAAGGTTGCTACATTTGATTTTTGCATTTTTTAAATCTGTTAAAACTGTAGAGTTTATGGTAACAGTTTAATGTTATGTAAAATACAGGTGGTGATTAATTTCCTTCATTTTCATTTACAGACACATATAACCACATACAAAACAATAAATATTACTAACAGTGGTTGACATTTATATTCTCAGTTAGGCATTTATTATATATTAGATTTAAAAAAAAAAGATATTTCATACAAAGCATGTTTTTATTTTCTTTTTATTCTGCAAAGAATTTCCATCAGTGCTGTGGGTTAGACCTTGAACTGCTAACTACAGGTTTATGATTTAAATCCCACCAGCAACTCCACAGCACACCACCATCACCACTACCACCAGCTACTCCACAGGAGAAAGAAGAAACTCTCTGCTATAGTAAAGATTAATAGTATTGGAAATCCTATTTAGGGCCACTATCATCAGAATTGACTCACTGTAAGTGGATTTTTTTTTTTTTTTTAAACAAAGGAGACCTAGTGATACAGTGGGTTAAGTATAGGGCTACTGTCCCCAAAGTCTACAGTTTGAACATACCAGCCATGTCAAAGGAGAACGATGAGGCAATCTGCTTCCATTAATATCGTTAGCCTTAGAAACCCCATGGAATGGGTGTACTCTGAACTATAGTGTCACTATGAGTGGGAATCGAATTGATGGCAGTGGTATTTGGGTTTTTATTCCACAAACTATAGAATAAGTGGAATAAAGCCTGAACTCCAAATATGAAAGTCTTTGTCCTTCAATTTGTTGGTGCTTTTGATAGTAAATTAGTTTCTTTCTTAAAATATTTGTATATTCAACAAATATCTTTGAGCATAGGCTGTGTGTCAGGACATGTGTTATGTTCACAGAATAAAGTACTTAACCAGGTAAACCCAGTTATTAGCATCATGTAGATGAGGCACAGAGGGTAATAAACACAAAAATAGCTGTTTCTAGATAAATGGTGGTTGTTTTCTGAATAAAAATGCAGTGCAAAAATATTTGAACAGAAGAAGCACAAATGCAAATGGAATGATTGTTTTTCCCATAAGTCCAACAAAACTGCCTCAGGATCCAAGAGATTCTGATGTAGTCTTAGAAATAAGAATAGATTTCATTCAAGTGTTAAAATATTTGTCAGTGGAAATCAGAGGAAACGATATGAACAAGCAATTCATAGATGAAGAAATTCTGATGGTAAACAGTATTTCAAATTAAGCTCAATTTTTAGAGATGCATGACTTTCCTAAATGGTTCTCACAGGACAATATAAACTAAGGAAGATATTTTTACTCATTATATCTGCAAATGTGATTTAAAATATAGCATAAATTAATATATTTAAAATTTAATATAAGTTGTGAATATCAAGTGTTGGAAAGAGTATGGAAAAGATGTTTCATGTACTCTCGTATATACTAGTGGGATTCTCCATGAGAAATTACTACTTTATGTTAGACCTTAAGGCTAAATCTATCAAAACTTTGAAATATACTTAGAAAATGGTTCAGCCATGTGGAAAGCAGTATGATGCTTCCTCAGATAGTTGGAAATAGAAATACCATATGACCCAGCAATCTATCTACTTGTGCATATCTACTTGATTTTTCTGGATCACTTAATCATACTTATAACGAACATGTACATAGACTAAGAGACAGTTGTTCAAACAGAACAAGGGGACACTGAATGTTTCAAAATCAGGAAAGTTGTGCACCAGAGTTGCATTCTTTCACCATATTTATTCAATCTGTATGTTGAGCAAATAATTGAGAAGCTGGATTATAAGAACAAGAATGTGGCATCAATATTGGAGGAAGGCTCACTAACAACTTGCAATATACAGATGATACAAACTTGCTAGCTAAAAAATGGAAGCACACTTACAATGCTTACTGACTAAGATCAAATACCACAGACTTCAGTATGCATTATACCTCAAGGTAAATATATATATATTCAGAATTGGACTAATAAATAACATATGTTCAAGAGCAAAGATGTCTGTTTGAGAACTAAAGTACACCTATTCCAAGCCATGGTATTTTCAAAAGCCTCATATGCATGTGAAATTTGGAGAATGAATAAGGAAGACCATAGAATTGATGCATTTGAGTCATGCAATACTAAAAGATTTTTAAAGGAACCATGGGATGCCAGAAGAGCAAACAAATTTGTGTTGGAAGAAGTACAACCAGAATGCTCCTTAAAAGCCAAGATGGCCAGTCTCTCATACTTCATATATAGTATCAGGAGGAACCAGTTCCTAAGGAAGGACACTGCGCTTGCTAAAGTCAACAACAGTGGGCTCAAGCATAGCAGCAACTGTGTGGATGGTGCAGGACTGGGCAGGGTTTCATTCTGTTTACATAGGGTTGTATGTAAAACTGACTTGACATTGATGAAATCCTGTGTGATGCTGGAGGATAAATACTGGGCCACCCAGGTGATTTAAATCATAAGGTCAATCATAAAGTCAGTGGTTCAAACTCACCAGCCAATCCTCGTTAACTCTATACAGGGTCACTATGAGTGAGAACCAACTCTATGGCACTTAGAAACAACACATTGATAAATTCAATACCATTCTTAAAAAATTGTTTAAGTGTCCACAGAAAGGTAGAAAAAAATACATCAGGAAAATTTTAGATAAAAATACCAAATTAAAATAAGACCAAAATTATAAATAATTAAATTAAATGTAAAATGTCTTCTCATTGACTAATGGTATGGTTTCACAGCTGATTATTGTAATTACTGTCAATAAACTGAACACAGGGAAAATGTTAAATTGGCAAAAGTTGTGTGATAGTGATAGAAATATTTAGAATAATGACAATAAAAAAAGAAAGAAAGCAGTTGCAGACACTGCTGATGTACAACCCAAAATCTATGGTTATTTGTTTTTAGGTTGGGAGGTTATGGGTCATCCCATAACCTCAGAATTGGAATAATAAATAACATGTGCTCTTTAGATATCCCAATTTATTGGTATAAAAATATGTTTGGTGCTCCTGTTAAGAGGAGCACCAAATCAAGATATTGTTGTTGTTAGGTACCATTGGGTGATTTTTAATATAGGTGCTCTATTTTGAAATAACTGTAGGTTCACAGGAAATTGCAAAGATAGAACAAAACGATTCGTTTGTACCATTTCCTCCAATGGCATATTCTTACATAAAAATTGTGCAAATCAAAGCCAATAAATTAACTTTGGTAAAATATGTGTGTAAATCAATATGCTTTACCACATGTGTGTATTTGTGTAACAACTGCTGCCACAACAGTTAAAACACAGATTCATGGCATCATCACAAATATCTCCCTACTGCTACCCCTTTAAAGTCACACCCATCCACTTCACCCATCATTCCTAATCCCTGCCAAACATTAATTTGTTTTCTAGATCTATTATTTTATCATTTCAAGAATTGTTAAAATGGAATTATACAGCATATAACTTTGATATTGGCTATTTTTCAGTTAGCATAAGTCGCTTGAGATCCATTCAAGTTGTCATGTGCATCAGAAGAATGCTGTTTTATTTCTATTATTGCAGTTTTCCACAGTTTACTTAGTCATTTGTTGATGAACAATTAGTTTATTTCCAAGTTTTGTTCTTATGACAAAATTATTCTATGATCCTTGTGTCTATGTTTGTATGTTGACATAAATGTGCACGTCTCTGAGATAAATTCCCAAACGTGCAAATTTGGGTTGTGTGTATTGCAAACACACTTTTAATTCTGTAAGACATTGCCTTATTTTATTTTTTCCTTTTGCAATCTAACCATCAATGTGCACAAGATCCAGTTTCTTTGTATCTCCCCCAGCATTTGGTGTTGTCCCCATTTTTCAAAATGATTTTTAGACATTTTGGTGGGTTTGCTGTGTGTCATTGAGTCAATTTTGACTCAGAGTGGTCCCATCTGATTGAGTACATTTATTAAAAATCACAAGAATAAGCAAATTAGATACATAGTTCCAGAAAAAAATGTCTGTCATACCAATAAAAAACAAAGTCTCTTTTCCGGTGGCTGCGGCGCTAGGCATCATGAGCAAAGTCTCTTGTGATACCCTCTACAAGGTGGTGTGGGAAGTACTGCATGGGAACCATAGCAAGCAACGGAAGTTTTTAGAGATGGTGGAGACGCAGATCAGCTTGAAGGGCTATGACCCTCAGAAGGATAAACGCTTCTTGGCACCGTCAGGCTGCAGGTCCACCCCCCGCCCCAAGTTCTCGGTGTGTGTCCTTGGGGACCAGCAGCATTGTGATAAAGCAAAGACTGTAGAAATCCCTCACATGGACCTTGAGGCGCTCAAGAAACTCAACAAGAATAAGAAGCTGGTCAAAAAGCTGGCCAAGAAGTATGATGACTTTTTGACCTCTGAGTCTCTGATCAAGAAAATCCCAAGGATCCTGGGACCAGGTCTGAATATGGCTGGGAAATTTCCTTCCCTGTTTACCCCAATAAGAATATGGTGGCTAAAGTCTATGAGGTGAAGTCCACCATCACGTTCCAGATGAAGAAGGTGCTGTGTCTAGCAGTGGCTGTTGGACATGTGAAGATGACAGATGATGAGCTCATTTACAACATCCACTTGGCTGTCAACTTTCTGGTTTAACTGCTAAAGAAGAATTGGCAGAATGTCCGGGCTTTGTACATCAAGAGCACCATGGGCAAACCCCAGCACCTGTACTAAGGCATAGCTCAATAAGCCTATTGTTAACTATCATAAAAAACAAAACACTAAGTGATGGTTGAATGAGTTAGGGGAATCCATGGTAAGCTAATTTCATAATTCTCATAGGAAGCCAATGTTATTTTCTCAATGAAATGCAGAAAAATAGATATAGATATTTTGTCTTCATTATAAAGTATATCACATATTATGTCATAAATGCATATATTTTAAAAAATGTTTTAAAGACTTTAAAAAAAATGTTAACATTACTGGAAGAATGCTCACTATTTCAGGTGAACTTTAGCATATCACTCGCTAACTTTGTTAAGACATGTAGATAAAGTGTTTTAAAATACATATTGTCTCTATATCTTAACTGACATACTTTGTGTGTTGGGGGTGGCAAGGGGATATACAGTTCTGTAACCCCCTATTAAGTGTCTTGAAATGCTTCCATTTAATTCTCCTTCCTTCTACTGAATATTTAGGTACCTTCTAAAATGATGGGAGGCTGAACACCAAGTGGAAAGAAAATCATTTAAGCAGACAATCTTTGGTGCTAGGTATGCAGACAAATTTCTAGGAGTTAAGAAAGGAGTAGTTATATCACCAGTATGACATAAACTTTTGTGCCTAAGAATTCCTCACTACTGTGGAGAAGTCCAGCTAACAGAAGGTTAGAGCAGGACCCAGGATAGAAGCCCCTATTCCCTTGGTCCAAGGATGACACTATTGACAAGTTTCTGGTAATGGGTTGGATATGAAGATGAGGAAATGGAAGAAATCAAATATTGAATATGGCCAACTAACTTGATAGTATGCTGCTTCTTATAAAAAGAGAATGTTGGGATTGGAAGGAAGATGACTTTGATTTGACTGTGGATTATCTAAGAGGACAGAATAAATAACACTTGCATAGTATTTACTGAATGCCTGGCACTATTCTAAGCATTGTTATATACATTAATTTATTTGATCCTTACAGCTCCAGATATTATTATTATCATTACAATCTTATAAATTAAAGAATGTAAGAATGCTCAAACTCACACAGTTAGTAAGTGATAGAACCATATTTTGAACTTAGTTCTGGTTATAGAATCTACACTTTTAAAATCGAGTTTGAACTTCAAATAGAATCATAAAGCTGTGGAACTCTGGAGAATCATTGGAAATGTATATTTGGAAGTGCTCACAATATAGAAGGTAGCTTCATGTGAAAGTTATTACAAAATGCATATTTTTCATAAATAGCACACAAATAATGAGCATGCACATTAGACAGGCATGAATTATGAAATGATGTGAAAGAGTACTATGTAGTATGATTGTGCATATGCCAGGCACTTCTCATGACATTTCCAGAAGCGAATTTCAGCCCCATTCACCCTCAATCAATAATCCAAAGATATTACTTTTGATCATATTTGTATAATAAATGTATACAACATGGTGAAGAAGTCATGTATCAGGTTTGGTAGTACCCCAGTCATTGGAAAATAAGCAATAGAAACTGAGTGCTTTCTTTAGGCTGGACCTGTGAGGAGGAGCGTTTCTTGTAATAAATTTGCACCCAGATAATTCATCGTAAGTAGAATCAAGGTTCAAATGCAAGTAATGTTACCAAAGAGGCACATGTTGATAACTGCAAAACTCACCTTTAAAGGGTGGTGGTGTTGTGCTGTGGAGTTGGTTCCGATTAATAGTGACCCTGCATAGGGTTTCTGAGGATGTAAATCATTACAGGAGCAGAAAGTCTCACCTTTCTCCCATGGAATGGCTGGTAGTTTCAAACTGCTGACCTTGAGGCTAGCAGTAAAACTCATAGAGTATAAGCAGGAGAAAGATGTGTTTTTTTTGCTTCCATGAAGGTTTACACCCTAGGACACCCTATACAGGGTCTCCTTGAGTCAGAATCCACTCCAGAGCACCCAACAACATAGTGCTTATGTACACAGCCTCAAGAATCAGATTGTTTGTTGCAAGCATCAATGTAGAGACAATTCTAAAAAGTTGACTCAAGATATTTTCAATAGAGGTAAGAAAAAGAGATTATGAATCTGGGTAAGATTTCTTTTTATTTCCTTTGTTTTATTTTTTGGATTTTGTTTAGCTTCTTTGATGAAAAAACTTATACACACTGCATTTGATTGCTTATGAGAAAGAGTTAATAAAGTAGATGGAAGACAAGGTGAAATCTTTTGAGTGAGCACCTTGTGGAATCTCTAATAGAAATATTTTCACTTGTCACTGTAAGAAATGGAGGCCTGGTGTGGCACTGTGGGCTAATGTGCCAGACAACAAAGCCCTTTGAACTGCAAGGTCAAAGGTTCAAGCTCACCAGCTGCTTCTTGGAAACCCTATACAAGGTCACTGTGAGTCAGAACCAACTCGATGGCACTTCACAATAACAACAACTTTAAGAAAGATGATAAGGGAAGTGCAAATAGAGGACAAATAATCAGTAAGATGAGTCAACTATCTTGTCTCTGTTACCTTTATGCAATACAATGGGTCAGATCCCTTTATAGCAGGGAAAGTATTTAGGTTTCAGAAAAGTGAAGAGGGTTTTAAACAACTGGTTCATATAGTTGGATGAAGAGGTAACTATAGAAACATATATATAGGCAGCATAAAGAGCATATGAAACATAGAATATGTTGTGGTAATACTGTATAACAAACACTTTGCTAAAACTCAAACATTCATCCCTTTCTTCACAGGCCTACATTAATTGTTGTTAGACGTTGTCAAGTCGGTTCGAACCTATAGCAGCCTTTTGTACAACAGAAGGAAACACCACCTGGTGTCGACTAGCCTCATAATCACTGCCATGCTTGAACCCATTGCTAATGCCACTGTGTCAATCCATCATGTTGGGGGTCTCCCACTTTTTCAGTGACCCTTCACTTTATCAAGCATGATGTCCTTCTCAAGGGACTGGTGCCTCCGGATAACATTCCAAAATATGAAAGAAAAGCTACATTAATTAGTAACTTGTTTTTCAAGGCAATGAAAAAAATATTTAAAACACATGGAAAATTATTAGCCAGAAGGAGCTATTCAATAAAGATCTTATTTTCGACCAAAGATAATATTACATAATAGGTTCTTCACCCTTTGTTCTTTTAAATTATTTCAACTACATGAGATTTCTTTGTCTCAGACAAAAAATGTTGTGGCATTTGTTGTTAATAACTGTAAGGTTTGTATCTTAATGTTTTTAAGAATCCATGAGTTTTAGAATCCTGAAACAATCTACTAAAAAGTTTTCCAATATTTTTAATATTTTCACATTTTATTTCAGAGGCAAGTTGTTGGGATGAATTAGTGATGACATAAGATGGCACTAATTTCAAAAGGAAGGAATAAATAAATAAATAAATAAGAAGTTAGCAAATTTTATATATTTAGCTCTTTTTTCTTTCTTGTAAAGATCTTTCCCCTAGCAAAACATACTAACAACCACTATTGCTGATGAGTATGATTTTGGGTATTTAGTTACTTATTTATTAATTAGGAATCACAATCCATGTAGTGGATTTTGCAATTTTCAATATAATAATTTTATTTTTCTTACTATTTTCTAGGAGGAATCTTGGTTTGAATAATAAGTCTTCTAAAGATTTATGACAGCCTTAAAATCATATAAAACATTCACAATGTTGGATTCATATAGAAAAAAAGTAATATTCATCTGTTTCCTTCAATTGAGAATCAAAGAACTCCCCAATAGGAGTTATTTCTGATTTCTAGAACTACTAGTCGTTTTTGAAATTTCTATTCTAACTTACTGATTAAGGACACTTGAAGAAATTCCAAATAGTTTCATATAAGCTTCAGAGTTTGAGAAAACTTACGTCACTGAATTAAACATTAGGTCATTTTATTATGTGTTGAGTGTATACCCTTCAACCTTAGAAAGAGCCTGTGCTTATCAGCTCTTCCATGGGAGAAAAATGAGGCTTTCTGCTCTCGTAAAGATTTACAGGCTCAGAAACTCTGTACAGGGTCACTATGAGTCGGAAACAACTCCACCGCACACCACCACCACATAGTGTCAGTGGTAAAAAGAAAGAGACTTTAAAGCAAACTTGGAAATAACAATATTAAAGTTTAGGATTTTGTAACTGAGACCCATGGTCTGTAATGGTCTGGTTGAACTAAGAAGTAATACATTTTTATTAATATACAATCTTTGTAGGAGTTGTGAAGAAATGTCAGACCATTTCCCTGGTAGGATTCTTCATATCTGCTGCTATTAGTTACAACAACCACAAGGAAAAAAAAAAAAAGAATTTGAATGTAGAATGTCTATGCTTTTAGAGGATGAAAAATTGTAATAAAGGAACACCTCTCTATAGTCATTCTTAAGACATCAGATAAAATGACTTTCATAGTGGTCAGAAGAATCATAGTTCCAGTCTGATCTTCTTCCTAAATTGTCCATCTAACTTATCCAGTGAGGAGTTTCAGGGAAACTCTAATTCTTTATATCAACATTTTCTATGAGTTGCATACCAAATGTTTTTTATACCTTGCCCTTGTTTCTGTTCAGTCTAATTGAAATCCATTATCTATAGCCTTCTGCTGAGTACAGTGCTATAAACATATTAGATGTTCAAAAATATCTATGAATAAATAAGTAGAAAAAATGATTGTGGAAGTATGCGTCATTGACGTCTAGAAGTCTAAAACTTGAAAAGAAATCTAATTATTTTCAGTTTTTATTAATAAAACACAACAATAAAGACATACTAAAATCATAGCCTCTCTCTATTTTGTGGTGATCTAAATGGAACAAGGAGTCCTAGTGTGGCGCTGTGGGTTAATGCGCCAGACTACAAAGTCGTTTGACGTACAAGCTCAGTGGTTCAAGCACCAGTGGCTCCTTGGAAACCCTATGCAGGGTCGCTATGGGTGGCAACTGACTCGACGGCACTTAACTACTACTAAATGGAACAAAGAATAACGTTGAGATATAGCAGAAACACAAAACCTTGAAACTAGTAATGAATCATGAAAACCGTTCTTCTCAGAGCAAAGATTAATTGTTCTAGAGAAACTCCTTACATGATAACAAAAAAAATGTTTCCCTACTAAAGGTACTTAATGAAAAACTTTGTAGTGGCAAACATAACTGCTTTTATTCAATTATTTAGATCTTAATAAATAAAATAAATACATCTTATAATTCAAAAGTCATTTTTTCACACTACCTGTTATTTTGATTAACATAAACTAAGTAACTTAGTCTTACCTGGTTTCATTGGAAGTTTTTTCTTTGACGTCATCGTTGTGATTGTACTTTAGAGGACAACATAATACTAACAATCATTCCTTAAGTGTACTTGAATGGTCTGGAGGAAATTACAAAATATGCTTCTTTTTTTTACCAAGAAATAGTAAAACCTTTCATTTGTTGTGATAAAGTGTCTCCTCTTAATTTCAGTATAGAACAGCAGTACAGTGTGTGTCTGGAAGAATGGAGACCTTAAAGTAACATTGGATACGTTGCTTAGCAATTCTGGGCTTCAGTTACTTTTCTGAAAAAAAAAAAAAAAAGAAAAGAACATACTTAATATGATTCCTCTTAAGTTCAATAATCATTTAGCATTTGCAAAGCACTTGGTAAGGTACTAGGCACTGGGAATATATTAAATCACACCTTTTTTCTGTTATTATTAATTTGTACTATTATATTTATTACTCATTCATGGATGAACATTCATTCATATGTTCAAGTCCTATTTGGCAATGTGCAAGGCCATGCGAATAGAAAAGTTGGAGCCAGTCCTTACTGACAGATTTCCTGAAGTCTTCCAAGAGAAAAACATACAAATATATTCAGGCTGCTCAAAGGTATATGGGGGAGGAGGGGGGAGAACTGTGATTAATTTTTCCAGCAAATGTGAAGAAATGGAGTTTAGATAAAGCTCGCAGAAGAGGGAATATAAGGAAAATTTTGGACTTGGAAACATGGGAAATAAATGTGTGGCCTTGCAAATAGTACTGTAAAGTTGGAATAAAAAGTTTCAGGGTTGGAGAGAATAGGAAAACTTGAAGTGGCAGAAATCTACAACAATGAAATCTTAGAGAATATTTTGGTATGGAAAGTAACTTGACTGTGGTACATGTTGTTAAGTGCTGTTGAGTCAATTCCAATTTATGGAGACCTTGTATAGGGTTTCAAGGATTGGCTGGTGGGTTGAACCACCACCTCAAGGTGCAAATTGACCTTGAGCTCTAGTACATTATCTTACAGCACCACATCAGGACTCCATAGTATATAACAGGGAAGAATCAAAGCATTCAAACAGGACATCATGAACAGATGCTGGATAAAAAGAGCCAGTTTTACTCCTCTTATTTGTAACTGATGCATTGAGTAGTTCTGGGAGAGCTATATATTTTATAGATTTGGGAATTAATCTCATAAATCATAGATTTAAATAATTTCTAAGATAATGGTAAGTGGGATAAAGATGTTTTAAGATTATACTTATATAATTTAATATAATATTTAAAGATTATACATATATTATCCATATATATATTTCTAATATACATATCATGCATATTAGTAAAATAGAAAGTAAATTCTCTCTCTCACTTGCTCTGTCTCTGCCTCTCTGTTTTCTCTCTGGTAGAGTCAGTAAGGAAGTATATCAAGGGAAGATTGTGAAGTGTTACAGTAGCATGAGCCCTGTGTTTTATATTATCATATTCTTGAACTGAGTCCAAAAAAGTTACCACCTTACTATAATTCTAATATTTGAGTGTCTAGCCATGTTTAAATAATAGGAGAAACACCAAATGATTTGGATGTTCTATTAAAGTATCCAGAAAAAAAATGAACCTCATTGGCTTTATCTTATTTGGAAGTTCAGCCACATGCTGTATTTAAATTTTTTATTTTTTATTTTGTATTTTGTTTATTGAATTATTGTTCTCCCTTGGATTAGTAAAGAAGAATGTAGAAATGCAAGCTGATCTATTTTCCATTATTTTCATCTACATATTTTAGATGGGTAAATAAATGAAAGTAAATGACACAATCAACCTTATTAAACAACAACAAAAAAATTTCCTTTAAATCATCTCAATATCAATTAAGTACATTTTTAAATTGTAGCATTTTTATGCAAATAAAATACCCAAGAATCTAATACGGTTTTAAGATTACAAATCAAGTTTATAATCTTTTACATTTTAAATGATTTTTTTCTGTTGCTTCCCCAGTATAAGTGAACTAATTTCTTAAGTAGACTAACATAAAGAAATTTAAGGGCCATGTAATTTATATCAGATTGCCTATTACCAAGGCTCGAGACATATAATTTTCTGTCTTTGAATATTTGAAAAACACAAAGGCATTACTTCCCTGTTGGAAATCATGAATATAAATGACTTATTTTAAAAATACAATATATTATTTAGTATTATTTTCAGTGAGTTACTTTCAAGCAGCACATTAATAAGCATCAACTAATTTGAAATCGGAGAGAGGAGAAACTACTTTATGCCTCAAGCAAAAACACAAATACATGTTCTCTTCAAGTTTTTATTTTCCTGGAAAACTCTTCCACTTCTCAAAGCCAAGAATACTAGATTCAAATCACTAAAAAGCATTTGAAGATGGTAACAGAGATGATGACAAAAATAATAGTAGATTTACTATTTAATTGAAATGTAAAGGTTAAGGCTAATGGTTGAAGAGTCCCTTAGTTGCATGGAGTTCATTTAATGCCCAGTGCAGGCCTCTTTTGGATGTTCTATTAAAGTATCCAGAAAAAAAAATGAACCTCATTGGCTTTATCTTATTTGGAAGTTCAGCCACATGCTGTATTTAAATTTTTTATTTTTGTTAACTTCATACTATAAAATCATTTTTGTCTGCTAGTTAGGCAGGCAAACCTCCACCTTTTTCTTGATCTAGTTCCTTTTCTGATTTCCTCTCTATTCAGAGATGGGCAATTTAATATTTAACAATTTTGTTAAATAGGGGATCTTTTGATGAGGCACTATAGGACTAACACTGGACTGCAAATCACAAGGTCAGAAGTCCAAACCCACCAGCTTCTCCTTGAAAACCTTATACAAGGTGGCTATGAATTGGAACCAACTCCAAGGCTCTTAACACACACATGAATTAAATATATACATATCTATAAAGGTACACCAGCTATGGAAAACATTGTGAAGTATGAGATTTCCAGAACACTAAATTGTGCTCATACGAAATGTGTACATAGATCAAGAGGCAGTTGTTTGAACAGAACAAGAGAACACAGAATGGTCTGAAATTAGGAAAGGTGCACACCAGGGTTGTATTCTTTCACTGTATTTTATTCAATGTGTATACCGAACAAATAATCTGAGAAGCTGGATTACATGAAGAAAAATGTGATACAAGGATTAGAGGAGACTCACTAACAATCTGTAATATGCAGATGATACAACCTTGCTTGCTGAATTGAGAAGACTTAAAATACTTACTGAAGAAAATCAAAGACCACCACCTTTGGTATGGGATATATCTCAATGTAAAGAAAACAAAAATCCTTACCAGTGGACCAATAAACAACATCCATATCAATGTAGAAAATGTTGAAGTTGTCAAAGACTTCATTTTGCTTGGATCAACCATCAACACTCATGGAAGCAGCAGTCAAGAAATCAAACAATGGCCATATCCTCTGTCCTACAACATGGTGGACTCATCTCCTCACCAACCAAGAGAAAGGACGAATGGGATGTGGGACAGGTGGAAGTCCTCAGCTCAGGACAAAAGGAAGCAGGCATTGGAAATGGTACTTCTGCCCCTGTTCTCTTACACTTCTGTGGCTTTAGAGTGCAAAAAATGCTGAGGGAGTCTGCGTGGGACAAAACCATTTGCCCTGCCACAGAGAAACACCTGCAAATGTACCTGTGCCAGGACCTCCAGCTGATGCGAGAAACAAGATGGTTACAAGAACATCATTTTGTCCTACTTAGAGTTTCCAAGCCTCAGTATTCAGTGGGTATATAACATTTTCGAGAAGAAGGCTGAAGCTGACTGGCTTATTTTCGAGAACCCAGATCCCTCCAAGGGTTTTGTCCTCATCTCTGACCTCTAGTGGAACAACAGCAACTTGATGACCTGCAGCTGATTGCCATCTGATTCCAGAGCACTTGCCACTACTTAGGAACATCCTCCAGGAGGGTCAGGAAGTCATCCTGCAGCACTATCAGGTGAAGGAGGACCACCTGCTTGTGTACCTGCACTACCAGCCCTCCTATTATCACCTGCATGTGCACTTCATGGACCTGGGCTTTGAGGCCTCTGGCTCTGGGGTGGACCAGGCACACCTATTGGCAAAGTGACTGAAACCTTGAATGTGACCCAAAACATTATCAACAATGCACTCTAACTTTTGCCCTCAGGACCGATGACCCCTTGCTCCAGCTATGGCAGGAGGCCCAGAAAAGTTGAGTTAACTTAGGAATTGTCAGGAAAGCACAGATATGTGGGGACTGGGGAAAGTGAGCAGGGGAGAGAAGAGGCATTTGTATAACTTAGTGATTTTAAAAAATGTATTTTGTACCGGCTTATTCCTAGCATGTTAATAAAGCATTGGGTCATTAAAAAAAGAAAAAAAAAAAAAGAAATTAAACAATGTATTGCATTAGGTAAATCTGCTACATAAGACCTCTTTAAAGTGTTGATGTACAAAGACGTCGGTTTGAGGACTAAGATGCACCTGACCTAAAACTCTATCATGTAATCTCCAGGTTATTTTTAATAACCTCATATGCATGCAAAAGTGGAAAGTGAATAAGAAACACCGTAGAAGAATTGATACATTTGAGTTATGGTCTTAGAGGAGAATATTAAAAGTACCACAGACTGCCAAAAGAACAAACAAATCTGTGTTGGACAAAGTACAGCCAGAGTGCTTCTTGGAAGCCAGGATGGCCAAACTTCGTCTCTAATACTTAAGAGATATTATCAGGAGGGACCAGTCACTGGAGAAGGATATCATGTTTAGTAAAGTGGAGGGTCAGAGAAAAAGAGGAAGATTCCCAACAAGATGGATTGGCACAGTGATGGCACCTCAAGGACTGTGAGTTTGGCCCAGGACCAGGCAGTGTTTCATTCTGTTTTGCATTGGGTTGCTGTGAGTTGCTACCGACTCAGATGGCACCTAACATTAACAACAACGTGTGAGTCAGAACACACTTGACTGCACTTAACAACAACAAGAAAGACTATTAATACTACTGTTATTCAGATTTACACACCAACCTTAAAGCTAGTGATGATGAAATTAATTCTACCACCTTCTTTAGTCTAAAACTGATCAAACATATAATCAAGATGCATTGATAACTACTGGTGATTTGAATGTGAATGTTTTAAACAAAGAGAAAGAATGAGTAGTTGGAAAATAGGGCGTTGGTGATATAAATGTTGCTGGAGAGCGCAAGATAGAGTTTTGAAAGACCAATAGCCTATTCATTTCAAATTTTGCCAGCATTATTTATACTTGCTAAAAATCTGAAGCAACCAAGATATCCTCCAATAGATCAAAGGATAAACTATAGTATATCCATACAATGAACTGTATTATTCGGCAATAAAAAGAAATGAGCTATCAAGCCCAAAAAAGACTTGGAGAAAACTTAAATTGATATTGCTAAATGAAAAATGTCAGGCTGAGACAGTTATATACTGTATGATATGACATTCTGGAAAAGGCAAAACTATAGAGACAGTGAAAAGATCCGTGAGTGCAAAGTCTTCAGACTTTGGAACTGTGGAACAAAAAGCATTTTTATGGCAGTGGAATTATTCTATATGATTGCCTAATTATGAATATATAAAACTAAACATTTTTCAGAATCCATTGAACTGTACACCACAGTAAAGCCTAATATACAGTATGGACTTAAGTTAACAATAATATATTTTATTGGTTCAACAAATGTACCACATGAATACAAAATGCTACTAATAAAAAAATATTTTTTAAATACATAGATAAGGGGAGAAGGGTATATGAAAATTGTCTGTATTTCTGCATAAATTTTCTATAAAGCTAAGCTGCTCTAACACCTTTTCAACATATATAGTTTTAATCACACATCATTGAAGAAAACCAAAAGTAGTCCTACATGTCTGAAAGGTCATGAATTTGGATGGAAAGTTAAAGTAAGACTTAAATGGCATACACTGGAATTATATATGAAGGTTATTTCAGTGTTATTCTAAGAATTTTGAGTTTTCATTGTGAATTATGAAAGTTACATAATAATATTTCCTTTTAGAGAAATAGCTGCCAGGTATGTGGTTAGTATAAAAACTCTTGTGGCACAGTGGGTTAGGCGCTAGGCTGCTAACCAAAAGAGCAATGGTTCAAATCCACCAGCTGCTACATTAGAGAAAGATAAAGCAGTTGGCTTTTATAAAGATAGTTGTTGTTATTAAGTGCTGCTGTGTTGATTCAGACTCATAATGACCCGTCACAGAGTTTCTGAGGAGTGGCTGGTGGGTTTGAACTTTTGACCTTGTGGTTAGCAGTCCAGTGTTTATCCTATAGCACCACACCAGGACTCCTCCATAAAAGACTGTTATTGTTGTTGTGTGTCCTTAAATCAGTTCCTACTTATAGCTCTCCTATATAGGGTTTCCAAGGAGTGGCTGGTGAATTTGAACTGATGACCTTGTAGTTCAAAACCAACTTGTCGATCAGCGCTTATCCTGCAGCACCACACCAGTACTTCATAAAGATTACAGTCTCGGAAACCCTATGGGGCAGTTTACATTAGGATTCAATGGAATCCTACAAACTCTGTGTTAGTTTTCCATTGAATGTACTATACTGAGCTCTGGTAGTGTAGTGGTTACGAATCGGGCTGCGAACCTTAAGGTCAGCGGTTCGAAACTACCAACCGCTCCGCGGGAGAAAGATGAGGCTTTCTTTCTACTCCCATAAGGATTTACACCCTCGGAAACCCTGTACAGGGCCGCTATGGGTCGGAACCGACTCGACGGCACTTAACAACAACAACAACAACATAAATCATAGTTGAATCGAAAGGTGAAACGTAGGAATTGTCACTAAAAGTAGAAGTCAAATTTGCATATAACAAGTCATTGAAGTAATTGGCCAATGACTGTATCAAGGAAATGACTTAAGGGAAATTAGAAACCATCACCTTTCTCAACCTCAAAAACACTCCAAATAAAACTATAACTGGTCTTTAGATACTCTGCAAATGAACATTTAAATTCATCCCCAGCTTGCTCTTTTAAACAGCTTGTCTAACAGAATCCCCCACTTTGCCTCTCCCATAGAAATCTGGACTAACAACTGCAGAATGTAGACAACCCAACTTAGATCAAGAATGGGTGTGAAAAAGTGCATCTTTAGATTTCTTTAAGGCATTACTTATCTTGTTTCCATAGTGTGTGTTGTGTGCACTATGTCCCATACTTGGACAAACATTTCTGGTCCTCATTCTCTCATAGAATGGCATGCCCACTTGAAAGATGGTTATGTTTCTGTTTCCAGAATTTCCAGTTCTTGGAAATAACTCCATTTCACAACATGAGAAAAATCTGCTTGAGATGAGAGAAATGAGCTAAATATTTATCCAATGCCTTAGTGCCAATAAAATAATCACTTGGACTGATCTGTTTGAAGCAGAAATAAAAACAATCTAAAATACAATGACTGCTTCCGTTTGGTTAGTTTCATTATCTAAAAAGCAGGGGGACATTATTTCACAGGGAGTTTGCAAAGACTCAAGAAAATAATGTACACTGATCTGTTGTTGTTGTTAGGTGCCATCGAGTCGGTACCGACTATTAGTGATCCTCTGCACAGCAGAATGAAACATTGGGTCAACCTCACTAATGTTGCTATGCTTGAGTCCATTAATATTGCCACTTGGCCAATCCATCTCGTTGGGGGTCTTCCTCTTTTTCTCTGACCCTCCACCTTACCAAACATGTTATCCTTCTCTAGCGACTGGTCCCTCCTGACAATATGTCCAAAGTATGAGAGATGAAGTTTGGCCATCCTGGCCTCCAAGGAGCACTCTGGCTGCACTTCTTCCAAAACGGATCTATTGGTGGTTCTTTTGGCAGCCCGTGACACTTTCAATATTCTCCTCCAATACTATAACTCAAGAGCATCAATTCTTCCATGGTCTTCCTTATTCACTGTCCAGCTTTTGCATGCATATGAGGTTATTGAAAATACCATGGCTTGGGTCAGGCACACCTTAGTCCTCAAGCTGACATCTTTGCTCTTCAATACTTTCAAAAGGTCTTGTGCAGCAGTTTGCTTAATGCAATATGTTGTTTGATTTCTTGACTGCTTCTTCCATGAGTGTTGATAGTTGATCCATGAAGAACGAAGTCCTTGACAACTACATTGATCTGTAGTAACTATAAATACTAACAGATGTTAGTTATTGTGCTGATATCATTATGGATGGAATGTTGTTGGTGGTGTTGCTAAGTGAAATTGAGTTAGATTTGACTTATAGTGATCCTATATAGTGTTTCCAAGGAGCAGCTGGTAGGTTTGAACTGTTGACCTTGTGGTTCGCAGCCCAGTGTTGTTCCTATAGCACCATACTAGGAGGGAGTAGTAGTATGTAGTAGATGGAGCCATTGCTATTTGAACTATAAATTCTGGCTTCTAATCCTGGATCTATCATTCACCAGTTTTGCAATCTTGGGCACAATATCAGAGACTGTGAAAATAAGTGATCAAACTAGATTTCTATAATCCTAGTAATCTCAAAAATGTAGAATTTTCATCTTTTGGATGCAGAAATAATAATAACAATAAATAATTTTTAAATTCTAAAACCCAAGTCTTATGGGGCATAAACTTTTTTTTTCTGAAATTAAAGCTGTATTAACACTTTTTAAAGAATGGATAGATTTATTGGTTAAAAATAATTTAACTTTCATAATTGCAAAACTATATTTTTCAGGGATCAAATTGTATTATCACTTTTACTGGAAGACCTAATATCTCTTCTATTGAAAGTAGAACTATTCTTTTAATATATTCTATTATAAGTTACATATGTTTATTATGAAAGGAAGTCAAAAGATATCTAATTGTGTGTTTTTCTATCTAAGATTTGTGTGCAGTGTCCAGGTTTACTTTAGAAGGTTATTTTTTACTTTTGTAAATAAAGATTTAAATACTTTCTTTCAAGATTATAGGCAGTATACTTCAAAATTTTCCAACATTGATTTATCCCTTAAAAAAATATTGTTTCCTTTCTCAAAGCATGGTAAAAATTTATTAGAAGTCTATGGTGTGTTTTGATCCATAATTAAAAGACCAAAATATATATTGATGAGAAAAAATAAAAACAAAATTTTGGAAAGATAGTGGTCAAAAAGCCCATCCATGATGACCAAAATCTCCCATTGTTGTTGTTGTAAAGTGCCATTGAGACTGTTTCAACTCATAACAACCCTATATAGGGTTTCTGATGATTGGCCGATGGATTTGAACTGCAGACCTTGTGGTTCAAGCCTACCTTGCGGTCCGGTGCTTTTTCCTACAGAACCACACCAGAATTCCATACATCCTTTTAATTTTTATTGCCAAGCAAAGCAACAGCTAATACAGGCACAGTGGCACCATCTGGGAAGTACAAATAAAGTTAGGGGTTAGTTGAGCTCAGTTCTCCTCCCCTAATGCATAGTTTGTTAATGACTCACTCCTAGAAGGAGAATGTGATGATGTGTCTGTTCCAATACTGTTGTTGGTGATAAGTGCCATTGAGTCAGTTATGACTCATAATTACCCTGTTTAGGGTTTCCATGGAGTGGTTGTTGAGTTTGAACTTCTGACCTTGTGATTCAGTGCTTATTCTATATCACCACACCAGGACTGTGTTCCAATATCAGATTATAAAAAGGCTTTGACTTCTGTCTTTGGTATTTTCTCTCTTTCATCACTTGCTCTAAGGTAAGACGTGAACCAGCTTCCATACATAGGCTTCCATATAGAGAGGTCCACCTGGTGAACCAATTAAACTTAGAGTTATTGAGTAACTGAGGCCTGCCAAATAACTACATGAGTAAGCTTGGAAGGAAATTTTCCAACCCAAGTTAATCCTCGTGATGATTTTAGCCCCAGCTAACACTGTAACCAAGAAAACACAACCTAACTGGATTTCTAACCATTAGTAATTGTGCGACATAATAAATATTTGGATTTTTAGGCTGCAAACTTGTGGACCACTGATGGTCATGTAGGATAAGCACTAGACTGCTCACTGCAGTGTTGGGCAGTCATTCCTCAGGAAAAAGATGAGACTTTCAACTTCCGTAAAGATGTACAACCTTGAAAATCCTGTACAGGGTTGACTTAATGGAAATGAGTTTGCTTTTTTTAAGTGGTGGAGTAATTTGTTTTACTTCAGTGGAAAACTAATACAGAGTTTGTAGGGTTCCAAGATCGAACTGACACTGAGGTTATTATCACCAGAATTGATAAAAAGCTGGTAAATCAAAATAGGATATTGTTGTTGCTAAGTGCTGTGGAGTAGATTCTGAATCACAGCAACCCTGTACTAGGTTTCTGAGTTGTGGCAGATTGATTTGAACAGCCAACCTTGTGGTAGAAGTCCAGTGTGTTGTTGCTGTTAAGTGCTACCACATCAGTTCCGACTCACAGTGACCCTATATAGGGTTTCCTAGGAGTGGCTGGTGAGTTTGAACTGCCAGCCTTACAGTTCAAACCAACCTTACAGTCCAGGACATTATCCCACAGCGCCACACCACGACTCCAGGGCATTATATACCTTCAAGTCAATTCTGATTTAGCAACCTATGCACAACAGAGAGAAACACTGCCAAATCCTGCATCATCCTCACACGTCTTATGTTTAAGCTTGTTACTGCCATTGTGCCAATCCATCTTGTTGAGGGCCTTCCTCTTTTTCACTGACCCTTCCTTCACTTTACTTCTTCCACTGTCCTCAAGTAATTGGTCTTTCTTGACAAAAACAACAAAGTCTTGCCATTTTCTCTTCTAAGAAGCATTCTGGCTATACTTCTTTAAGATAGAGTAATTTGTTCTCGACATTCCATAGTACTTTTGCTATTTTTTTTGCCAACACCATAATTTAAATGCATCCATTGTTATTTGTTTATTTAATTTTCTCTTCATTATCTAGTTTTCACATGCATACAAGGTGACTGAAAATACAATGACTTGGGTCAGGAGCACCTTAGTGCTTTTTAACACCTAAAGGGATATTTCTTTGGAATGAGCACAAAAATGGAAGTTTCTAATTGTTTGCCCTGGTAGCTGCCTTTCAAATTTCTTGGCATAGACATGTGAGCATTTCTATCTTCTTTTGATGCTTCCTGCGTCATTCAATATTTTGTCCTTAGAATCTGGCAATATTGCAAGTTGAGGCTTCAGTTTTCTATATTAGTTCTTTCAGCTTGAGAAACACTGAGTATGTTCTTCACTTTTGATTTTCTAATCCCCATTCTTTGCATATTTCATTATAATATTTTACTTTGACTTCTCGAGTTCCCTTTGAAAATTTCTGTTCATCTCTTTTATCATTTCTTTCAGTCACATACACTTCTTATGTTCAAGAGCAAGTTTCGGAGTCTCTTTTGACATTCATTTAGTTTTTTCTCTGCTTAGACTTCTAAATGACCTTGTACTTTCTTCCTTTATGATGTTCTTAATGTCACCCCAGAATTTTTCTGATCTTTGTTCATTTCTTTTGAATGTATCAAATCTGTTCTTGAGATGATCTCTAAATTCAGGAGGGATACATTTAAGGTCATGTTTTGGCTCTTGTGGACTTGTTTTAATTTTCGTCAACTTCAACCTGAACTTTCATATTAGCAATTGATGGTTTGTTCATCTGTTGACTGTTAACCTTGTTTTGGCTGATGATCTTGAGCTTCTCCAAAGTCTTTTCGCACAGATGTAGTTTATCTGATTCCTGTGTTTTATATCTGGTGAGACTCACATGTAGAGTGGCCATTTGCATTGTTGACAAAGATATTTGCAATGAAAAAGTCATTGGCCTTGCAAAATTCTATCATAGTATCTCCAGAATCATTTCTACCAGCAAGACCGTATTTTCAACTACCCATCCTTCCTCATGTTTTCAACTTTCCATTCTAATCATCAATAATTATCAGTGTATCTTGATTGCACTTTTGATCAGTGTCAGACTGAAGAAATTGGTCAAATTCTTCAATTTCTTTATTATTTGCTTTGATCTTTGGTGCCTACATTTAAATAATAGTGATATTGACTGTTCTTCCTTGAAGGTTATGGATATTAACCTATCACAGACAGCAATGTATTTCAAAATAGATCTTGAGATGATCCTTTTATATGCAATGAATTTGACCCCATTTCTTTTCAATTCATTGTTCCTGGCATGTGCACCACATTATTGTCTATTTCAAAATGCCCAATACCTGTCCATTTCAGCTCACTGATTCCCAGGATGTCAATCGTTATGCATTGCATTTAATTTTTGATAACTTCTATTTTACCCAGATTGATACTTAGTACATTCCATGTCCTGATTATTAATGAATATTTACAGCTTTTTTTTACTTCTTCTCATTTTAAGTTGTGCAACATCAGCAAATGCATGTCATTAAAGCTTTGATGCATCCACGTCATTAAGGCCATCTCTGGTAGTGTAGTGGTTACGAATCGGGCTGCGAACCTTAAGGTCAGCGGTTCGAAACTACCAGCTGCTCCGCGGGAGAAAGATGAGGCTTTCTACTCCTGTAAAGATTTACACCCTCGGAAACCCTGTACAGGGTCGCTATGGGTCGGACCCGACTCGATGGCACTTAACAACAACAACAACTACTTTAAGGAAGCAGCGCTTCCCTTTTGAGTGCCTTCCAACCTGAGGATCTTTTCTTATGGCACTACTTCTGACAATTGTCTGCTGCAACTACTAGGGTTTTCAATGGTAGTTTTGTGGGTTATGCATTGGGCTTCTAACTACAAGGTCAGCAGTTCAAATCTACCAGCCGTTCTGCAGGAGAAAGATGAGGCTTTCTGCTCCTGTATAGATTTATAGCCTCAGAAACTCTATACAAGTCAGTCACTATGAGTTGGAACTGACTCCATAGCACATAACCACCACCAACAACCAAACTTTCAGAAGTTGTTCACCTTTCTTTCTTTTCAGTTTGCCTTTATCTGGAAGCTGCACTGAAACCTGTCCAGCAATGATGACCTTGCCTATATTTAAAACTTTGTTGCTGTAGCTTTCAGCATTACAGCAACACTCAAGTCACCACAATACAACACAGTTTAAAGTGACAGACAAATGGTGGTTAGATATAATGAGCTAGTTTAACACCATTGAGACATATGGAAATCTTCTCAGAAAAGTGACCACAACCTCAAGTATATGTCATTTGACAGATATTTCATGACTTAGACGGACAGGAGGGGAAGTCAAAAGTGGGTGAAGTGATCCTGTTTAACATTTCTGAGGAATGGCTTATGTGTTTTCACCACCAATCTTGTGGTTAGCAGTCCCCTCCTTATGAAGCTATAAAAGTCAATAATGCAAAAAGGGCTACTCCCAGTTTTCCAACAGAAGATTAACAGGACTGCACCCCTTCAGGGAGCTGGAACATCTGTCTAAAATATTGTCTTATGTTTGAAAGCAAATGGATAGTCAAAGAATGAAAAAAGTCTGTGTTAGAAGTACATCCAGAATATTCTTCAGAAGTGAGATAGGCAAGACTTTGTTTTATGTACTTTGGACGTGCTATCAGTAGGAACCAGTCTCTGCAAAAGGACGTCATGTTTGGTAAAGTAGAAATCTGCTGCTATCAAGCTGATTCTAACTCACTGCAGCCCTATAGAGTAAAAGTACTTGTTAGGATTTTTGAGAGCGTGAATCTTTCTGGAGAGCATACAGCCTCATGTTTCTCACCTGGAGCAGTTGGTGGGTATGAACCATCAACTTTGAGAGTCCCAGCCCTATGTTTAACCCACTGTGTTGTTAATGATGATGCTAAGTACCATCAAGTCATAGCTACCCAATATAGGGTTTTTGAATTTAAAAGAGCTCTGGTAGCGTAGTGGTTATGAGTCGGGCTGCCAACTTCAAGGTCAGCAGCTGGAAACTACCAGCGGCTCCATGGGAGAATGATGAGGTGCTCTTCCTGTAAAGATTTACAGCCTTGGAAAATTTGTGCAGGGTCACTATGAGTCAGAACCGACTCCACGGTACTTAACAACAACAACAACTGGTGTGAACCTAAGTTAAATAGCAAAAATTAGGAACCTCCATGAAATGGATTGACTCAGTGGTTGCAACAATGGACTCAAAAATAGTCCCAATTGTGTAGTACCATGAAATTGACTTGATATGACTCTTCTATTCAAAGTCTTATTGTTGTTGTTACTGTTGAGTATCATCTAGTCAGGTCTGCATTATAGTGACCCTGTATAGGATTTCTGAAGAGTGGCTGTTGAATTTTAACCTCCAATCTTGTGGTTAGCAGCCCAGTGTTTATCCTACAGTGCCACACCAAGACACTTAACTCCCACCAAATTATTGGGTTGTTATTTTTAAGTGCAATTGGATTGATTCTAAATCATAGTAACCCTGTACAGGCTTTCCTAGAGGCAGGTGGGTTTGTACTGACAACCTTGTGGTTTGCAGTCAAATGCTTATTCTACAGTGCCACACCAGAAGTCCAATGATTTGATGGGGCCTTGTAAATACATGTGCAGGTCTCAAACACTGGAATTAATTAGTTTTGTCATTCCTCTAAATTTAAAAGGATGCATCTCAGAAGCAGATACAGACAATTCGATCTTAGGACCACCAAGAAAGAAGAGTTATGAGCTGAATGTGAGATTCCTATCTGGAAAAGCAACTGCAGCAGCAGCAGCATAGAGAAACAGAGCAGCTGCAAGATTTCTGGACCAAGGACTGAATAAAGCTGTGTGCCTATAGGCAGGAGGCTAACTTGCAGCATGTTACTATACAGCACTTACAGACTGGCTAAAAGAGCTTTGTAGGAGCCTTGGTGGTATAAGTGGGTTATTTGTTAAGCGGATAACCACAAGTTCAGCAGTTCCAATCTACCAGACACTCCTCATGAGAAAGATGAGGATTTCTGCTTCTGTAAAGATTTAGAGCCTTGGAAACCCTATACAGGGTCACTATAACTTTGAACCTACTCAACAGCACTTAACAACAACAAAGGAGCTTTGCAACACTTTCCTGAGCAGGTCAGAGATTAAGGGGTCACATGGCTGAGAGGCCAAAGACAAGAGCAAGGTGTGCCTGACTGCAGAGCTGATGCATTCTCAGTTGTTTCTGATTCTGAATTGTGCCCTGATCAATTCCCATATAAACTCAATATAATTGTGAGTATTGTTTATGAGTTCTGTGTAGCCATTGAAGTAGATTATCAAACGCAGAGGCATAGCTTTGAAACTTAGTGGAGGGCTGGTTGGTGTAAGCATAGGATAAAGAAGGTTGAGGATAAAGAAGATTGAGGGGTAGAAGCATGCCTAATGTCTGCTTCATAGAAGTTGGCCTTGGGCTGATTTTGAGTTTGATTCTCCTTCCTGCTTATGAAGCCAGAGGAAGTCAGACATGCTCTCTACGACAATTTTGCAACTTGAGGATGCTATAGGACCTGGAAATGTATATTCTGTTGTACAAGGTCTTCTGTGAGTTGAAACCAACATACTGCACCTCTCAACCAAGAAAATAATATTAACTAATATTGCATATTTTTATTTCTCTTTGCCTCATAATCAGTTTGTTAGTTAAGTCAGATAATGAATTTCATATTTGCTTTGATATAATTATGTATACTCTATTTGATATTACATGTTGAGTCGTATTATTGTGAAGATTTCCACTTTGTGCCAACAATTTTTTTCTCAACCGATAAATATTTACTTCAACTACACAACTTAATGTTGTATTAAATTTTAATGCAAATAAGAAAGTCTATGTCACAACCTTTTGAAAAGTTAACTCCAGATATGAATGTGTTGTAAATGAGCCCAGGGATAGTACACATGGCTCCATTGCTGTGCACATCCTCAGCTTATTTATTTTTCTTTATGCTATAAGACTCTGGACATGGGCTTTGAATATTGTGTGCAATTTCCGACCAAAGCATCTTTATGTGAAAGATGAATACATATGAGGCAGCCTCATAATGAATGCTTTAAATCACTGTGAGTCCTATAAATGAGAAGCCCTACTTTCTTTGCTGTCTCTTGAGAACTCATTAAGACAGCAAACATGTTTTTGAGAACAGCCCAAATCATATGCAGAACATACTGGCTCTTGTATCAAGAAGATCCACTGCAGAAGAAAATATTATAACTTTTCAGTTAAGGAGTGAAACATTTCAACACAGTGATTCTTTCCAGTAGGATTCAAAATTCTCAGTGCTGGATTTGAATCTAAGTTAACCAATCCCCTATATTGCTCTTTAAGGATGTCTACCTAATTATAACCCAACACACAAAATGTGAAGGTTTTAGAGGATTTATTGATGCATATAAAACAAAAAGACAATAGAATCTGATTTTTTTCTCTCTCTCTGAATGCAAATGTAATGAACAGGGCAAAGCAAACACTATCTAGGCATTGACTGAAATTTGTTTCTCTGAAAAAAAAAAAAAAAAAATCACCATCCAAAGTGTTTCAGGCACCAAACCAAAGACATCCTGGTGTGGCGCTGTGGGTTAATGCCCCAGACTGCAAAGTCATTTAAACTGCAAGGTCAGTGGTCCAAACCCATCAGCTGCTCCTCAGAAACCCTAGCTTTATAGGGTTGCTATGGGTCGGAACTGATTTGATGGCTCTTAACAACAACAACAACAACAACAAATATACCAAAATCCCAAAGTGGGTTAAATAAAATATCCTACAATATTCAAGTTCAAATAGTTATTTTTTATGTCTTCATTATTCAAACAATTTATCAAGTAATCAATATACAAGTTAATTTAGATTAGTGAATAGGACTTTGGGAATTTAGGCACAAATCTGTAAGTTATTATCAAAGCCTTCTTTAAAAGTCTTGATAATATTCATAATGATTCTACAGTGCTATTATGTAAGATACATGCGATAATGAGAGAAATTTTAGTTGGTGTTATAGATGCTATCACATAAACTGAAATTTTAGTTGCTCTTACAGATGATAATCACACAAACTGCACTCCACACAAGTAATGAACAATGAGATATGCACGTTAAAGAGCTTAGCAAATTACGTATCTTTGCTTAATATGTTTATGTAACCATTCATTAATATAATAATTCATCTACTAACTTACACATTTTTAATAGTTATTTATTACTAAGTTTTTGTTGTTGTTGTAGTTAGTTACCATTCGAGTCAATTCTGACTCATAGCAACTCTACATAGAGTTCCCAAGGAGCAGCTGGTGGATTTGAACTTCCACTCTTGTGGTTCATAGTCCAATGTTGATCCTACTGGGATATACCAGAACTAAATTGTAAAGTAGGTCCATCTGATTCTAAAGACATTGCTCTGTTTTCTATATCATGATGGAGGAATGAGTTTAATTAGTTTTAGTGTTGGCAATAGTTCATCACTCTTGAGTAAAATGAGTTCTTCTCAATCTGGGAAGATACTGATTTTTAATAACTGTGCAATTTTAAAAGAAAATATACACAGAGAATATTTGTAAAAAGTGATGTTTACCCAACTACCAGAGTACTGGTGTGGTGTTGTAGGATAAGCAATGACTACTAACTGCAAGATTAGTAGTCAAATCCACCAGCCACTTCTCAGAAGTCCTAGACAGGGGCACTGAGTCCAAACAGACTTAATGAGACTTAATAACAACAGCCCACCTATCATAATCACATGAAAGTCTCAAAAACAGAAGAAAAAATTAAAGATTTTTTTCTCTAGTATAGTGGTTAAAAGTGCTGCTAACCTCAAGTTCAGTAGTTTGAAACTACCAGCTGCTCCATGGGAGAAAGATTAGGCTTTCTGCTACCATAAAGACTTACAGCCTTGGAAACCCTATGCAGGGTTGCTATGAGTAAGAACCAAATCCACGACATATAACCACTAAGAAAGAGCAGATTGTAAATTAGGATGGGTAAATGTGATTTTATAATCTCAGGAAGAATGGGACTGTAGGATAGCATCAGCAGAAACAAAAGAGTACAGACCTCAAAAAGTCTGCACCTCACTAAAAAAATAAATAAATGAGCACAAGTAAAAATAATTAACAAAATTAACTTTATCAAAATTTAGGAAAATAACCAGACTTCTAGCCATTTGAGGAGCATTTGATCAATAAATATGACTTCATCTTGAGAGTTGTGTGACTTTTAATTAGGTCTATTCCTATTTCTGTTTGCCTAACTCTACAGTAACTAAAAACCATCAGCCCCACAATTCTAGTGAAAACCATCAACCTGGAAAGCCTTGCTGCCCAGAAAAGACCAGAGAAGTAAGTTTCACTTCTGGCTGTCTTGAGGTTCTACACGTTCTAGTTAAGGTATTTGATTCACTGCCAATCTGAGCATTAAAGGCATGCTCCAACAGGCATACAGAACATTTTGGCAAAAACGAAAAGAATTATTAGTTCCAGAACTTTAAGGAACTGCCTCTTCAATCATTAACTGATTATTAAATTAACCAAGGGAATGTGGTGGTTCCATATATTAAGCACTAACTACTAACCACAAGGTTCAAAGTTAGAGTCTTCTAGCCAACCGTACAATGACAGGAAACCTCCAGAGGTTCATGCTAGATTCAGAAGAGGACATGGAATGAGGGATATCATTACTGACGTCAGACAGATCTTGGCTGAAAGCAGATAATACAAAAAATTGTTTACCTGTGCTTTATTGACTTTGCAAAGGCTTTTGATTGTGTGGATCATGACAAGCTATGAACAGCACTGTGAAGTATGAGTATTCTGTAACAATTAATTGCGCTCGTGAGGAACCTGTACATAGACCAAGAGGCAATTGTTCGAACAGAACAAGGGAACACTGAATGTTTTAAAATTAGGAAAGGTGTGCTCCAGGGTTACATTCTTTCACTATACTTATTCAATCTGTATGCTGATCAAATAATCCAAAAATCTGGATTATATGAAGAAAAACGATGCATCAGGATTGAAGGAAAACTCATTAACAACCTGCAATATGCAGATGAGACTACCTTGCTTACTGAAAGTGAAGAGGACTTAAAATATTTACTGATGAAGATCAAAGACCACAGCCTTCGGTATGGGTTGTACTTCAATGTAAAGAAAACAAAAAAATCATAACCACTGGATCAATAAATAACATCCATATCAATGGAGAAAAAAATGAAGTTGTCAATTACTTCATTTTGCTTCTATCAAGCATCAGCACTCATGGAAGCAGCATTCAAGAAATCAAATGACATATTAAATTGGGTAAATCTGCTGCACAAGACCTCTTTAAAGTGTTGATAAGCAAAGAAGTCAGTATGAGGACTAAGTTGGGCCTGACCAAAGCCACGGTAATTTCATTAACCTCATATGCCTGAAAAGTTGTACAGTGAATAAGGAAGACTGTAGAAGAATTGATGCATTTGAGTTATAGTGTTAGAGGAGAATATTTGAAGTACCATACACTGCCAAAAGAACAAACAGATCTATGTTAGAAGAAGTACAGCCAAAGTGCTACTTGGAAGCCAGGATGGCCAAACTTCATCACCTATACTTCAGAAATATTATCAGGAGGGACCAGTCACTGGAGAAGCATATCATGTTTGGTAAAGCGGAGGGTCAGAGGAAACGAGGAAAACCCCCAACCAGATGGATTGGCACAGTGGCAGCAACAATGGGCTTAGGTGTAGTAACATTTGCAAGGTTGGCTCATGACTGGGTAGTGTTTCAGTCTGTTGTGCATATGGGTGCTATAAGTTGGTACTAACTAATGGCACTTAACAACAACAAGTGGCCTCATGAGAGAAAGATAAGGCTTTATAGTCCTGTGAAGATTTTCAAGTGTTGGAATGCCTATACTGGGTCACGGTGAGTCGGAACCAATTTGACACACTCAACAGCAACCACAAAATTAACTGCATAGAAACTTGAAAGTCAGCACAGAACAAAGAACAGAGATTTTAGAGAAACACACTAAACAAATAGGTATCCATGGAAACAACAGCAACAAAAACAGCGTACTCTAGAAGGGGTGGAGAGAATGTGATAAAATCTGATATCTAAAAATTCCATGGTATATTGTTTAAAAAGGTTTTCAACAACAAAAAAAATATGACATATTAAAGAAGTAAGGAAGTATGTTCTATGAACAGGGGAAAAATCAGTTATTTGATACTATCTTTAAGAAAACTCAGATGTTGGACTTACTAGACAAATTTTTAATGAAAGACTTAAATCAGCTATCTTAACTATGTTCAAAGAACTAAAGAAAAATTCACGTGTAAGAAAAAGAAAAACTAATGGAAAATATAAGAAAGATGCCCAATCAAATGCAGAGAACAATATCTAAAGGTTTAGAAACTATTTTAAAGAGAGAGAGAGAGAGAAAAGCCAATAGAAATTCTGGAGTTGAATAACTAATAAAAATTTAGTACTATTAGTTAAAAATAAAATTTCCTATCCAAGCTTAAGAGCAGATAAGAGCTATCAAAAGAAAGAACCAGAAAAATTGAAGAAAGGTCAATTGAAAGTATCTTGTCTTAAGAAAAAAGAAAAAAGACTGAAGAAAAATGAACAGAACCTCAGAGACCAGTAGTACACCATCAACTGGACTACAACATAAGGATAATGACAACCACAGAAGGAGTAAAGAAAAGTTGTAAAAAAGTTTTGAAGAAATAACCATCAAAATTTATCCAAATCTGGTGGAAAACATCAGTCTATACACCCAATAATCACAATGGACATCAGGAAAGATAAACTCTAAGAAATGCACACTAAGGCATGTCATCACCAAATTTTGAAAGCCAACAGTGGAGAAGCTTGAAAACAGAAAGAGAGAGACAGAAACAACTCATAATTCATGTTGTTATTTTTGTTAAGTGCCATTGATTCAGTACTGACTCACAGTGACGTTAATACAACAGAAAGAAACACTGCCTGGTCCTGGGCCAATCTCACAGTTGTTGACACACTTGAGCCCATTGATGCTGCCACTTTGCCAATCTCACTGGGGGTCTTCCTCTTTTTCTCTGACCCCCACCTTACCAAATAAGATAGGCTTCTCCAGTGACTGGTCCTTCCTGACAAATTTTTCCGAAGTATGAGAGATGAAGTTTAGCCATCCTGGCCTCCAAGGAGCACTCTGACTGCACTCCTTCAAACACAGATATGTTGGTTCTTTTGGTAGACCATGGCACTGTCAATATTCTTCTCGAGCACCATAACTCAAAAGCATCGATTCTTCTTTGGTCTTCCTTATTCACTGTTCAGCTTTCGCATGCATATGAAGTAATTGAAAAGACCATGGTTTGGGTGAGGAGCACTTTAGTCCTCAAGCTGACATCATTGCTCTTCAACACTTTAAAAAGGTCTTGTGCAGCAAATTTGTCTAATGCAATATGTCGTCTGATTTCTTCACTGCTGCTTCCATGAGTGTTGATAATTGATCCAAGAAGAATGAAGTCCTTGACAACTTCAATCTTTTCTCCGTTCATAAGAATGTTGCTTATTGGTCCAGTGGTGAGGACTTCTTTTTTCTTTACATTGAGATGTAATCCATATCAAAGGCTGTGCTCTTGGATTTTCATCAGTAATACTTTTAAATCCTCTTCAGTTTCAGCAAGCAAGGTTGTATTATCTGCATATCGCAGGTTGTTAATGAGTCTTCCTCCAATCCTGATGCCACGTTTTTTTTCATAGAACCCAGCTTCTTGGATGATTTGCTCAGCATACAGGTTGAATAAGTATGGTGAAAGAATACAACCTTGTTGTACACCTTTCTTAATGTTAAACCATTCATTGTTCCCATGTTCTGTTTGAACAAGTGCCTCTTGGTCCATGTACAGATTCCTCATGAGCACAATTAAGTATTCCAGAATACTCATACTTTGTAATGTTGTCCATAGCTTGTCATGATCCACACAGTTGAAAGCCTTTGTGTAGCCAATAAAGCACAGGTAAACATCGTTCTGGTATTCTGTGCTTTCAGCCAAGATCCATTGGATATCAGCAATGATATATCTCATTCCGCAGCCTCTTCTGAGTCCAGCTTGAAGTTCTGGAAGTTCTCTGTCAATGTATGCTTGCAGGTGTTTCTGTATTGCTTTTAGTAAAACTTTACTTGCATGCGATATCAAAGATATTGTTCGATACTTTCCGCATTCTGTTGGTTCACCTCTCTTTGGAATGGCAAGATAGTTGTCTTCCAAATTTCTTGACGTAGATGAGTGAATGCCTCCTGTGCTGCATCACTTTCTTGAAAGATTTCAATTTTTATTCCATCAATTCCTGTTGCCTTGTTCTTAGCCAATTCCTTTAATGCACCTTGGACTTCTTCCTTTAATATCATTGGCTCCTGATCATATGCTACCTCTTGAAACACTTGAACATCAACCATTTTCTTTTGGTACAGTGACTGTGTATTCCTTCCTTCTTCTTTTGATTCTTTCTGCTAAATTCAATAATTTGCCCAGAAAATCTTTCAATAATGAAAGTCGAGGATGAATTTTTTCTTCAGTTCCCCCAGCTTGAGAAATGCTGAGAGTGTTCTTCATTTTTTGGTTTTCTGACTCCAGATCTTTGCACATTTTGTTGTAATATTTGGCTTTATATTCTCAAACTGACCTTTGATATTTTTTGTTCAGCTCTTGGACCTTCTCATTTCTTCCATTAGATTTAGCGTCTCTATGCTGGAGAGCAAGTTTCTGTGTCTCTTCTGCCACCAAATTTGATCTTTTCCTTCTTTCTTGTCTTCTTAATGACTTTTTGCTTTCTTCATGCATGACATTGTTGATGTCATCCCACAACTCTTCTGGTCTTCAGTCTTTAGTGTTTAATGTATCAAATGTTTTCTTCAGATGATCTCTAAATTCAGATGGGATGTTTTCAAGGCATTCTAAATAAGATTAACTTGATTTCACTACTGAAACTATGAAGAATAGAATACAAGTAGACATTATATTCATATTGCTTAGGGGGAAAAACCATCAACCAAAGATTGTATCACTGCTAAAATTGTCCTTCAATATGGAGGAGAAATTAAGACATACTGAAAAAAAAAAGAGAGAGAGAGAGACTTTGTCAATTCTAGCAAACTAGAAACAATAAATTCTTTGATATCACAATAGAAAGACAACAGAATGTAATTCTAGTCTACAGGAAGAAATAATGAGCCCTGGTAATTGCAACTGCATGTTGTTGTTGTTCAATGTCATCATGTCTATTCTGACTCATAGAGACCCACTATAGGGTTTACTGGGAGTAGCTGATGAGTTTGAACTGCCAGCCTATGGTTAGCAGTCCAGTCCTTATTCAACAGCACCACATCAGAACTCTGGACTACATAGGTAACTATGTTGTTGTTGTTAAGTACGGTCTAGTCAGTTACTATTCATACTGACACTGTATAGGGTTTCTGAGACTGTAAATCTCTGCAGAAGCACAAGTTTTCCTCTTTCTCTCACTGAGCTGCTGGTGAACTCCACCACGGACCTTGTAGTTTGCAATCCAATGCGTATTCTACAGACTCAGCAAGTTACTAGATAAATATAAAAGACAGTGTGTGTGTATACCTGTCTTTTTTGTTTGTTTGAAATATGTGTTCTTTAACCGAAAAAAAAATAGTAATTATAAGTATGTGCTGATGGGCATAAGAAGGTATAATTGCTACACAAATAATAGTACAAAATAGCAGAGAAAGAACAGAAATTATATAGAAGCAAAGAGCTTTTTACATTGAAATTAAGCATGTATTAGTTCAAACTCAATATTTATAAATTAAGATGTTAGCTATATTCCAGGCCACCCACTTAGAAATTCCAAAATATATAGTAAAGGAAAAAATAAGTGAATTAAAAAAAAAAAAGGCACACACACATATATATTTGTTGTTGTTAGGTACCATTGAGTAGGTACTGAGCCATAGCGACCTTATGCACAGCAGAACAAAATACTGCCTGATCCTGGGCCAACCTCACTACTGTTGCCACGCTTGAGTCCATCAATGCTACCACTTGGCCAATCCATCTCGTTAGGGTCTTCCTCTTTTTATCTGACCTTCCACCTTACCAAACATGATATCCTTCTCCAGCAACTGGTCCCTCTGACAATATGTCCGAAGTATGAGACACGAAGTTTGGCCATCTTGGCCTCCAAGGAGCACTCTGACTGCACTTCTTCCAAAATGGATCTATTGGTTCTTTTGGCATCCCACGGCAATTTCAATATTCTCCTCCAACACTATAACTCAAAGGCATCAATTCTTCAAAGGTCTTCCTTACTCACTGTTCAGCTTTCATATGCATATGAAGTAATTGAAAAGACCATGGTTTGGGTCAGGTGCACTTTTGTCCTCAAGCTGACATCTTTGCTCTTCAACACTTTAAGAAGGTCTTGTAGAGCAGATCTGCCTAATGTAATTCGTCATTTGATTTCTTCACAGCTCCTTCTGTGAGTGTTGATATTTGATCCAAGAAGAATGAAGTCCTTGACAACTGTGATGAACATCGGCTGGTGTGCATAAATCCATAATCTTTATGGAAGTAGATTACTAGGCTTTCTCTGTGACACCTAACTATCAAGCCTCCAAACACATAAAGCAAAAATGTTCAGAAATAGATATGTCAACAATAATTGGAGACATGAATACTCCATTATCAATAATAGATAAAGCAATTGTCTGAATATAAAAGCACCATAGTACACTTGAATAACATAAGCCAGCTAGACTGAAGAGATATCTCTACAACTCTCAGTTCAATAACAATAGCTCAATGCACATCTTTCCAAATGTACATGAACTGTTCTCTCTTATAAACAAAATGTTACCATAGGCATACAGTTTTATAAAAATGAATAAAGTACTGATACATGTAACATCATGGATAGAGCTTAAAACATTATGCTATGGAACGTCAGACACAAAGGCCACATATCCTAAGAGTTCATTTATATGAAATATCAGGACCTGCTGAATGAGAAAAAAGAAGTCTGACTACGAATGTGTATGGAGCTTCTTTTGGAGATAATCCAGTGTTGTAGTATTAGATAGTTGTGATTACTGCACTGGTTTACAAATATACTAAGTTATTGAATCATACAGTTTAATAAGGTAAACTTTATGCTACATGAATTATATCTAATAAAAATAGCTCTTTAATTACAGGATTCTCATTATAGGTATCAAAACCAAGATTGTTCAAATACCTATCTCCCTGTCTCTTTATCTGTCTAGCTATCTATCTATTCCACTTTATTTTACTGAACTGTATTTGTTTTCTTAGACACATGTAGAGTAGGAAACAATAGAATACATACTAAAAACATGAATTAATATTAGCTTTGAAGTACTTTGAGAACATGACAATTAATTTATTCTTTATTTATATAAAGTGGTGAATTCTGAAAGCATTTAATTGGAAAACTTATATAAAGAGATTCATTTTTGAGATAGATAACTTTTGCAATAGTGTTTAGGATGAATTAAAAATGAAAATACAGAGACACTGAGAGCAATAAAATGTTTAATACACTAGTCTAGCACATATGGATATTTTAATTACTATTGATTAATATTGAATGTCTCAAGAGTTGTGTTGCACTATAAGAGGTTCAGGAATTCAATAAGTTGTTTTTGACTGTAAAGAGATTAAGTACATTTTATAATAACAATCTTTGTTGAGAGCAGTAGCTCAGAGAGTACTAATTACCTCCATCTGGGGATGACCTTTTCAAAATGTTGCAACAACTTAATAATTTTCTTTTAAAATGCAAGTAAAACATCTAGTGTTGAACAAGATGTAGAGTGAAACTACTGTGAGAAGTTTAGGCCTCCATTCTCTGCCTGAACTAATATGAAAATTCTTGTTTTCTTCAATTGTATTCAGAACATAGAGTTCTGTGAAACCATTCAGTGAAGTATTCAACAAAATAAGTTCCTTTCATTGACTAAGCATGATGCAAAGATGCGGAGTCCTCGTGTGGAACTGTGGGCTAATGTGTCAGACTGCAAAGCCATTTGATACACAAGGTCAGTGGTTCAAGCTCACCAGCTGCTCCTCAGAAACCCTCTACAGGGTCGCTATGGGTCAGAATTGACTGGACGGCACTTAACAACAACAGCATGCAAAGATGCTGAGAATACAATGTAGATAAAACAGAGACCAGTTTGTTCTACCACAGAGTTTAAGATATGCTAGAGAAAGCAAATACTGAATAATCACACTTATAAATGTGTAAATGTAAACAGAGATGCATAATCTGAAGGACAATACCCCACAATTCCATGAGAGTATATTGGAACCTAGTATAGGTGGATCCTATCAACAATTGCTCTCTGAGAAACTATTGAAAGAACAGAGATTTGAAAAATAACTAGGAGACACAGTTGTTGTTGTCAAGTGCTGTCAAGCCAGTTCTGACTCTTAGTGATCCTGTATAGGGTTTCTGAAGAGTGGCTGGTGAGCTTGAACCACCGACCTTGCAGTCCAGTTCATTAACCCGCAGTGCCACACCAGGACTTCAGGATACACAGTAGTGATATAAAAATAGGACCAGAAGAGCTGACATGGAACTTCAATCAGCAGGAACATGGAGCAGGGAAGGAGAGGATAGTTATACACCTCAATAGCTATATACTTCCACTTCCAATACAAATTGGCTAAGATGACCAGCCTGTACAAGAGACATTGCTACCAAGGCCTATAATTGACTGAGATAATAAAGCAAGAACTCACATTTGGAAGGAAGTGTATCATGAAGTCACAGAAATGTCTCCCTGGAATCAGATGTCATTTTTTTTTTTCTTCTTTTTAAGTTTTTATTGTTAATTAAGTAAAAGTTTACAGGGCAGATCATCAGTTTTACATTCAACAAATCATATACTTCATTTCATCACAATTATTATAATCCTTTCCATGTACCACCAGTTAACAGTATTTCTTTCTATTCATTTTAGCTCTTTTTTTAAAAAAAAAACACTCAGGCATATATAATAATTTAAACCACCAAAGGGCACACTCTGCAAGTCTGCCTCCTGGCCACCATTTCTCAGTCCCTCTCTTTCTAGAGTCCTCAGCTGCTCCCTCTCTCCATGTCCCCATCTCTGCCTCTATCGCTGGTGTTACTGCTTCTCTGGATAAAGTCCCACATTCCACTTGTGCTCTTGTGGTCCTAGGATCCTCTGTTTTTGGACTGTAAAATTAACTACTCCCCTGTTTTTATCACAAAATTTCTACTTTTACAATTTGTGACAGTTGTAATTAGTCAGTATAACAATTACTCACTATTGAATCATAAGAATCTTATCTCCATCGCTTTTTACCAGACCCATCTACACAAGATGAAAAATATTCAGTGGTGACTCTGTCTTCTTGCACACACTCTTAAACTAAACTCCCTCTTGAAAGCTTGTAAGCCAGTCACTTCATGCCTTTATAGCCCCCTTAGTTTAGGTAGCCAGTATCTAAGTTGCCTGTCCCTATCTATCTGGTTTATAGAGGGGATAGCATTGATACTTGATGTGAAGACTCCTTCCCTCTCTACATCCTTGACTATAGGTCAAATTCATCAAATTGTTAACAATTTACCCTCATTTCATTTATCAAAAATTGTTTGATTTTTTATCTTCCTCTAGTTGAGTTCTGGAGTGCTGGTGTGGCACTGTGGGTTAGTGTGCTAGACAGGCAAAGTCAGCTTGAACTAAAAGGTTGGTGGTTCAAGTTCACCAGTCGCTCCTTGGAAACCCTCTACAGGGTCGCTATCAGTTGGAACTGATACGATGGTACTTAACAACTGTCGGGGACTGTCCTCCACATAGTTGTGTTGTTCACGAGTGTTTGGTTCACAAGGAGGGGAGATCCAGCAGCGATAGGGATAGCAAAAGAATACACAGACAGACAGAAGGAGGGGGACAAAGAGGCACTCCGAAACCAGGGTGGATGCATCACTGGTGGGCAGACTTGGGACTACAGGCATCATGGCCTCTGCAGGCAGCAATTCACTGCCCTGCAATCTTTACTGCATGTCCTCCAACTTGTAATGCACACCTGGGCCGGCCTGCATCTTGGTTTTATTTAGGGGAGGAGCTTCACACCAAGCTGGGAGGGACTAAGACAAGGTACAGCTGACATCAGTAATTTTCCAGACATTCAGGTAACTTTACATCGAATCCCAGGCCCACAACTTGGTTTCTCAGGTTCAATTAATATATCTATAGCTCAGTTGGGGCAAGGTGAAAGGGAAGGACAAAAGGCTTGGACAGAGTCCTGCTGTTTTGGCTTCCTGAGCCAGGTTTTCAGGAACTTGGCTGAAAAGCTAATACCTGGGACAGATTCAGGGAGGATGGCTTTTTTATCTGTAGAACAAAGAACTGGGAAGTAGCTAAACTATCTTCAGTTAATCCTTTGGAGAAAGGCTTTACCCTTGAAACCTTTACAGTCTGGGCTTTTAGGAAAATATCACATTTATCTGTGGATATCAAGGGCTCCATGTATGAAATTAATAAATATAACCGAACACTAAGATGAAAAACAATTTACTATTAACTGCCAAGTGGCTAGATCTGTTCCTCAGAGCCTGTGACCTGTAACACTCGGGCCTATAGGGACTCGAGCTTCTGACCAGGCCTACACGGTCTGCAACAAACAACAACAATAGTCGAGTTCTGATTATCAAGCCATCGAGGCTTGGTCAAATGGGTACTATCTGCAAGTTTAAGTGTTCTTGTGCAACTTCCCTCACTTCATATCAGCTGGATACTTCACTCTCAGCTCTAGCCCTCTGTGGCTATGTCTTTGTCCATGGGCTAAGGTGTCCTTAGGTTTCACCACACTTTGGACCAACCAGCCCTTCCTCTTCTCTCTCACTCATCTCCAGGTCAATGGGAGTCTAGAGAACGTAGTTGAACTCAGCCTGTTTCTTTGTTGTTTCCTTTCCATCTTTTCCACATACCAGTAGACCAATGTGGTCTGCTCATGTGTTACCTTTGAGTTTCAGTCTTAGAGGGGGGTTTGTCCTGAAGGGACTTGATTGCTTGCTTTGAAGTCTTCCTGGTGAACAACTTGTTTATTTTCATAGTAGCCAACCATGCTGCCATTTTTGTTTTCATTTTTTCCTGATGATCTTTCTTTGAAGATGTATCTTCTGTTGCTCTAGCTGTTCCAGGCTGGTCTGTTTTTTAAGATACCATTTTAAGAAGTCAGAGGGGAAAAAATGTTCTGATTGTGAACTGAAATTTGGATTGCTTGATTATCTGTGATAAATGAGCATTATAGGGTGGGTATGTGTAAGACCCCCAACGAGATGGATTGGCCAAGTGGCAGCATCGACGGACTCAAGCGTGGCAACAGTAATGAGGTTGGCCCAGGATTGGGCAGTGTTTCATTCTGCTGTGCATAAGGTCACTAGGGGTTGGTACTGACTCAATGGCACCTAACAACAACAAACATAGGGTAGGCGAAGTTTTGGTGTGGCACTGTGGGTTAATGCATCAGACTACAAACTGCAAGGTCAGCAGTTCAAGCTCACCAGCTGCTCCTCAGAAACTCTATATAGGGTTGCTATGGGTCAGAACTGGTTAATGACAGTTAACAACAACAACATAGGATTCATACTGGGTTGCTAGCTATAAGGTGGGCAGTGAACCCCACCAGCTGTTCCATGGCAGAAAGCTAAGGTCTTCTGCTCCTGTAAAATTTGGATCCTCCTGAATCTTACAGAGTTCCTATGAATCAGAATTAACTTGATGACTTGGTTTTGGTTTGGTGTTTATTTGCATAATAAGACTGCTTTAAGCAAGAAAAGACTGAAATATTTTGAACTGTCTCATTTATGTTTTTCCTTACTAGAATAGTTATCACTGATAATGAAATATGTGACTAGTGTTTGGAGTGATCAATATATTTGTAGATGGCACCAGTGAATTGTTCAAGTGGTTAATATTAACCTAAGGAAATGATTTTATGCAAAGAGAAGCTGTTTATTACAAAGTCACAGGTAAAGTAAAGTAAAAAGAATATTGAACACTGTATCAGTAAAGATCCAGTCAGGACAATAGAAACCACACAAGTAATTTGAACAAAGACATTAGTACAGGTACTTAACTAAAAAACATTCTCCTGGTGTGGCGCAGTAGGATAATATGCTGGGCTGCCAAGTTGGTTTGAACCACAAGGTAGGTTGTTCAAACCCACCAGCTGATCTTTGGAAACCCTATGCAGGGTCACTATGAGTTAGAAACAACTCAGTAGCACTTACAGCAACAACAAAAACTCTGTTGCCAGGGAGCTCTGGTAGCACAGTGGGTTATGAATTGGGTTGCAAACTTCAAGGTCAGCAGTTGAAACTAGAAATTTTAATGACTGTGTTTAAAAAATAAGTCCATTTCATATGTCAAATAAGGTATTTTATATTATTCAATTTATAATAGAATTTTAAGATAAATTTCTGCTTTCAGGATATAAAAGGGCAGATATTTTAAAATGTTAAGTGCGTATTAAAGTATAATGGCCAAGGTTTTTTTTTTTTTTTTTTTTCTCTCCTGCAGATAGTATTATAATTAGCAAAGACCAGAAGTTAGAAAATCAAGAAAAGAAAACATTATCACTATTTTAAAGCTGAAAGAACTGAAGAAAATAATTCAAGTCTTGAGTTATAATACTGAAGGATTCTATGGGAAAATTATTTAATGATGCCGGAAGCATCAAAAGATGATAAAAAGAGCAACAGAATCACTGTACCAAAAATAATTGGTTGAAGTTCAGCCATTTCAAGAGGTAGCACATGATCAAGAACCAGTGGTATTGAAGCAAGAAGTCCAAGCCGCACTGAATACATTAGCAAAACACTAGGTTCCAAAATCTGAAGGAATATCAATAGAAATATTTCAACAATCTGATGCAGCACTGGGAGCATGCACTTATCTATGTCAAGAAATTTGGATGACAGCTACTTACCAATGACTGGAAGATATTTGTATTTGTGACTATTTCAAAGAAAGGTGACTCAACAGAATGCGCAACATATCAAATAATATTATGAATATCACATGCAAGTAAAATTTTGCTGAACATAATTTGAAAATGGTTGTATCAGTACAGTGAATGAGAGCTGACAAAAATTCAAGCTGGATTTAGAAGAGGATATGGATTGATGGATATCATTGCTAACATCAGATGGATTTTGGCTCAAAGCAGAGAGCACCAGAGCTGTTTATTTGTGCTTTGTTGACTATACAAAAGCATTCAACTGTATGGATCAAAACAAGGTATGGATAACATGTGGAAGAATGGATATTCTATTACAGGTGCTAATGAAAAACCTGAATACATAGACCAAAAGTCAACTGTTTGAACAAAGCAAGGGGATATTGCATGGTTTAAAAGCAGGAAAGTATTTGTCAGGGTTGTATCCTTCTGCCATACTTATAAATCTATATGCTGAGCAATGTGTCTGTATGTTGGACTATATGAAAAAGGTCACAGCATCAGGATTGGAGTAAAACTCATTAACAATATGCAGTATTCAGATGATACAACCTTGCTTACTGAAAGTGAAGAGGAATTGAGGCATTTGTTGATGAAGATTAAAAAAAACTGTAGCCATCATAATGAATTACAACTCAACATTAAGAAAGTAAAAAGCCTTACATCTGGAACAATAACTATCATCATGATAAACAGAGATAAGATTGAAGTTGTCAAGGATTTCTTTTTATTTGGATCCACAATCAATAGTTCTAGAAGCAACACTCAAAAAGTAAATGATGTATTGCATTAGAGAAATCGGCTTCTAAAGCCCTCCTGAAGGTGTTAAAGCGAAAATATGCCACTTTGAGGATTAAGGTGTGCCTGGCTCAAGTCATTTTATTAGTTTATGGGAACTAAAGCATAAAGTTGGAAAATTATTCTACTTCAAAGACACATTCCTTAGCAAGGAATAAAAAGTAAAGCAGAATTTTCTATCTCATTTTATTTCAGATACACAAGGACCTCTTTCTTAAAACATTAGAAGGGATAAAGTTCTTAAATGAAAGCTTCTCAATGATTTTAGGAATTTCAGAAAAAAGAAGTGAAGATGAATATGGGTATAGATGACCTTGCTTTAAAGGTACTAAAAGGCACACTGTTATCACAAAACAATTGAGAGTTTTTAATTCTCACTTGGGTCCAAACAAGTCATCTGGGCATGCTCAGAGTCAATGTGGGAAAATACTATTAAAGACACTGAAAAGTGGAAGATTGAGAAAATCAGGGCTGTGATGCCACTGGTAAATTTGAGCCACTAACCTTGTGGTTAGCTGTCCAATGCTTACCCTATGGAGACATTCAGTCTCATTTATTCTAGATTTGCAACACTTTTGTCAGTGTTGTTGTTGTTAAGTGCTGTGGCATCAGTTCTGACTCATAGAAACCCTGTATACAGTTTCTGAGGAGCTACTGGTAGGTTTGAATTGCCAGCCTTGCAGTTAGAAGTCCAGTGCTTATCCAATAGCACCACACTAAGACTACTTGAAAAAAACATTGTGGATTCAATGAGTCTAATTCCATTTTACCCTATGAATGAAAAGTCATTCACACAAATGTTTCTAAGACATGATTTTCTCTACCAGGGTTTCAAGAGTGCCATCTGGTAATAGTAAAATGTGAGAGGAAAAACATAAACTAAAGAAAAGATTATATATAAAGCAAACGTGATCTAGGACTGGATGACTTTGAAAATGCTTTGCCTCTACAGGTGGCAAAAGGTACAAAATTTAAGAAATATCTTCCAACAAGTATCAAATTCAGGTCACTGTCAAGAAAATGTGGTCCAAAAATGAGGTCAATGGTGTGACTTTAAAATCCTTGTGATTTTAGAAAGACTTGGCTCACAAAGTATACCTCAGAGGTCCTTTCAATTAAACAACAGAACTTCTAGGAATTTAAGGGAAAAAAATAGGCCTTCAGCTCCTGCAAAAATGCATGGCCATGGAAACCCTGTAAGGGTCACTATGAGTCAAAACAGACTTGACAGCACTTAACACCAAGACTCATAGAGGATCTCTGGTTATGCTGCAGTCTAGGCATTGGGTTGCTAACTGAAAAGTCAGCAGTTCAGAACCACGAGCAACTCTTCTGGACAAAGATGAAGTTATCTGTTCCTGTAAAGATTTTCCATCTTGGAAACCCTATATAAGTTCTCTATGCATCAGAACTGACTCCATGGTAGTGGTTTTGCTGTGATATTTGGTTAGGATTCATAGAGAAACGAACTGGCTGTACAATGTTTAAGCAATCAGCTGCTGAAAAGTTGATAGTTCAAACCCACCAATTGTTCCACTGTAGAAAGATGTGGCAGCCTGCTTTTATAAAGATTATAAATTTGGAAACCCGATGAGACAGTTTTATTCTGTCCTATAGGGTCAATGTGAATCTCAAGGTTGATGATTCTAGCTCACCAGACACTCCTTAGAAACCCTATACAACAGGGTCGCTATGGATCGGAACCAACTTGATGGCCCTTAGCAACAACAACAATATAGGGTCAATATTAGTACACATTGACTCAATAGCAATGAATTTAGTTTGTTTAGATTCATAGAAAGGAGCTTGGTTTGTCAAAACTCAGGAAAGATTGTCAGTTTGAACCCACCCAGCAAGTCTCTGCTATGGTCAGTCCTTATATGTCACATTGGGTTACTGAATCAACATCAGCTCGACAGCACCAAACAACAATGACTATATACAAAGAATTGGTTTACATAATCAAATCACTACTTATTATTTTATTGGAAGAAACAAAAATTAAACTCTCATATACCAACTATATAATCATCTGTCTGTGAAGTCTTTTCCAATGCCCTCCTCCTGCATTTGTCTAAGGTCTTCTGCATGAACCTTAATGGTCACAGACAAGATGATTTTCACACATATATACATATTGGCCAAGGGCTGTCAGAGAGGATAGTAAGAATCTCATCTTCAAGTTGTAACCAAAAAGATGAACAGCTAACAAATATGTTGGCTGGTGTGGTACTGTAGGATCAGTACTGGACTGTGAACCACAAGGTCAGCAGTTCAAACCCACCAGCTGTTGCTGGGAAACCCTATACATGATCACAATGAGTTGAAGTAGACTCAACAGCACTTACCAACAACACAACAAAGAAGACTACTCATCAAAAACGCTTATCATGCAGACAGACTTCATGCACTTGAAATCTCTAAAAATTACAACTATTTCTTGAAGCCAAGGAGGAATTAGTTGTTGTTTTGAATCTAAGCCTGTTGACAAACTCTAAAATCCAGAGTAAAGTTGTTTTTAAGTTTGCTTCAGATAGAAGCATCTTAGTTGTTTTATTATTCCTTTTTCTATTCTGTTTCAATCCCTGAAAATAAAAAGATAAAAATTCTTTATCTCCTGGGTGCAGAAGTCAGTAAATTACAACTAGAAGAGAAGTAAAAAAACCACATCATACAAACTTGGAATTCAAATTCAGAAAGCATGAATGCCATTTCCTTCTCTGAAAGAAAGCAGAAATTTGTCCTCTAAAGCTGTTATTATTTTAGCATAATATAATACAATAAAACCTTTATTGTGTTTTTATTAAGTAAAGTAAAATTTTGCTTAATTGAATATGGCTCAAGATTCAGTCTATGGAGACAAAAATAAAATCCACTGTCAAAGTACCAAACAAAGATGGAAAAAATAAACTAATGTCTTTGGTTTGGATGTATTGAAATTTTGTGAAATAATACTATCTGCAGGAAATATTATACTTGGCCATTATACTTCAAAACATGTTGATATTTAAAAATACACCCCTTTTTCTATCATGAAAACATGTTTATCTTAAAATTCTATTATAGATTGAATAATATAAACTATTTACTTGACATGTGAAATGGATTTATTTTTTTAAACACAGTTATTAACATTTCTAGAGGATTAAGGTGCTCTTGGACTCCTGGTATGGTGCTGTAGGATAAGCACTGGACTGGAATCCACAAAGTCAGCAGTTCAAACTTATCAGTGGCTCCTTGGAGACTTTATACAGAGTCGCTGTGAATCAGAATCAAGTCCACAGCACTGAACAGCAGCAAAAGGGCTATCACAAAGAAAAGGGAGCGATTATAACTCATTTTGTCTAAGGTCTTCTAGTTCAGCCTCTACCAACGCTAATATTTTTATCTGAAATTTGAAACTGGCTACATTTAATGGGGTGCCCTCCCAACTAACCTCCTACTAAGATAATTTATTTGGTAAATACAAATAAAAAGATTTGATAGGGGAAATAGATACAATCTGTTGGCCCTTCTGCATAGTAAGGGGAGAATGAATCAAGGGGCAACTTAAGCCTAGTTTGAAAGGCTTCAGAAAGAAGTGAGAAGAAAAGCAGCAGCAGTTGTTCAGATTTGTGAATGTGTCAGAAAGCAGTTGCATCCCCGAGAGGGCTGTTGTTCTCTGTCCTGAAGCCAAAATGAAAGGCCATTCACACCAGAGTGCTGCATTGTGTTAAGAGACATTTGTTTCATTCACAGCTGCATTCTTATTGATTTGTTCAGTAAAGATCACTGAGCTATTCTTTCCAGGTGCTGAGAATACAGTATTGAGTAAAACTAAATCCCTCTCTATCTCTTCTAATATTCTATTAGGAAGATGGGTCATACAGTTATATATAAGGTGACTTCAGCAGTTTGTGGAAAAATGAAATGAAATGACAGTGGATTTTTTTCTAGGAAATTTTGGAAGCCCCCATGTTTATTTGCATATGTGTGTATATTCATGTATGTCTGTGTGCAAGAATGAGGAATAAAGCAAACAGTCAAATTGAAAAAAAGGATATTAGGAAGTACTATATCAGATTGTTGTTGTTTTTGAGTGTCGTCGAGTTGGTTCCAACTTATACTGACCTCTATAGAGTTTCCAAGGAGCAGCTGGTGAATTTGAACCACCGACTTTGCAGTCCAAACCTACTTGGTATCCTGCGCTCATCCTACATTACGATAACAGGACTCCAATATCAGATTGGGTGGCCAGAAAAATCCATCAATTAAATGAAATTTAGCAGAAATCTAAATGAAATGACCACAGGTACTTTAGTTTTCCCTTATATTCACGTTACAATGAAGTGTATTTATAACCTTTCTTGTTTTTCTTTTTGTATTTCCCACTACACACAATGCTGCGATGTGTAATTTGTCAATGTTGTCTTTCTCAGAAGTTCACTCACAGATGTTCTGTGTATCTGGAACATTGTATCTTCCTGTGGGGAAGTTACAGGAAAATGCATGAAGGGGATTTGCAATAGAAATTGCTGAGTTATGAGAGCACTCTCCAAGTCTTGGAAGAAAAAAAAAAAATATGATGGAAGAGAAGGGTAGAAAACGTATTCATACAGAAAGAAGAGTACTGCTGATGTACAATAGCTCACTAAGAAGTGGGATTGACAGATCAGGATTTAATGAATTTTAAAGAGGAAAAAAATAGTGAAAAAGAAAGAAAGAATGAAGATGAAGGAGTGTTGTCAACAATGTTTACAGTGAAAGGATTATTTCGAGTTTTCTCTAAACTAAATCAGTGGCTGCAGCTGCTTGAAACCAGGAACCCAAATGCTGATTGCTTTTCTCTACTCATAGGCAGACCCAGGAAGCAGTGAATTCCACAGTACTTGCACTTGTGAGGTTAATTAGTATAAGTTGAGAGGAGTATGGGGCCACTGTTGAAAATATGCTTAAGATAATTGTTAGTATTTATTCAATTCTTAGCATGTGCCTTACATATAGTTTCTCATTTTATCTTTATGATAACCTTAAAAGGTCAGAAGCACTTCCTTATTTTTGTGAAAAAAAAATAGGTTTGGATTATTTGAATGACTTGTAAGTATCAGGCTTATTAGTGGCAGAGGCCACATTAGAACTCAGGTAACCTAAAGTCTAGTGTTGCTTTCCTGAGAAAATGCAATCTATAAAGTTCCTAAAATCTTAATAAAGTCTTTTCTTTTATACATTTTTAAATAACAAGTCATCAATTTTAAGGTTTTCTCTACTTGTGTTAATATTCAGAAATCCAATGAAGAGCTCTGTATTACCCTATACCTTCCATTTTTGCCTAACATAAACAGGTTTAGTTAATTTTCCTATTAAATTGTATAAAGAGGATCAAAAATTTCATGAAAAAATTCTAAAGCCTTTCAGTGCCATTTTCCATGAACTTTTTGAAGCCCCTTAATATATCTTCTTTTCTAAATTGAGAGTTTTATTGTAAAGATAAAAAGTTTCTTCTGAAAAAGTATGCCACAGTAAAAGTAAAAGTCAGGAATATATATATACAACAAGATGGATCATTTTTTAAAAATATTCTGCTAAACAAAAGAAGCCAGAAAAGACAAATTGGTGTTGCTAAAAGGCAGTTCTGCAGTTATTTAGGTTAGAGGTGGGGATTGAGGCTACCTGCCAAGGAACCTGAAAAATATGTTTGAATGATGAAAATGATTTCTATCTTGCGATGGTTACATAGGTAAGTATGTTTTTCAAACTCATCAACTTGTATACTTAAAATGAGGACATTGTATTATTTGTAAATAATAGTTCAATAAATTCTATGTTTAAAATATAAGTCACTATAGTTTTCAAGAAAATGATCAAGGAATTCGAGCAACTTAAACAAAACAAGTAAAATAATCCCTTCTTTTGTTAATCAGACCAAACCAAAGCATCTACTGGGTACAATATGGGCATTTTCCCTTGACTATGTGGTTTCCATTCATTTTGCAAATATTTCTAAAGTAATAGAACTTCAAACAAATCATCTAACATCAATTTAATCAAAAGCTTTCTTGGCTCTCATTGCTAGCATTAATATAAAATTTTCTTAGATCGTTGGGAAAATAAATTAAGCTAAGTCACTGTTGGCTGCACTTACATTTTTAATCATGTTTGTCTGGTCTTTGTGCATACATGGGAAGTGAACGGCGAGATAAAGACACAGGCATTGAACTTGATTTCACTGTACAGCTAAAAAAGTAATATTGGTTTGACAGAGACAAATGACTCTAGGTTCATTTTCATGGTATGAACCTAATAATTACCATTTTGTTTTCCACTATATTATGTGGCTATTTCTTTCCTATGAAATCATTATACAAGTCAAAGACAGATTAGGTCAGCATTTACTTCTAAACATTTTTTGTTCTGTACCTGATCCATAAAACGTTTGATGGAACTCAAACTGAAAACCAAACAAAGTATTTTTCTGAAATTTTCCTTAATTACTTGAGAAGGGCCGTTACACAGAGTGTGGACTTGTTTTCAGAAGTACAGTAAATTGATTTGAATCTGTGCATTTTGACACATTAAGATGTTTACTCACTCTAATTATCACCTAAATGTTTACATCCTCACACTACCCAGGTTTTAGTAATAGAAACATTGAGATGTCTAAAGGAACAATATTTCACTAAAATTAGAATAAAAAGAAAGCTTGATGTAGAACAAACTAAAATGCTTTTTTGATGTGCCACTAAAAGTTGTTAAACCTTACGGTTTGCAGGGAAAGTTTGCTTTCAATGTTGTTTAGATTCAAGCTTGAAATGCTGCTTAATTAAATTATGCAAACAATTATGTAATATGTTCACTTTATTTGTAAAGCTGTTTAGGGCTTGAGTAAGTACAGATACTCATTTGGCCAAATTCTGCATCTCCAAAATATGACATACTAGAAAAGAGAGCGACAACCTCTACCCTGCAAGGTACAGATGAGGAAGAACATCCACGAGAATTCATTCTGGCTAGGTTTTTGGATTTAAAAAAAAAAAAAAAAAATCAGTATGTGCAATATTAGCTAAATTAGTCTGGCAAATATTTTAAGGGTGAGTCAAGTAGATAAATGTCACAAAAAGACTTGGTGATAGGTGTTTTTCTTTTGCACATCATGTTGCTTTTTCCCCCTAGACTTTCATTAGGAATATTGCTTTTCTAATCTAATTACCAATAAATTGTATATTACTCTCCTTTGTATTCCAAGAGGATATTGCTTAGAATGTAGAAGAATGTGTTGTCTATATTTGACTTTCCATTAACCATTGATTTTATGGTTGAGAAGTTTATGCTTTATACCTTCTGCTCTCTCACTGCTACATCTGTGGCCCACTGGCATGCAAAGTAAGGTAGCTGACAGAGGTGAATGTAGCATTTATGATTGCTAGGCTGATTTCCCTAGACTCATCCAAGAGTAGATAAGGAATGAATATTTTTGGACGTATATTGAGAAAAATCGATTAAGTTGAGCTAGCATAATTTAAAAATAAAATTATTCTATTAGCCATTCCTAGAAATCATGGAAATTTATCATGTTTCTCTAGATAAGATTTAAATCCATATGATTTCTATCAGGATCTTCATAGCATTTAAATCCTCATACATGATACAGGTCTGTTTTATATATTCTTTCCTAAACATAGGACACAGTTTTCAGAGAAATTAGAGAAATATAAATTATTACTTTATAAAGTAATAGTTTGACTATAATTTTATGGAGAACCATAGCTAACTTCTGATTGAAAAATTAAGTACTTTACAAAAAAAGAGAGAGAGCGAGAGCAAGCAGGGTTCTCCTAACAGAATTTCACTGGGAAACCTCACCTCTAGTCATGATCCTTTCTCTTCAGATTGCTTTTTGTTCCCCAAACTAAAAAAAACAACAAAAAAAAAACAAAACAAAACTGAAAAGGAGCATTATTTGAGTCTCTTGAGGAAGCTAAAACTGTTGTTTTAACAAGGTGTAAATTGAAGAGCACAGAAGTTGGTGGTGGGAGGAGGGATTAGAGTGATGGAAGCATTGCCTTGAGGAACGTATTCACCTGCGTGTAGGATAGGATCAGAAACAATAGCTTCACATTTTGCTATTTTTATTTATTAATAATGTTTTCTATGCTTTGTAGCAATACTTTTTTACTTACTCTCACATGTGTGTGTGTGTTTGTGTGTTCTTTCTGAACTTAAAGCAGCAGTGCTTAAAACAGAGATCTAATAAAAGAAGTAGAATAAATACTGATTTGGAAATTAGCATTAAAATTATTTATTGTTGCCACATTATAATTTGATAGCATCATCAAGCAGTAATTAACAATGGGCTTAATCATCTGTGGTAATTTTTTAAGTCTGTGGTGGTAAGAAATTAATATATATAAATAAGTATATATATATTATATATTATTAAGAAATACATATTTATATATATGACTCTGAATGCTAACTGCAAGGTCAGTGGTTCAAATCCACCAGCTGATCCTTGGAAACTCTATACAGTGACACTATAAGTTGAAACAGACTTGACAGCACTAAATTACAGCAATAACAACACACACACACATATATGTATATGTATATATATATGTGTGTGTGTGTGTGTTGTTGTTAAATGTCATAGAGTCGGTTCTAACTCATAGCGACCCTGTATAGGATTTTCTAGTTGTGGCTGGTGAGTTTGAATCTCCCACCTTGAGCTTCAAACCTACCTTGTTGTATGCAGTCTAGTGCTGATCCTATAGTGCTACACAGGATGTAGTGTTGTTCTGTTGTTAAATGCTGTTGAGTAGGTTTCGACTCATAGAGAGCCTACATAGGGCTTCTGAGGAGCAGCTAGTGAATTTGAATTGTGACCTTGTAGGTTGCAGTCCAGTGCTGGTTAAGACATAGGGTTTCACAGCATTTTTCTTGCCATGTTTACAGTTTTTTACTATGCAGTGGGAGACACTAGTGGTTAAGTATGTGGGCTCTATAGTCACAGACTTCATTTTTAATGTGACGATATACACTGTCTGTACAATCTTCAGCTACTTTTACTAGGGTGAGTCAAACATGACGCTCACTCTGGTTACATTAAAACGCTCATCCACATGCTTGGCTGATGACAACACTGAGCCTGCATGTGAATTGATTCTATTAAATAGATCAGTGACAGTGGGATTATGTGTGCAAATCAGCCATGGCTGTGCCTATGGAATAATCCATGACAAACGTTGATTTTAAAAACTATGTGAGAGAAGGGTACTGAAACAACTCACGGAAAAGCATATAAAGATGCATCTGAATATCTGCAAACAAAACTTGGATACTTGTAAGAAGACAAAGTTTCTTTAAAAAAATCCTTACTGGTGACAAGACATGGATTCATCTCTACGAGCTGCGAGTAAAGCGCAGAGAATGAAAATGGAAACATCCGCAATTGCTGATCAAGAAAAAGTTCAAGTCAGCCATCAGCTGGAAAATTGATGCTTACAGTTTTCTGGGATTCTCAATGGTCAGTATTGGCACACCATCTGGAATAATGCCCAGCAATCAACAATGCTCATTACAGGGAGATGCTCACTGAAGAGCTGAAGCCCAAACTTTGGATTAAACACAGAGGACTGCTATCCAAGTGCATTGTGATCTTGCATGACAATACACATCTGCACATCTCTGCCCACACTGTTGACACTCTGCAAACACTTTGTTTTGAGGTTTTAAAGCCTCCCCCCTTTATATAGTCCTGATCTTGCTCTATAGGACTTTCACCTGTTTGGTCCCCTGAAATCAGTCCTGCAAGGAGGCACATTCACCTCTGATGATGTGAAGACAGTAATGCACTCATGGCTCGTTGTTGTTGTTGTTGTTAGGTGCCATTGAGTTGGTACCAACCCATAACAACCTTATGCACAGCAGTACGAAACACTATCCGATCCTGGGTCAACCTCACTACTGTTGCCACGCTTGAGTCCATCTATGCTGCCACTTGGCCAACCATCTCATTGGGGGTTTTCCTCTTTTTCTCTGACCTTCCACCTTACCAAACATGATATCCTTCTCCAGTGACTACTCCCTCCTGACAATATGTCCAAAGTATGAGAGATGAAGTTTGGCCATCCTGGCCTCCAAGGAGCACTCTGGCTGCACTTCTTCCAAAACAGATCTGTTGGTTTGTTTGGCAGCCCATGGTACTTTCAATATTCTCCTCCTGCACCATAACTCATTGTTCAGCCTAAAACATTTTTAAATGTGAGAATACGAAAACATGTTGACTGATGGACAAAATAAACTGAAAAACAGAGATGCTTTTGACTTTCCTTAAAGTTGATTAAAATATGTTCTACAGCCAGAGTGTGCATAATTTTTTACTCACCCTCATTTAGATGTTTAAGGCTCACTTCACACATCTCCCCAAATCAGCTCAATTAAACCTACACCATACAGCTGTCACTTTACTCAGTGCCCAATAAGTATTATTATTGTTGACAATTGCTGTCAAGTTGGTCCTAACTCATAGAGATGCTGCATAAGAATGTCATTAGCAGTCCAGTGCTTATCTTACAGCACCATACCAGGACTCCCAATAAGTGTGGTTGTTGCTGTTAGGTGCCATTGAGTTGGTACTTACTCATAGTGACCTTATGCACAATAGAACAAAACACTGCCCGATCCTGGGTCAACCTTACAATTGTTGGCATGCTTGAGCCCATTGATGCTGCCACTTTGCCAATCTATCTCACTGGGGGTCTTCCTCTTTTTCTCTGACCCTCCATCTTACCAAACATGATATCCTTCTCCAATAAGTATTACTTTTGTTATTTTTCCAAAATTGTATTTCTTCAGATGCTTTTTTCAGGTACAACAAACATAATTCATACAGGAATAATAGACAAGCATTAGTATTTAATAAGGCTAAACAAAACAAAAACAAACTGCAATTTTAATCCAAATTGTTACAAAATGCTAAATACACAGTGTATAATCAGATTAAATACATGGTAAATAAATTATTTGTTTTTTAATAGAAGATTACCACAAAAGCTAAAATGATGTGCTGGGTCTTTCAACATGAATCTACTGGACATTATTTCGAAAATAGTCTGTCAAAATAAAAAAAAACACATAAAAGAAATGTCCAAGCATAAGCATCCTAATTTTGTTCATTTACAAAAAACTGAGAACTACCCAGAAAACTATTAATCAAGTAGGTAGCTGTATGAATTACACTTAAACTTGGGGGAGGGAGTTGGAATACAATGAAGTTTCATGTTTTTTCCATCTTCCTAACATTGTAAATAAATATTTGCTGAATGAATTTTGTGTTGTACAGTGGTTAAAATTAACATTGAAAATTACCTCCTTAAATATTGCAAAGACAGTGGTGTTTGTTAATATTTTAGTAGGCAGCAAGCTTCCTTTTGAAACAACTCAAAATTCTATATAAATGGTATTTGGCTGTGCTAATGGTGCCACCTGTCCAGAAAGTTATAAAATCAAGATTTTGACTATGTTCATAAATGATTCAAGATAAATTGTTTTTCTAAGATAAATATATACTTTCTAATGTATTTGAGAGAGTTAATTACTCAGGAATATGAGGCTATAGTCGTCTTTCCTGACAGTACCTCATTGTTGTTATTGTTAAATGCTGTCAAGTTTTTCTGACCTTATATCGGGTTTCTGAAGGAGCACTGGTAGTGTAGTGGATGACAAGGTGGGCTGATAACCACCATATTAGTAGTTCAAATCTATCAATTGTTCTGTGGTACAAAGAGGACATTTTCTGCCCCCATAAAGATTTACAGGAGTCCTACTGTGGCACTCTGGGCTAATGCATCAGACTACAATGTTGTTTGAACTGTAAGGTCGTGGTTCAAGCTCACCAGATGCTACTTGGAAACTCTATACAGGTTCACTATGGGTTGGACTCGACTTGACGGCACTTAAACCCCATACAGAAACCCCATACAGGCTCGCTATGATTCAAAACTGACTCTGTGGTACACAACCACCACCACCATAGGTCTTCCAATGCACATTTGGTGGAGTAGAACCACTTATCCAATGTTTCTCCTACAGATTTTTTAAAAGTTATTTTTTGTTGTTGTTGTAGTAGTTTTTAAAAGATAATCCTAGCAACAAAACAAATTGGTGTTTATTCAGGTGTTCTGGGTGGGAATTCAAATTTATTACTAAGTTTAAGACAATTTTTTTAACCTTTATAGCCAAAATCCCTGTATCACAACTAGGTGATGACAGTATAGTATCATGGGATTGTCTTAAAAAAAACATATGAGATTGTGAATATGCCAGTATTTTATAAAGAATCTAGTGCAATCTAAATTGCTACTGCTTTTATAATCATTACAATTTTTATTTCCGGGTTATCATCTTCATAACCCAGACAAAAGTTTTCATCCTTCTTTAAGTCTGCTGAGTAATACATTTTCCCTTTATTCACTGAAGATCATATAAAAATTTTAATACCTTAAATTCTACTTATTACTATGAAACTAATTTTATATTAGAATCAGTAGAAGCCTACTTCTTCCCTCTACATTGCACATGTCTTGGTATGAAGTCCCGCATCTTATTTATCTTTTGTATCTTCTATAGATTGATAGACAAGTTTTAAAATAGCAACAAACATGTGCTCAATGTTTTCTGGTTAAATCAAATATTAAGCAAACAAAAACCATAACAAAAAGGAAAAGACATCTTATGTAATATTCATAAAACTATTTGAAAGGCAAAGCTTACTGGGCATAAACGTGATACAGCATTTTTGGCTGTACAATCTTACCCTCCTGAAGAAACTAAAAAGTCACATCATGACAAGCAATGGACAATATTGCAAAGTATGAGTATTCCAGAACACTTAATTGTGCTCATGAGGAATCTGTATCTGGACCAAGAAGCAGTTGTTCTAACAGAACATGGGAACACTGAATGTTTAAAATTAAAAAAGGTGTGCCACAAGGTTGTATTCTTTCACCATACTTATTCAATTTGTATGCTGAGTAAATAATCCGAGAAGATTATGGGTTCTATGAAGAAAAACGTGCCATCAGGATTGGAGAAAGACTCATTAATAACCTGTGATATGCAAATGATACAACCTTGCTTGTTGAAAATGAAGAGAACTTAAAAATTTACTGATGAAGATCAAAGAGCACAGCCTTCAGTATGGATTACATCTCAATGTCAAGAGAACAAAAATCCTCACCATTGGACCAATAAACATTCTTATAAACAGAGAAAAGATTGAAATTGTCAAGGACTTCATTCTTCTTGGATCAACTATCAACACTCACAGAAGCAGTAGTCAAGAAATCAAATGACATATTGCATTAGGCAAATCTTCTGCACAAGACCTTTTTAAAGTGTTGAAGAGCAAAGATATCAGCTTGAGGACTAAGATGCAACTGCACAAGCCATGGTATTTTCAATAACTTCATATGCATGCGAAAGCTGGGCAGTGAATAAGGAAGACAGTAGAAAAATGGACACATTTGAGTTATGGTGTTGGAGAAGAATATTGAAAGTGCCATGGGCTACCAAAAGAACCAATAGATCCATTTTGGAAGAAGTACAGCCAGAGTGCTCCTTGGAGGCCAAGATGGCCAAACTTTGTCTCTTATACTCGGGACATATTGTCAGGAGGGACCAGTCACTGGAGAAAGAGATCATGTTTGGTAAGGTGGAGGGTCAGAGAAAAAGAGGAAGACCCCCAACGAGATGGATTGGCCAAGTGGCAGCATAGATGGACTCAAGCGTGGCAACAGCAGTGAAGTTGGCCCAGGATCAGGCAGTGTTTCATTCTGCTGTGCATAAGGTCGCTATGGGCCGGTACTCACTCAATGGCACCTAACAACAACAATGGACATACTGGACTCCTGGTGTGGTGTTGTAGGATCAGCACTGGACTGTAAACCAAAATGTTGGCAGTTCAAACCCACCAGATCTCTTTAGAAACCCTGTACAAGTTCTCTATGAGTTGGAACCAACTCGATGGCATTTAACAACACTAACAAAGGACATACTTATGACATGTTATCAGGAGGGGTCAGTCCCTGGAAACAGGCATGATGTTGGTAAAATGGAGGGTCAACAAAAAAGAATAAGACCCCAGTGAGATAGGCTGACACACTGTGGCAGCAACAATGGGCTCAAACTTAACAAGAGTTGTCAGGATGACAAAAGACCAGGTAGTGTTTTTTTCTGTTGCACACAGGGCTGCTATGAGTTGGAACTGACTGGTGGCACCTAGCAACACAGGGCAGAGAGTGGAGAAGTTCTGCATTTTACTATGTTGTGAATGGTTAACTCAGCACAATTTCTATCTGACTAACCTAAATACAAAATACTTATTATGCAAAAGTGGTCTTAGAAGCTTAACTTTACCATATATTTTACTATGTTTTACTAAGACAGAAAAAAATATTTTAAAGAAAATACATTTGTCTATTAATTAATCATCATCACAAAGTTTTAAAATTAACATAGAATATTAAGTCTGTTTGTAATTACTACTTGTTTAAACTATCAAATTTAAATATGGCAATGATAAATAATTTCAAGGATCATTTCCAAAACTGTATTTAGTCCACTAGTTTTATAGACTCCATTTCTCTCATCACTTTTATATATTATAGTTAAATGTGTTTTTAAAACTCTTCACATGTAACTATAATATATGAGGTTGATGATTGAAACATGTAGATAAAAATATTTTATATAGTTCATTTTTGTTGCTGTAATGGAATTTACATGTATTTTAATTTTTAACCTCCAAGAGATTTAATCTCCTGGTAATGGTTAAGAGCTCGGCTGCTAACCAAAAAGTCAGTAGTTCAAACACACCAGTAGCCAAACAACGATAAAAAACAGTTCATAAAATGGCAGATTAGTTGAATTCTGTGTTTGACTTTACTTGCTTTACATGAAGGACTATTAACTTTAGGTCTTTGTGCTATTTCTTTTGAATATAATACAGAGTTAGCTTATGCAGAGTAAAAATAAACACACTTTTGGTCACATTTTGATCTGGTGATGGAGTGAAAATTGGGATGGGTCCCTTTGCTATTCTGAAGGCTATCCTGTATTAAATAGGAGCAAGAAACTCAAACTGGACAGATAGTCTCTTTTGCATGTGTTATGAATGAAATCGTGCCCTCCAAATATATGCTGGAACCCTAACCCCTGTACCTGTGGACACAATCCCATTCGGGGTTAGGTCTTTCTTTGTTATGTTAATGACATCTAGGACTTTTGTTAAACCTAATAACTTTTGAGATATAAGGAAGGAACTGTGAACCACAAGGTCGGCAGTTCAAGCCCAACAGCAGCTCCTCAGAAACCTTATACAGGGTGACTATGAGTCAGAATCTTCTAAAGCACTTAACAACAACAACAGACACAGAGACATGCAAGCATATATAGGGGAAGAATAGATGTTAGATGGAGATTGCAAATAATAATAAGTTTTTAAAAAGATGGATACAAATGTTGAGACAAGCATTGTCCCCCAGAATGAAGAGAGATAGTCTTTCATTAGAATCAGTGCCTTGAGTTCAGACTTCTAGATTCCTAAACTGTGAGAAAATAAATTTCTGTTCATTAAAATCACCCATTTGTGCTATTTTTGTTGCAACAATGCTAAGAAACTAAGGTGGCATGATTTCAAGTTAGGATGCCACATTTTAGATACCGTATATGCAGAATCCTGGCGTGATGCTATAAGATAAGCACAAGGTTGGTTTGAACTGCAAGGTCAGTGGTTCCTATTTATCCTATACAGGAGCACTATGAGTCAAAACTGACTCAGTGTCACTTAACAACAGCCTGCATGCTACTACTTGTTTGTCAGTTTGTAGTACTGTGGTGGTTTGTGTTGCTGTGATGCTGGAAGGTATTCCACTACTATTTTAAATGCCAACAGAGACATCCATGAGCAAGTTACATGGTAGACAGGTTTTAATGGAGCTTCTGGAATGCCCCCTAGAAGCAAGGATGGAGAGATTTCATGCTTTGGACATATTATCAGGTGGGACCAGCCCCTAGAAAAGGACATCATACTTAGAAAAGTGGAGAAAGACCCCCAACAAAATGGATTGTCACATTGACTACCCAAAATGGGGGGGGGGGGGGGGTTTACAAAGGCAAGACGTGACTGGCTTACAAGCTTTTGAGAGGGAGCCTAAATCCAGAAGGCACGGAGGAAGGTAGAATCTTCACTGAGTAGTATCCAATTTGTATGAGCAGGGTTGATGAAAGAAGATGGGGATAAGAGTCTTGTGGTACAATAGTGAATATTTGCTATCAGGACTGACTATGAGGGTTGGAAATGTAAAGGTAGATCTTTTGTAGCAAAAGGAGGGGAGTGGTTGACTTTGCAGTTCAGGAGTGGAGGTCTCAGGGACCATCAAGGGAGAAAACTGGAGTGTGGGACCCTACCCAGAGAAACAGTGATGACAGAGATGGAGGCAGAAATGATGACGTGGAGAGATGGAGCAGCTGGGGATTCTAGACACAGAGAGGGACAGGGACTTTGTGCTGACGACTGAAGGGTAGCTTGCAGGGTATACCCTTTGGTTGTTTGATGATGCATGGAGGGGACTGTAATCATGGCAATGAAATGATATACGATAGAATGAATGTAAAGCTAATGTTCTCCCATGTAAACTATCACATAATTCACGTTACAACATTTTTTAAAAAATGGATTGTCACAGTGGCAGAAACAACAGGCTCAAACATCACAACAATTGTATGTATGGCAAGGACTGGGCAGCATTTTGTTCTGTTGTGCACAGAATCACAGAGTTAGAATCTACTTGATAGCACCTAACAGCAACAATGTATGCATTTCTGTTTTTATCACCTCCATCAGCTCCCAGAAAAGTTTCTAGTTTAAATTTCTGGGGCAGAGAATGACTGAGTCACTGATCAGTCCTGATCCTTCATCCCATTTTTACTCCTTTCCTGCCCATTGCACTGGAATCTGGCACAATAAGACTCCCTTTACCTAACTGAGGTAATGTGAATATTTAAGTGAACATAATTTCATAAGCTTTCAAACATCACAAGGCAACATCTTTTATGGAAGGTTGAATATGCAATTTAAAATTACAAACGAAGTGCAAAGCAATGAAGGCTGCCCACAAATATGTATGGCTCAAAATATCGTTTGCTCCCAGGCTGAGCTTTCAGAACTGTTTAATCAGGAATTCAAAGGCCAAACCATATTTTCTAAATGTATGTTGACAGTTGACTATGAAATTCAGTTCTACATGAACTTGTTTGCCTCTTGTCTCCATATTGCTTATTAGAAATACCTCAAAGTAATACTGTAGAACAGTTTCATTTCTAAGGCGACAGATTCTAGTAGTGTGTCTGTGTACTAGGTTATTAAATTTCGACTGCACTTCTAAAGATAATGATCTTTTCAATGAGAAAATTAAGACAAATATATTCAGGCAAATGGATAAATGAAACTTCTCATTCCTCAGTGAATACGGGCTCTGTAACCTCTGTGATTGCAACAGAATAGGTCAATCTGAAGAACATAGCTCTCACTCTTATATTTAGACCACTTTCTGGTCTTAATCTATGCTTAAATTTGCATTTCATCTTCATTTTACTAAGTATCTGATCTATAATATTGTTTGTACTAAAAGTCTAAAACATCATAGCTTATCTTGGGACTTTCAAGTGAATTTCACATCCCAGTAATTTTCTAGCGTTAAACACTTGTTGCCAAACTTGTCACTCACTTGAGATATAGGAGTAGATTTTAAAAATGAAAGAAAGAAAAAAAAAATGTATTAGAATATTTCAAGTTAAAAACCATACAAGTTTTCCTGTTATTTCTATTTGGAAAGAGCATCTATATATTAGATACATTTTTTATCACATTATTTCTGCTGACAGCTTAAATAGCCTTGCCCTGAAACACTCAAGAGACCCAGATGACAATTAGTTTGTTTAAAAATGAAGGACAGACTGTTATTGGTGAATATGTATAAAGTCCCTGCATAATTTAAATTACAATGGAAGCATCCTTTATTAGAAACATGCCTCAAATGTCCTATGTCGTCCCTCTGAGCAATCAAGGAGAAGGTCATAGCCCTTGGTGCCAAGGATACATGAGGATGAGACTAAATTTGACCTCATGGTGCTTATTCTTGATTAAACCAGTGACCTCAGAAAATGAAGGCAACAATGTTCCATGAGATATATATTTCCTGTAACTGTATGAGAAAGAACAGACCCCATCTACTTCTAATTTAATTGGCATATGGCAATACCCTTTAGCCCTAACGATCATAGTCCTTCATGAAAAGCAGTGCCAGTCAGAGCTGGGGGGTGGGGGGTGGGTAGCAATCATTATACATACGTATACCTTGGAATTAAATCCTTGCTTCCTTCTTTCCATTAAAGAATGTGGTTGAGCAACCCTAATGGAAGTCTGAGACATTTGTTTACTATTTTGTTAGAAGCCATAGTTTATACTATGAAATCTGATATTGATATCTTTTCTTGGATAGTGGTACCCCTAGTTCTCTAAGGTGTAGTGCTGATAGCGCTGTAGGTTAATATGTTGGACTGCAAGGTCGGTTTGAACCACAAGATGGGTGGTTCAAGCTCACCAGCTGCTCCTCGGAAACCTTATACAGGATCACTATGAGTTGTAACAAACTTGATGGCATTTAACAACGAGAGTAGTTCTCTAAAGAAAAAAAAAAAAAAAGCTTTCTTGGGAAGATAAAAACATTCTAAAATTAGAAAGCTAGGCATGAGAGGCAGGGCTTGATGGCAGATAGGGTAGAGGTACAGTGAAGCTCAGCATCAGCAATACCACAGGATACCAGGTGAAGCGGGTTCAGGACAGAGCTCCAAAACTCTGAACCACATGGGTAGGAATGTTTAAAATGTTTGAAGGCTTATAGCTAGTGGAAGTTGTAGCGGAAGTAAGAAATCGTGTACTTTTGAATCTGCTGGGCTCCCGGACTCAGCAGCCCAGAGTTGACAATTTGGGTGAGACCAATTGACAAAACCAAGCCGGGGAACAGACCCACCATGGAAGAACGCCATGGGAATCTGAGAGCAAAGGTGGACAATACATTTTGTTGGTTTTGCTTTGTTCTTCTTTTCTTTTCTTTTTTTTGCTATCTGTTCATTGACCCCACCACTGTTTGCGCACCTCCATTCTGGTAACTAGATGGGGTACCTGAGCAGGTGGACACTCACCACCCCCACCACTGGTAGGTTCTTCTGCCACGCATCCACACAGATACTCTCAGGCCAGGAGTAGGCCCTGAACTGTTTTTCAACAGGGAAAAGGCCAGCACAAGGGACGTGGTGAGGGAAAGAGAGTTTAAAAACAAAACTAAATTAAATTAAATTAAATCCTGAGGCATAGCATAACAACCAACAATGTCATCTTGAAATTTATCAGACGGCCTTGAAAGCATACTCATTTTAGACTACAGATTATTATTTTTTTCTTCTCTCCTTCTTCTCCCCTTTCTGTGATAATAGACTACATTATCCAATCTAGTTTTTTTTTTTTTTTTTTTTTTGTTGGCTTTTTTTTTTTTTTTTTTGCTTTTTTTTTTGCTGTTGCTGTTTTGCTTCACATAGAGTAGAGATAAACTCCTATATGATGGGGACGTCATCATTCTTAGTCTTATACCATGTAAGTTATGACTAAAGAACCTAGGACTTTACTGTATACTCAGACCTGAGCAGTTCATCACTCTCAACATACTCAGATGAAGCAAATATTTTCTGAACAGATAACTGAAGAGCTAGGACAAGGGTTAGTTACCCACATCCTTTGAGAATCATGTTACTAGATTCTTGGACTAAAGATGTTTTCTCTTTTAATGTACTGTAATAATTGCATGAGCAAGTTTTTGTTATATGTGCTTCATTCTAATATAGCTATTGATAACACTTAGATAATATATGCACAATGAGTATATATTATCTATTATGTTGTTGTTGTTATGTGCCTTGGAGTTGGTTCCGACTCAGAGCAACCCTGTATAGGGTTTCTGAGGCTGTAAATCTTTATGGGAGCAGAAAGCCTCATCTTTTTCCCATGGAACAGCTGGTAGTTTTGAACTGCTGACCTTAAGGTTCGCAGCTTGATTTGTAACCACTATATATGTATTATATATTAACGTATATTATAAAATTATTATAATATGAAGGGTCTTCAGCAAATCCATGGGGAAACAGAATTGTTCCATAGTTTTAAAGTCCATTGTATATATAACCCATGAAGGTAAGTCAAAAGGTATTGCTACAAAACCATAGAATCTTTATTAAAAACCAAATAAACTATGAAGCTATTGTTTTACAACATATCTTCCATCTAAGTCTACACATTTATAAGGTGATATTTCCATCTCTTGAACTCATCTCTGATGAATTCTGTACTCTTCAATTTACAGCATGTCAAAATGGCAGCTTTGGTTCCCTTGAGGGATTCAAGTCATTTTTCTTTTAAATGTTCTTTGAATTTGGGAACAAAAAGAAGTCTGAAGGGGCAAGATCAGAACTGTAGGATAGATAGGGTAAGGTTTCCTAATGATGTTTCCATAGGACAGCCACTGCTACCCTCTAAGAATTAACAGGTGTATTATCATGATGAGAAAAAAAATCCCTCAATGCAAATTTCATGGACTTTTTCTCCCAATGTATTTTATACTTTTCTTCCTAATATGTCTCCTGTGATCATCCTGTGACCATCTAGAAAACTCTATCAAGATTTCCTCTTTGAGCTCTCAAAAATACAGTCACTATACCTTTCTGAGCTGATCTCTCTGCCTTGAATTTATCTGCCCCAGCAGAACTTCTCAGAAATCACTGTTTTGATTGAAGTTATTGTTTGTTGTAGTTTCAAGCTGTCCTAACAAGACCAAGACAAATGTATTACTGAGAGTATGCCTGCATCCATCCATTGATTGCAGAAATGTTTCATTTGGAAGAAACCCATGCATATGAACTATAATCCTGGAAGCAATATTTTTTTACTTACTGTCCTATATTATATACAATTATAAAATAATTATAACATATAACTTCATATACTTTATGTAAAATACAGCGTCTATCTATGCATAATTTTCATATATTATTGTGGTGCTGTGAACTAATGCTCCAGACTGCAAAGCCGTTTGAACTCCAAGGTCAGTAGTTGAAGCTCACCAGTCACTCCCTGGAATCTCTATAGAGGGTCGCTATGGGTCAGAACCGACTTGACGTCACTTAACAACAACAACAACAACATAGTTAGATATATTCAATTTACATACCTAATTAGGTTGAAAATTGTTCCTTACCCTATTCTTAGTTGAAGTTGACTATTGCTAGACTACAATCCAGATCCACTAGAGACAGAGCACTATGTTTCTGTACTGCACTGCCTCTTAAAACTTGTCCAGGGGCTCTGACAAATCTCTTTGCTCTTCAACAGTTTAAAAAGGTTTTATAAAGCAGATTTGCCCAATGCATTACGTCATTTGATTTCTTGACTGCTGCTTCTGTGAGTGTTAATAGTTGATCCAAGAAGAGTAAAGTCTTTGACAAATTCAATCTTTTCTTTGTTGATAAGAATGTTGTTTATTGGTCCAGTGGTGAGGATTTTTGTTTTCTTTACATTGAGATTTAATCTATACCAAAGGCTGTACTCTTTGATTTTCATCAGTAAATGTTTTAAGTCCTCTTCACTTTAATGATAATGTTCTGTAAATTGTCAATACCTATTGAATTGTGTACCACAATCTGGATAACTAACAGTTCTGCCAAATGAAAACTCACCCTTGTACTATTTTTTTGTAGTAAGTCTTCAACCTACCCTCACACCCTATCATCCACTGATCTGTTTCCATATAATACTTTTGCCATTTTGACCTATAAGTGAAATAATGTAATCTTTTTTGAAATTACTTTCTTTCAATCAGCACAATTTGGAGATTTATCCAAGTTGGGTTTTTTCTCCTTTTATTGCTGAATAATATTGCATTGTATGGATGTACCACAGTTTGTTCATATGCCGTTAGGTGATGAAAATTTAGGCTGACTGCAGTTTTTGGTGATTACAAATTAAACTGCTATAAACAATCACCTAGAGAAATTTTTGTGAGAACATAAGGTTCACTTTCTAGGGTAAATATCCATGAGTGTTTGTTTAACTTCATAAGAGACTGCCAACATGTTTCCTAGAGTAACTATATAATTTGCATTCCTCATATTAATGCATGAGAGGCCCAGCCCCTTTACTTCATTGTCAGCATTTGGTATGGACACTATTTTTATTTAATAAGTGTGAGGTGGTATGTAGGAACCTTTGTGGTGGTGGGGGATAGGTATTGAGCTGCTAATTGCAAAGTAGCAGTTCAAAACCATTCGTTGCACTGTGGTAGAAAGATGAGGCTTTCTAATACCAGAAAGATGTACAGTTTCAGACCCTTGATAACATCTCCATGAGTCAGAATAGATTAGATGGCAGTGCATTTGGTTTTGGTTTTGGTAGGAATATCTGCCACCTTGTTGCTTGCATGTTGTTATGATGCTGGACAATGGCACCAATGTTTCAAATACCAGCAGGATTCTCCATGGTGGAGAGATTACAGTAGACTTTATAGACTGTAAAGTCTTTGTGATCGATTTCTGAAAATTAGGCAATGAAAACTCTATGGATATCAACAAAATATACCTAACAGGATGCTTTGAGATAAGCCCTCTAGGTTGGAAGGCACTCAAAATAAACAGTGGCAGAAATGATGGGCTTGAGCATAGCAACAATTGTGACGATGATTCAGGACCAGGTAAGTTTCCTTCTGTGGTACTTTATATACTGGCCTGCTTCCCTATTTCACTTAATAAGACTTCTTTTTTTTTTTTTTTGGAATCTGTTAATAGTTGTTCTATGCATTCTGTCTAGAGTTTATAAGTGTCCAATAAAAGAATTAAGGCAAGGAGTGATTCCTCCTTCTTACCTAGAATCAGAACTCCCATGATTTTATTTTAATCCTAATTTTAAAATAATAATGAAAAACATTAATGAAATTAAGCTATAAAATCTATTCAGCTGTTGTTGTTAAGTACCATGGAGTCGTTACTGACTCATAGTGATCCTGTACAGGGTTTCTGAGGCTGTAAATTTTTTTTTTACAGAAGCAGAAAGCCCCATGTTTCTCCCACAGAGTGGCTGGTAGTTTTGAACTGCTGACCTTAAGGTTCGCAGCCTGATTAGTAACCACTATGCTACCAGAGCTCCTAGCGTGCCTAATTTAAATATTGCTACTATGACCCCATTGATAAAATAATTTCTGCTGGGGCCCATCTGAGAATGCTGCAGTCATGGTTCAATTAGAGTTCTCATAGTCAGTTAAGACAATGCCTTCCCAAAGAACAGGCAAATGATCTAGCAATCCTAATTTCTGCTACATTGATGCACATTTCATACATTATACCTATCACTCTGACAATGTAAAGAGAATAGGGAGGAAAGGAAGCTATTCTCTGCCTAATATTTCAATGCAGAATAGTTCCTTTTTTCTCCCAGGAAATCTCCAAAAATTCATATTTCTCTTGGATTGTTGAAAACTGCCAAACTCAGTGTTATGATATGCATTTCACATGACAGTGGAGGATGCTCCCTGGAAATCTCTGACTGAGAGTGTGCTCAGAATACTGCTGGAGCCAAAGTAAGAACTGTGTATACCTTCACAGAGCTCCAGGAGGCTGCCAGGAACAAATGAGTTTTGGGGAAAATGTTAACCGCTAAACCACTTAGATTCTATTTAAAGGAACCATTTGGAGTAAAACATATTAAAAGGTCATAAAATATGCAAAAAGTTTTCAGGATTCAATTTTTAAAGGCATTCTATTTATTTTTCTTTGATTCTTGTCACACGATTTTATTGTTCTTTATGATTCCAGCGCTGTAGGATAAGCACTGAACTGAGAATCACAAGGTCGATGGTTCAAATCAACCAGTCATTCCTCGGAAACCTTATACACTGAGTCAAAACTGACTCGAGGGCACTTAACAACAACAACAACAACAAGTTAGTGTGACTTCTCAAAAACTGTCGTGACATAGTATTAACATTTAAAATAACAATTTCTTTGAAAATGGAAAATAGCAGCATATATGAAATTCCAATGAAACTACTGTGAATTTGTCTACATGAAAAACAAGTTACTGATAAACATTAGCATTTTTTAAATAAAATTGGAATTATATCTTCATATGCCTATAGATAATGCCAGGATCATAAGGGTGAGCTATAGAGTTTCTGATAAGAATGATAAAGGTAGGTTTTTGTGTCAGAAAGATATTGGCTAAATTAAATAATTTTATGACCCTCTCTGTTAGTGTTCTGATTTAGGAAAAACAGGCAATTATTTTGAAATTATTATGTACATTTACTTGGAAAACACTTAGAACTTAGAATAATTCAAAGCGTCTGGATAAAAGTTTTATGATCTCTGTGAATGGTGTATGAGAGAGTTTATATACTTATAAGTGCTGAGTATTATATATTAACATTTTTGACATACTGGCTGAGTCTCTGTATCAAATATTGAATGACACAGAAAACATCCAAAAAAAGTAAATATTTCACAGATTCACTATACCAAAAAGAACCATTTTAGGAGGTAGCATATAATCAAGAACGGATAGTAACAAAAGGAAGAAGCCAAAGCCACACTGGAGACACAGGTGGAATGCAAGTTTCCAGGAGTTGATGGAAGAGTAATTGAGATGCTTCACCCAAAAGATGCAGTGCAAGAAGAGCTCACAGGTCTATGCCAAAAATTTGGAAGACAACTACATGGCCAACTACATGAGAGAGATTCATATTTGTGCACCTTCCAAAGAAAGGTGGTCAAACAGAATGCAGACATTATTGAACAATTTCATTAAAATCAAATACAGGTAAAGGTTTGCTGAAGGTAATTCAAAACAGTTGTAGCAAACAATACATAGAGGAAACTGCCAGAGATTCAAGCAATATAGAGAAGAGGATGTGGATTGAGGGATATCTATCATTGCTGATGTCAGATGGATGTTTACTGAAGGCAGAGAATATCAGATAAATGTTTACCTTGGTTTTATTGACTATGCTGAGGCATTATACTGTGTTGTTGTTGTCGTGTGCTATCAAGTTGGTTCCAACTCATAACAACCCTCATTATGTTTTCTGAGGTGTGGCTGGTGGACTTGAACTGTCGGTACTGTTAGCAGTCCTGTATTTATCCTACAACATCATACTGTGGCTCCATTAGACTGTATGGAACACAATAAGTTATGAATGTATTCATATAGAACCTGTGTATGGAAAAAGGGACAGTCATTTAAACAAGTGATTACTGTGTGATGTAAAATCAGGAGAGTTGTGTATCAGGATTGCATCCTTTCACCATACTTATTGAATCTGTATGCTGAGTAGATAATCTGAGAAGCTGGACTATATGAAGAAGAATGCATCATCAAGATTGGAGGAAGAATTGCTAACAAACTGCTATATGAAGGTAACACAATCTTACTGAAAATGAAGAGGACTTGAAGCACTTACTGATAAAGTTAGAAAGCTATAGCTTTCAGTATGAATTATACCTCAATATAAGGCATACAAAGGTATTCACAACTGGACCAATGAGACACATCATAATAAGTGGAGAAAATACTCAAATTGCCAAGGAATTAATTTTGCTTAGATCCACAATCAATGCTCATGGAAACAGCAGTCAAGAAATCAAATATGTATTGCAGTGGGGAAATCTGCTGCAAAAGGTCTCATTAAAGTATTACAATGCAAAGATGTCACTTTGAGGACTAAGGTGATCTTGATCCAAGTCATGATATTTTCAATCATTTCATATACATGTGAAAGCTAGCTGGGCAATAAATAAGGAAGATTGGAGAATAATTTATATGTTTGAATTATGGTGTTGGCTAAGAATACTGAAGTTACCATGGACTGCCAGAAGAACAAAACAAATGTGCCTTGGAAGAGCAGCCAGAATGCTCCTGAGAAGCAAGATAGCAATAATTGAAAATGAGTGGCTGAAATAATGTGCTCAAACACTGCATGATGTTGAGGATGGTGCAGGACCAGGCCATGTTTCATTCTGTTTTATGTAATGGTCACTATGAGATCTGACTCTACAGCCCCTAATAACAACAATACGAAATTGCTAATGGTACTAGCACATACCGAATAGCATCAAGACATCAGTGTCATTTATTGAGTATGACAAATAAAGCATTAAACAGTAAAAATGTTTCTCTCTTCTCCCACAGACTTCCATTGCAACTGGCTGCAAGCCTCAAGACAGTACTTGGGTAAAATCAGCCATCATGCTGATGAATGAATCCTGGAAACACACACATAAGAAAAGGTATAAAACTATATTATGGATTGTTTGGCAGAGTCAGCAAAGAGTTACAGTTTTACTGCCAGCTTAAAAAGGATTAAAGCCATCCATTAGCCTGCTAGAGAAGAACTCTAATCACCAGCTAAAGTCCACACTGGCAGGACACATTTGAAGGATGTCACTAAGCAGCACTATCTTGACAGCAGCCTGTCAAAGGATGCACTCATAGACCAGGAATTAGGAAGCTGTCGATGAACCCACCATGTTGTTTATTAAATATTAGAAAGATGAGGATATGAGACATCAAGAAAATGGCCATATTTTAATGGAAAATTGCTCCACATTATTATCTAAAGTGTGTAATACCAAGATCATTCAAAATATATTCAAATAAACATTCAGAAAAACATAGGTTTTTCTCCAGTTTTATAAATAGACAAATAACTTTTAAATACAAAAATAAGGAGATTATTTTAATGAGGGTCAACCACCACTACATTTTCACCAACAACATTTGCTTTCCTAGACAGTTTGCAACACAACCAATTTACTTCTGGCATCTCATAATGGGAATGAATCTAACATGCAGTTTTTATTTGTTTGCTAAGTATCCCATTGAGACTTCTTATCTGAATCTACTGATCTGCCACTCACCCTCTACTGATTTTGATGGAATGAGTGAACTAGCACTTAGAAGACCATACACTCATCCTGAGCTACACAGCAAAGTTGAGTTTTAATTTGCAATCTTCATCTGGAACACCACATTTTCACATCTTGAATTCCTCATATTCCCACAGTTTGAAGGCAATCAATCTTCCACTATCTAATCACTGACTATGGGCGGTAATATTTCTTCAGGAAGACTTTGAAAATCCATTCTAACATCCAAAATATCTCTTCAAGAAATACTTTGAGTAGCTCAAAGTTTTGACAGAAGTTATTAAAATGGGAACACAGCCTAGCATATCACTTAACATGCTGTGCTAGTACTTTGTGCTGAGTCTCAAATCTTGTGCAATAACTAGATTTTTTTGACATTTTTGACAATGTTTCAATCCTCATTTTACAAGGAACAATTGTAAATCCTTACCAGGTGTAAATATATTATTGTTAAGTGCTATGAAGTCCATTTCAACTCACAGTGACTCTATATAGGGTTTCTAGGGAGCAGTTGATAAGTTTGAACTTCCGATCTTATGATTCAAAATGACCTTGCTGTCCAGTGCTTATCTTACCGTGTCACACCAGGATTATTAACACTGCCTGCCTGATTTGAGTAATAATCCTGGTCTTGTGAATACTGAATCACCTATTTCCACTCAAAGATCCCAGAAACTCACAAATGCAGACCATTGACTCATCCAGAACTTAACTTATCTATGCAAGTGTGTACAAGTATGAGTGAGTACTAGTGAGAAGCTAAATTGAATTTGGTTCTGATACATGTTTATGCACATAGAGAATATGGTTATTTTTTTAAATCAATGAGTAAGGCATTTCTGCTTGTCACACCATTTGTATTAATACAGTATTACTTCTCTCAAGTGCATTTTGTGATAACAGCATGAAATACATTTCATTAAGTTAAAGTGTCCTGGCATTAATGTAATGGCTGATAGCATCTCTAATCTGAAAGGCCTGCAGAGTTAGTTTTATGGGGGCATTTTCCCAGCAACCAAAACAAGGCTAAGGAAGATCTGTGGACTATTGCGCCACTCAGTTAAAAATTCATCCTTTTGGCCTAGTAGATTTTTTATTGGCTACAGAAGTATTATACAAAACATAGTACTCTTGCTACCTCTTTCCTGGAAGCAACACTATATTGTCTTTACTTGCTCATGGCATCTTTCCAGGTTTTGGTACTAATTAAGTTAATAGTCTTGCTGTGGCTCTGTGGGTTAAAGCGCCAGACTGTAAAGTTCACTTGAACTACAAGGTCTGTGGTTCATATCGCAGGTTGTTAATGAGTCTTTCTCCAATCCTGATGCCACGTTTTTTTTTCATATAACCAAGCTTCTCAGATTATTTGCTCAGCATACAGGTTGAATAAGTATGGTGAAAGAATACAACCCTGTCATACATCTTTCTTAATTTTTAACCATTCAGTGTTCCCATGGTTTGTTCGAACAACTGCCTCTTGGTCCATGTCCAGATTCCTCATGAGCACAATTAAATGTTCAGGAATACTCGTATTTAACAATATTGTCCATAGCTTGTCATGATCCACACAATTGAAAAGCTTTGCGTAGTTAATAAAGCACAGGTAAACATCTTTCTGATATTCTCTGCTTTCAGCCAAGATCTATTGAACATCAGCAATGATATCCCTCATTCCACGGTCTCTTCTGAATCTGGCTTGAACCTCTGGAAGTTCTCTGTCAATGTATGATTGTATCTGTTCTGTATTAATTTTAGTAAAATTTTACTCACTTGGGATATCAATGACATTCATCCCCATAGACATGTTTAAAAGACAACAACAAACAAACAAGTAATATATAATATAAGGAATTAGTAGTATAGGCAATAGTGGAAGATGAGATGAGCAAATGCGTAGAGCCAGCTTCATATATTCATAGAAGTTTATCTATATAGAAGTAGGATATCATTTGAGCTCCTAGTAAAGGATCGGTACCAAAGATTGCAATAGAAACAGACCGACATAAGAGAAAATACACAGGTATGTAAGGAGGTCTAATAGCATAATGGGTGACAACTTGAGCTGCTAAACACAAGGTTAGTAGTTCGAATTTACCAGCTTCCGTGGGAGAAAGATAAGGCTTTCTTCTCTCATAAGGATTTATAGCCTTGGAAATCCTATGCAGTGTCTCTATGAGCTGAACAGGCTTCAGGTCACACAACCAACCAATCAACCAATACAGGTAGGTGCCCAAATGTATTAGAGATGGACAATAATAACAATAATTCCCTCCCTTTTAAAATAGTTTTTAATATTCAAAACACATTTTTATTAACATATTGAACTCAACTGTGAAAGAGCAAATAAATATTACATACCTCTGGTAGCGTAGTGGTTACGAATTGGGCCGCTAACCTCAAGGTTGACAATTTGAAACTACCAGCTGTACCATGGGAGAAAGATGAAGCTTTCTGCTCCCGTAAAGATTTGCAGCCTCGGAAACCCTGTGCAGGGTCACTATGAGTCGGAACCGACTCCACGGTACTTAACAACAACACAACAACCCCTGTTAATGAGTCCTGGTATGGCGCTTTGGGTTAATGTGCTGGACTGCAAGGTCGGTTTGAATAGCAAAGTCAATGGTTCAAGCTCCCCAGTTGTTGTTGTAGCTCCTAGAAAACCCTATATAGGGTCGTTATGATTGGAACCAACTTGATGGCACTCAACAACAACAACATGTTTGTTAAAGGAGTCCTGGTGTGGTGCTGTGGGATAAAGCACTGGACTGCAAGGTGGCTTTGAACCTCAGGATGGGCAGTTCAAACTCACCATTCCCTCCTCTGAAACCTTACAAAGAGTTACTGTGAGTGGGGACCAACTCCACAGCACTTAACAACAACAACATATCTGTAAAATGAATATGTATACATATACTGTTGCTGTTATGTGTGCCATGAAGTTATTTCTAACTCATAGCAAACCTGTATAGGGTTTCTGAGGCTGTAAATATTTGCAGGATCAGAAAGTCTCAACATTTTCCCTTGGAGAAGGTGGCGGTTTTGCACCCCTGACCTGTGGTTAGCAGTCC
>NW_006408549.1:16711283-16713627 GCF_000296735.1 Chrysochloris asiatica | reverse complement strand
ATATCCATTCCTAAGAATATCTTTAAGTTGAATTCATATGTAAGTCAGAACAGGAGCATAACTTCTTAATTCGCCTTAGTATAATGCAAGAAAATTCTCAAAGTCTTTTCAATGAATTAAAGCTACACATGCAGCAAGTGAAGGTAATTGTGATGAATACTTTGTTGGGGCTAAGAATAGATTCAATCATTCAAATTTAGGAAAAATTTGCATATTTTAAGGGTAAGTATGAGTTGTCTATAAATTGGATGTTCATAACCCAGGGAATTGGTGTGGTGCTGTAGTATAAACATTAGACTGCTAACTATAAGGATGGCAGTGCAAACTCACCAACTACTCCTTAGAAACCTTATACAGGGTTGTTATGAGTCAGAACTAACTTGAGGGCACTTATCAACAATAACTTGTGTTATCTGTAAGTTGGATTTTTATAAGTACTCAATGGATAAAGTTTTAGTGTAGGAAGTGGTCCTAAGATTATATTTTGAAGGTAGAATATTAAATTTTGTTCTCAGTTTCATTGTCTACTGATTATTTCTCCATGGATACACCATGCCTTTTTCTTAGTTTCAGTTTGACTATCTGTAAAAAGTGGATGGTAATAGCTAAATAAAGCTATTTATTTAGGATAATAAATAGCTTTATTTAGCTATTTATAAGGATCTGAAGAAATCCTAGGCTAGGCAAAATAAATGCCAACAGAAAAACACGAACCAAGATATTTACTTCTATAAGATCCTTAGTATTGATTGGTTTGTTCATTCATTCAATTAATTCATTCACTCCTAAAACATTTACTTGACTTCTATGTGCTAGACATTGCTTTAGGAGCTGAAAATTCAAACTGATTCAAATAAGTTCTCTGCCCTCTAGAAATGTTTATTCAACAGAGAACATACTATTTTACACTTAATTTTGTACTTATGCTCTGAAATTTTTTTCTTGCTGTTTTGGATATTTAGATGCAGCCTCAGATATGACTCATTGGCCCACTGAATTCATCCTGAATACTCATTAGTCAAATCAGGCATGAAGAATGTCTGTAGTTGAGTTTGCAATAATGAGACATGTTACTTCATTGACATACAAAGTTTTATAGCTTAAATCTCATGAGATCACACCCCCATGCCCAGAGAGAAGATAAGTGTCTAATACCAATAAAGGAAAGCTTTTCTACCCCAAAGATGTAGAAACCAATGTCAGTGTATACCGTGATTTAAATCTATTTTTAAAATATAAACATAGTTTACATTAAAACTATTTAATACAAAAGGGGAAGTAATTACCTAATAGAAATGAAATGAAGATAGTTTATGACTTCTCAGAAACAATAAATTTTAAGTAACTTGAGTTGGAAACCCATTCAGAAGTGTATACATCTAGCCAAACACTAATGGAGATTAAGATAATCGGTATTAAAATAATAATGATTAAGATAATCATGTGAGGTCTACAGAAACATATAAATCCAGCCTACTGAAATGTCAGTTCCAAAGGGCTACTAACTTATATTCATTAATATGCATAAAAATTTAGGAAAAATAAAATTAGTAAACCATCTAGCCTTCCATCTAAAAAAATACCCTCTAATATCTTTGTTGTGTTATTCCTAATCCATATAAATCTAGCATGATTTTCCCCCTTGGTTTTCTTCTGCTTGACCAAAATCAGATGTGAATCAGCTGAACTCACATTAGGAACATTAAGATAATTTTCTTTCCTTGAGATGTATCAGAGGTAGCTCAGAAAGTAATAAATTAAATTACCACATATATTGCTTATTTTCTATCTTCAATTTGTATATTTGTCAAGACCAGGTTCCTTAAATTTATTTCCCAGAAATTGAATTGTTCTGTTGGAAATAAAATAAGCCCCATAGTCAGCTATTATTTCATTTTCTGTACTTTGATAGGAATCTGATAGTGAGTAGCAGCCAGGATGTTTAGATTTGATAACAAAATACATCATTTAGCCTCCTAATTTTTAATAAAACCATGTCTGCAAGCTGATGAACTCTGATAACCTGAAGTAGAGTGTGGCATTTTCCATCATGTCATAAATTTGAGTTTTCAAAAACTGGATTAGGGAAAGGTAGTTACTTCATCCTATGTGCTTTACTGGTCAACAGATGTATAACAGACAAGTTCCAATATCCAAGCTCCCTGAAGATTTAGTTCACAGAGAGAGAGGAAAATTTTCCCGCTCAAAATACTTACATATTATAAATATTTTAATATACTGTTCAAGCAGCTTCCCAAACTGATTCTTTCTAGTATATTTTATGTTTAGTACAGACATTAACAGTTGAAATACAGGTCATGTTGTCAGAGAATAAAACTCCACA
>NW_006408549.1:16657879-16710037 GCF_000296735.1 Chrysochloris asiatica | reverse complement strand
GATTATGATCATTGTAATTAAACAAGTTGTATGATTTGTTGAATGTAAGACTGATGATCTGCCCTGTAAACTTTCATTCAATCCACAATAAAAACTTTAAATAAAAACAAAAACACTACAGAAATGTCAGTACCTCTGTTGTTATCCTTTGTCATTTCCTAATCAGCACATCCATATCAATAGAGATTGAAGTTGTCAAAGACTTCATTTTGCTCAGATCAACCAACAACACTCATGGAAGCAGCAGTCAAGAAATCAAGTGACCTATTGCATTAGGCAAATCTGCTGCACAAGACCTCTTTTACAGTGTTCAAGAACGAACAAAGAAGTCAGTTTGAGGACTAAAGTGTGCCTGACCCAAGCCATGGTATTTTCAATAACCTCATATGCATGCTAAAGTTGGACAGTGAATTAAGAAGATTTGGTGCACTTGAGTTATGGTGTTGAAGGAGAATATTAAAAAACACTGTGGACTGCCAAAGAAAAAACAGATCTGTATTGGAAGAAGTCAGGATGGTCAGTCTTTGTGTCACCTACTTCAGATCTAGTATCAGGAGGGGGCAGTCACTGGAGAAGTATATCAAGTTTGGTAAAATGGAAGGTTGGAGAAAAAGAAGAGGACACCCAACAAGATGGATTGACATAGTGGCAGCAGCAATTTGCAATGATTCGGAGGCTGCAATGTTTTGTTTTTTTCTGTTGTGCATAGGGTTTCTATGAGTTGGTACTGATTTCATGACACTTAACAACAACAATCAGTTTTGCTGATTTGGTTAGACTGTAGAAATAGACTGCTAACAGAACTCGTTGAGGTGGTTGTTGTTATTGGTTGTCATCAAGTATCTTCTGACTCACAGTGACACTATACTTAACAGAATGAAGCACTGCCAAGTATTGTACCATCCTCATAATTATTGGTAAATTTGAGCCAGGCATAAAAACTGTCTACTTTGCATAAAGTCCACCAAAATCTTTATATGTCTCATACAAGATTCAATCTAAACTCCATAGTAGCCAAAACATCAACAACAAAATTTATTGTTTATAATCTGACTTCCCCCTGATCACACACATTCAAATTCCATCATGTCATAATTTCTTCCTGTTCCTCAAAATATACTAAGCATATTCCTCCCTTTATACTTATTTCTGTTTAGAAAGCTCCTTCATCAAAGTTCATGTAACTCGTTCCTTCTTATCATGCAGATCTCAAATCAATTAAGATTCAACCTACTTGTAATGAGAAGAATATTTCCACCCGAAGATTCATCAATTTCTTCAACTCTGGAAAGCATTGGTTCTTTATTATTTATTTATTTTGAATGTATTCTTAAAAATAAAAGGGTGCTTCAATTTTTTTTGCAAAAATTGTCTTTCAATTCCACTTTTCCACAAACGTTTTTAAGTCCCCTGCAACACTCGTTTGAACTGCAAGGTTGACATTTGAAGCTCACCAGCTGCTCCTCAGAAACTTACAGGGTTGCTATGAGTTGGAAACTGACTTTGCAGCACTTAACAACAACATATATACAAAATACAGTTTATAATTTTTCCTCATAGATAAACATACATGTAGTTTATATATGAGGTATCTTACTGTGTATAATGTGTTTTTTTATTTGACTGGCTTTTCCCCCTCAACATTCTATTTGTGAGATTTGACCACATTGTTGTTACCTGTAGCTGTAGCTCTTTAAATCTCATTGCTGCATAACATTCAACTGGGAGAGTATATAAGAATGCATTCATTCGTTCTGTGCTTGATTGATATTTATGTAGTTTTAAATTGGAGATTGTCATAATCATTGTAGCATATTTTTGGTAAATATATGTATTTATTTATTTGGACATATACATAGGTTGGAAATTGCTGAGTCATGGTGTTTACATACTTCAGTTTCAGGAGACACTACCAAAAGTTTACCATAGAGATATTACCAATTAATAATCATCATCAACTACGTAATCTTTTTGTGAAACGTATTTTCCAACAGTTGTTGTTGTTAACCATTCTGTAGGGTATCCTGGTATTTGGTTTGTTGCATATTAAGTTTCTCTAAAAGGGTAAAAGGGGGAAACAATGTTAAGAGGCTTGGCTTTCATTTGAATCTTGGTTTCTCTTGCATACTATTATAAAATTGACATTTGAGGGGGAGAGAATAGAATAGCCAGAAATATCATCATTGTAAGTCCATCTTTTGACTATAACTGATTGTAATACCAAAAATGGGGCTACAACATGCCCAGGGAAGGCTTCCTGTGGAGCCTCTGCATTACATAAGAGAATAGGGGAAATCCTGAATCCCATCTAGAATCTTCTGAGGTGGGAAATTTCCACTTGAAAGGACAAGCAGACCAGCCTGAAGCACTTAGAAGAACAGAACATACTTCTTGAAAGAAAGACTGACAGGAAAAGTACAAAACTGAAACGGCAGTCTGACTGATTACTATAAGAACAAGTAAGTTGCTTACATCAAGGAAAGTAGCCAGGTTCCCTCAGGACAAACCCCCTTATAAGACTCGATGGAAATACATTAGGAGACATGCACTCTGATTGGTGACTATGTTCATCACTTATAAGGGGAAGTAAGGGAAAAATGAAGAAATAAAGCTGCGAGCTAAGCCCAACAACATTCAACCAGGTGGAGACCTGGTTGGCCAGCAGTGTGTCAAGACCTGAGGACTCGTGGGCCCAGAGTCAGAGACATAGCCACAGAGGAACTAAAGTGGAGAGTGAAGCATCTAGCTGATAAGAAGAGAGGGCATATGCATAAGAACACCCACATTTGGAGATAATACCAGGCTTCAATGGCTGGATGATCAGAGCTCTACTAAAAGAAGAAAAAACAGGGGAAAAAAAGAGTACTCTGATATAATTTGATGAATTTTACCTACACCTATGTATGCAGTAACTCAAGAGGGAACAAATCTTTACAGCAAGGATCATTCCTACCCCCTCCATACACAGAGTAGACAGGGATGGGAAACTTGGACATTGGCTACACAAATTGGGGGGCTACAAAGGCAACAAGTGACTGGCTTACAAGCTTTCAAGAGGGAGCCTAGATCCAGAGGTCATGGAGGAAGGTAGAATCTCCACTGAGTAGTATTCAGTCTGTCTAGGTGGAACTGATGAAAGGAGATGGGGATAGGTGTCTTGTTGTACAATAGTGAATAACTGTTATCAGACTGACTGTGAGGGTTGGAAATGTAAAGGTAGACATTTTGTAGCTAAAGGAAGGGAGTGATTGACTTTGCAGTCCAGGAGTGGTGGTCCCTGGGACCATCAAGGGAGAAGAGCAGAATGCAGGACCCTACTCAGAGAAGAAGTGACACCAGAGATGGATGCAGAGATGATGACGTGGAGAGAAGGAATGCCTGGGGACCCTTGACCCAGATAGGGAGAGGGGCTGTGTGCTGACGACCGGGGGGCAGGCTTGTAGTGTATACCCTTTGGTTGGTTGATGATGCATGGAGAGGATTGTAACCATGGCAATGAAACGGATATATGATAGAATGAATGTAAAGTTAATGTTCTCCCATGTAAGCTATCACATAATTCACAATAAAACATTAAAAAAATAAAAAAAGATAGGGAGACAGAGCAGAAGAGAGACAGGAGCTGACAGCCCTGACCATCAGATGCTCCAAGCTCACACCCTCTCCCTCCCCTCCTGCACCTCTCTGCTCCACCATCTCCTATTAGCTCACAAGAGCCTTGAATGCAAAAAAAGGGTCCCCTAATAATGTTTTGAATACCTATTCATATATTTGCTGTTGTGGTGTGGTACTGCAGGATGATGAGGTGTGGTCCATGTGTATAGTAATGGTGGTTCAAACACACAGCCACTCCTCAGAAACCCCATACAGGGTCTCTTTGAGTTGGAACAGACTTGATGGGACACAAAAACAAAATTCATATATCTACTGTTCACTTGTTGGTGTTATTATTAAGTGCCATTGAGTTGGCATAGCAACCCTATGCACAATAGAAAGAAATACTGCATTGTTCCGCACCAATCTCACAATCATTTCTAACCCTCAGACAATTGTTGCCGACATGTGCTAATTCATCTCATTGGAGATCTTCCTCTTTTTCTCCAGCCCTCCACTTTACCAAACATGATATATTTCTCCAGGGACTGGTGCCTCCTGATAATATATCCAATGTATGAGAGATGAAGTCTGGCCATCCTAGCTTCCAAGGAGCATTCTGTTGGTTTGTTCTTTTGGCAGTCCATGGTACTTTTAATATTCTCCTCCAACAGCATAACTCAAACACATCAGGTCCTCAAAGATCATCCTTATCCACTGTCCAACTTTCATAGGCATATAAGGTTATTGAAATCATCATGGGTTGGGTCAGGCGCATCCATATCTCAAACTGACATTGTTGCTCTTGAACACTTTAAAGAGGTCTTGTACAACAGATATGCCTAATGCAATATGTCATTTAATTTCTTGACTGCTGCTTACATTAGTGTTGATAGTTGATCTGAGTAAAATAAAGTCTTTGACAACTTCAATCTTTTCTCCATTTATGTGGATTTTGTTTATTGGTCCAGTGGTGAGGATTTTTGTCTTCTTTACATTGAGGTGCAACCCATACCTAAGGCTGTGGTCTTCATCAGTAAATATTTTAAGTTCTCTTCATTTTCAGCAAGCAAAGTTGTATTTATTATCTGCATATTGTTGTTGTTGTTAGGTGACATCGAGTTGGTACCAACTCATAGTGACCTTATGCACAGCAGAATGAAACACTGCCCGATCCTGTGCCAACCTCACTACTGTTGCCATGCTTGAGTCCATCGATGCTGCCACTTGGCCAATCATTAACCACTTGCTATAATTATCCGCATATAGCAGGTAATTAGTGAGTCTTCCTCCAATTCTGATGCCTTGTTTTTCTTCATGTAATCCAGCTTCTCAGATTGCTTTTTCAGCATACAGATTGAATAAGTATGGTGAAAGAATACAACCCTAATGCACACCTTTCCTAATTTCCAACCATACAATGTTCATTTGTTGTGGTCAAACAATTGCTTCTTGATCTGTTTGTAGGTTCTTTATGGACACAATTAAATGTGTTTTAGCCTTGAAGACATATTGATATATGCAGTCTTGGCTTGGAGTACTGGTGTGTTGATTTAGGATAAGCACTGGACTGTTAATTGCAAGTAAACCCTGTACAGGATTATTATGAGTCAGAACCAATTCCATGGCATTTAACAGAAACAGCAATCTTGAGTTTCAGAAGTGTTTTTGGTTTTATAAGTAACTACAGAGTTTTTTTTGTTTTTTTTAATGATAAATTTCTGTTGAAATACTGCACAAAAAATATATGGAAATCCATTTTGGTGTCTTTGGAGTCACCCCATCTCAGTGTTTCCCAGTGTGGTGTGCACCCCCACCTTCATACACAAACCACCCTACTGTTACCAGTAGCAAATATGTGAATTGTTGATTAACATAAAATGAGTTCTGTAGTATTCTTTTCATCACTTTAAAAGATTTCTTAATGTAGATACATCCACGTGTAAAGAGATAATCATGGCCACGTTAGGTGGAAAGCAAATAAGGACTTATTTTTGCCTTTAAGTTGGTTCCTACTCATGTTAATCCTATGCACAACAGAACGAAACACTTCCCCATCGTTTGCCAGCCTCACAATTGATGCTAAGTTTGAACCCATTGTTTCTGCCACTGTGTAAATTCACCTTGTTGTTGGCCTTCTTCATTTTCACTGACCCTCCACTTTACCAAACCTGGTATTCTCCTCCAGGAACTGGTCTGTCCTGACAACACGTCCACAGTATGAGAAGCAAAGTCTCACCACACTGGCTTCTAATGAACTTTATGGCTGCACGTCTTCTAACACTTACTCATTGTCGAACTTCACGTACATATAAGGCAATTGAAAATACCATGGCTTGGGTTAGGTGCACCGTAGTCTCCACATTAATCTCTTTGTTCTTTAACACTTTAAAGAGGTCTTTTGCAGATTTTCCTACTGCAATATGTTGCTTGAGCTCTTGACTGCTACTTCCATGAGTGTTGATTGTGGATTCAAGCAAAATTGAGTCTTTTGGGAACTTCAATCTTTTCTCCATTTCTCATTATGTTATTTCTTAATTCAATTGTGAAGATTTTTTGTTTTCTTTACTTTGAGGTGCAATTCATACTGAAAGCTGTAGTCTTGGATCTTTGCTTCAAACAAGTAAGATGGTATCATTTGCACATCTCGGTTGTTAAACAATCTTCCTCCAATCCTGATGTCATGTTTTGTTTTGTTTTTTCATATAATCCAGCTCAGTATACAGATTGAATATGTATGGTGAAAGGGCACAATCCTGGCACACACCTTTCCTGAGTTTAAACCCTGCAGTATTCCCTTGTTCTGTTAGAATGACTGACTCTTGGTCTATGTGCAGGCAACATGTGAGCACAATGAAGTATTCTGGAACATCCGTTCTTTACAATATTGTCCATAGTTTGTCATGATCCACACAGTTGCAAACCTTTGCATAGTCAATCAAGTACAAGTAAGCATTTTTTTCTGGTATCCTCAGCTTTCAGTAAAGATCCATCTGAAGGCATCAATGATATTGTGAATCTGGAGTGAATCTCTAGAGATTCCTTGTTGACATACTGCTGCTATCATTTTTGAAATAGGAATTAGACTTCTCTTATGCCTGCTGAATTTCAAATCAAAACTGTAAATTAGTGAAAACATTAATGTCAGTACTGATATTTTAATGGTATCCATTTTCAGAAAAAGGTTTAACTGAGGACCAGGGAAGCATTATGTTTTAGTATGCCCCTGAATGGTTAAAGATACATTTTAAGCTGCTAAAATTCTTTTTATCTGTTTTTCCTTCCATTATCAATTTCTTGTTGATGGGGTTGAGCTGCCTAGTTCTTATATTTATGCCAATTAATATAAAAAAGGAAACACCAAAATAAGATAGAACAGAGGCTACATGTGTAGATATCTATGGAAGAGTTAATCATCTGCAACTGTAATTATTTGAATATTGCATATTCATGTAGTGGGTTTGAGTACAGGATACTGTGTTTATTTTGTATTCCATTTCTTAAGAATTTTAAAGTTAACATGTTACACAATTCTTTCAATAAAAGTAATTTCATGGTGTTGATCTTGATTATTGGATTTGGAAGGGTGCTATAAATTGGTTGTTTTGAAGTGGCCAGGAGTCTGTCCCAACTTATAGTGACCCTGTATAGGGCTTCCAAAGAGTGGCTGGTGAGCTTAAACCTTGTGGTTTAAATCGACCTTGTAGTCCAGCACACCAGCTTCCTTTTATGATCTCTTTGGATCAGTATTTGACTGTGAATAACAAGGTCAGCAGTTCAAACCCACCTGCTACTCTTTGGAAACCCTATACAGGGTCATTATGAGTTGGAACTGACTCAATGGCACTTAACAGCAATAACGACAACAACAAGCTCTTCATCCCTAATTTCACCACTATATTTATAAAGAATTAAATGAAAGTTAGATTCCTACTACAGTACTTGTAGTGATTAATTTAAAATATATAAGATGCTGGGGAGAAAGAGTTTTTGACATAAATTCTTACTAAAGTCTTCCTTATACTTGCAGATGCATGAGCTAAAATTCCTCAAAATGATGGAGCAGTATTGCTGTTTGTTTTTTATTTAAGATCCCCACATTTAAATAAATTGTGACAGAAAAAGGAACTGCTGGTAGAGAAATCTATTCATTTCTTATTACATCTGCTTGGTATAGTGGCAAGGCAGTTCGCTTTTCTGTCCAATCTGTGTTGAGCGATTTCCATCTGTCAACTCAATAGCACCAATGAGGCAAAAATCATTATATGATTCCTCAGAGTGTCTCAAAGTTTCTTTGTTAAATAGCCAATAAAAAATAACTAATAGCTATTGGGGGTGAAGTTTATTTATCACAGTTAGACTAGAACTAGAAAGCCCAGTTTATAAAATTAATTCATGATGATGTTATTGTCTATGATATCATTTAGAACGTTTGCATTGCAAAAAAACCTTAAAGGTGACCTATAATTGTGAATCTTTTTGCAAGGGAAGGAATACTTTTTCTAATCAGGAAAACCTACCAAAATTAAAGCAGCGAAATTTGTTTGATTGAAACACAAGTTGACAATCCATACATGTATTCATTTCAATCATCTACCTCCCTATGGATTGACCACTGAAGTGCCCCCTTCCCCTAGAAGTTGAGCCCACTGAAGTCCTTGTCCCATCCCCACACTCACTTCTTACCCCAGGAGTTAAGACCACAGTTCTTGAAATCATAGTTTTAAATTTTCAAGATCCCATGTGTGGTGCTGTAGGATAAGCACTGGACTGCTAACTGCAAGGTCAGTGACTCAAACTCTATATAGGGTCACTAAATGCTGAACTGCAAAGTCATTTGAACTGCAAGGTTGGTGGTTCAAGCTCACCAGGTGCTCCTTGGAAACCCTATACAGGGTCGATATGGGTCGGAATCAACTTGACAGCACTTAACAACAACATATGCTGAACTACGTGACAACACTTAACAACAATAACCCACATCCCCAAAAGCATATAAAATAAAAATCTTTAAAGTTGAACCCTAACTTACTGCCTTTGAGTCATTTCTAATTTATAACTTTCTTACTGACTCTGATACCCAGTTGATTTGATAAACCTGTTATAGTGCAACAGTGCACTTTCTTTTCCAATATACAACCCCCTCCTAAGGTATCCCAAACAGAAGGACTCATCTCCTCAATTTGAACCTGTGGAACTAGAAAACTTTGTAAGGGGAGCTGTTTCCTTACTGGACACAAATATTTTCATAAGCCTGGGTTGACTTTGAGCAGTTCTGGTAGCTTAGTGGATTTTGAACTGACCTGTTAACCACAAGGCCAGTAGTTCAAATCTATCAATAATTTTGCAGGAGAAAGATGAAGCTTATTTCTCCAATAAAGAATTGCAGCAGACGTGGTTGCACACAACCATCATGTTGATTTCAAGGAGGCATGGTGGTGCTGTATTAAAAGCACTGGACTGCTAACCTCAAGGTCAGAAGTTCAAATCCATCAGCTGCTTTGTGGGTGAAAGATGATGATTTCTGCTCTGTTAAAGGATTATAGTCTTGGAAACCCTGTAGAGGGTCGCTATAAGTTATAATCAACTTGATGGCAGTGGGTTATGTTGACCTCACTAATAAATTTCTCATTACCCATAGCTTTGAGCTTCATGGAAACTTGAAACATGGTCACTTATATTTTTTTCCCTTGCATTTCAAGATGAATGTGTTTAGACAATAACCTTTAAAAAACCACTACCATAAATGCCCTCTCAATGCATGAAAGCACATTGGGCAACATAATTACAAACCTGTCTCTCTTTCTAATATTATGGCACTCCAAACCACCAAAGAACAGAAAATCTGACTTGTGTTGGTATTTTGTAACATATAATACATCAGTCTTTTACACTAAAATCAAACTTTTGTTTTAACCATGCAAGTTTTTAAAATGTCATAGCTTGAGCATGTGTTGAGAGAATTCTCAGAATCCTGTTTCAGATGAAATTTTAAATTATATGATGATGAAATTTTGTTGTGTTTTGGACATGCTGTCAGGAAGACTCTGGAGAAGGACATCATGCTTATTAAATGAAGGGTTAGAGAAAAAGAAGAAGACCCTCAATGAGATGGATTGGCACAAGAGCAGTAACAATGAGCTCAAATCCAACAATCATTGTGAGGATGGCACAGGATTGAGAATTTAATTCTGTTTTTCATGGGGTCACTATCAGTTGGAACTGACTCTATGACACCTAACAACAGTAACAACAGTCAAATTATAAAATACACATATAATTAACATGTGAGATACAGTGGGTTAGTGGGCCCAATAAAACCATTTAAAATATTTAATTTAGTGAGAAGTAATATATTAGAGTCCTGGTGTAGTGCTGCAGGATAATGAACTGGACTGCAAGGTCTGTTTGAACCTCAAGATCGGCAGTTCAAATAACCAGTTACTCCTCAGAAACCCTATGCAGGGTCACTATGAGTCAGAACAAACGCAACAGCACTTAACAACAAACAAAGTTGGGGCACTGCAAAAATGGCATAGGAGCCATAAAGCCTCTGACTTCATAAAGCCTCTGAAACATAATGAAATTCAAAATCAGCCCAAGGCCATTTCCCATGAGGCAGAGGTTAGACATGGCTCTGCCCTTCAACCTTCTTTATCCTATTTTATGACCCACCGCACTATTCACTCTTATTTCTCTGCAGGGATCAGTAATTTGCTGCAGTGACCACACAGAACTCATAGACAATACTCACAATTATGGGGGTTATTAAGGAAATGTACAGGGTGCAATTCAGGATGTGAAACAACTCAGGGTACAGAAGTTTTGCCAGGAGCGCCTCTTCTCAGCTGTACAAAAGACATGCCTCTCTCTGGTCCTCAGCTTCTCAGTAAATAACCTCTTGCCTTCTGTTCTGCTCAGACAAGTGTTACAAAGTTCCTTTAACACTGCAGGTAAATGCTGAAAGTGTATATTTTGTAGCCAGTCTCCTGCCCAAAGGAACTCAGCTTTACTCTGTCTGTGGATGTGAAAGTCCATCCAATGCTGTGTCTCTCCATACCACTTCCTATACTGCTACCACTGCTTTTGGCATCAGTACCTGTTTCCTCACAGAGATTTTGCACTCTACTTGTGGCTCGTCTTTCTTAATGGTTCTGGGACTATCTGTTCTTATTTCTGAAATTACTCCTTTAACCCAAGTGGAATCACAAAACTAGCCATTTCCTAAGTGAGATTTCCATGTTGTTGTTATTGTCATTAGGTGCCATCAAGTTGGTACCAACTCATAGCGGCCCTATGCACAACAGAATAAAACACTGCCCAGTCCTGGGCCAACCTCACGATAATTGCTACACCCAATCCTGTAACTGCTGCTACTGTGCCAGTCTAACTCGTTGGGGTCTTCCTCTTTTTCTCTGACCCTTTACTTCATCAAACATGGTATCATTCTCCAGTGACTGGTTGGTTCCTCCTGATAATATCTCTGAAGTATGAGAGATGAAGTCTGGCCATCCTGGCTTCCAAGGAGCACTCTGGCTGTAACACAGATTTCTTTTGCTCTTCTGACAGTCCATGGTACTTTTAATATTCACCTCCAATACCATAACTTAAACGCATCAATTCTTCTACAGTCCTCCTTATTCATTGTCCAACTTTCGCATGCATATGAGGTTATTGAAAATACCGGGACTTGGATCAGGTGCACCTTAGTTCTTATACAGACATCTTTGCTCTTCAACACTTTAAAAAGTTCTTGTGCAGCACATTTGCTTAGCGCAATATGTTGTTTAATTTATTGACTGCTGTTTCCATGAGTGTCGATGGTTGATCTGAGCAAAATGAAGTCTTTCAACCTTTTCTCCATTTATATGGTGGTGGTGGTATGCTGTGGAGTTAATTCTGACTCATAATGACTCTGTACAGTGTTTCCAAGGACTTAAAACATTTACTGATAAAGATCAAAGAGCATAGCCTTCAGTATGGATTACATCTCAATGTAAAGAAAACAAAAATCCTCACCACTGGATCAATAAACAACATTCTTATCAACAGAGAAAAGATTGAAATTGTCAAGGACTTCATTTTTCTTGGATCAACTATTAACACTCATGGAAGCAGCAGTCAAGAAATCAAATGACATATTGCATTAAGGCAAATCTGTTGCACAAGACCTTCTTAAAGTGTTGAAGAGCAAAGATGTCAGCTTGAGAACTAAGGTATGCCTGACCCAAGCCATGATATTTTCAATTAGCTCATCTGCATGTGAAATCTAGACAGTAAATAAGGAAGACTTTAGAATAATTGACACATTTGAGTTATGGTGTTGGAGGAGAATATTGAAAGTGCCATAGGCTGCCAAACAAACCAAAAGATCTGTGTTGGAAGAAGGGCAGACAGAGTGCTCCTTGGAGGCCAAGATAGCCAAACTTTGTCTCTCATACTTTGGAGATATTGTCAGGAAGGACGAGTCGCTGGAGAAAGATATTATGTTTGTTAAGGTGGAGGGTCTGAGAAAAAGAGGAAGACCCCCAATGAGATGGATTGGCCAGGTGGCAGCATCAATGGACTCAAGCATGGCAACAATAGTGATGTTGGCCCAGGATCTGCTGTGCACAGGGTCACTATGAGTCAGTAACGACTTGATGGCACCTAAAACAACAACAAATCTTTCCAGGAGTAGAAAGCCTCATCTTTCTCCCGCTCCATTTACATGGATGTTATTAATCTAGTGGTGAGGATTTTTGTTTTCTTTACATTGAGATGCAACCCATACTGAAGGTTGTGGTCTTTGATCTTCATCAGTAAGTATTTTAAGTCCTCTTCACTTTCAGCCAACAAGGTTGTATCATCTGCATATCGCAGGTTGTTAATGAGACTTCCTCCAATCCTCATGCCACTTTTAAGAAAAGCAAAAAACTTTTTTTGTGCATTGAGTAATTTGTGCCACCTTTTTCTTCATATAATCCAGTTTCTTGGATTATTTGCTCATACAGATTGAATAAATATGGTGAATGAATACAACCCTGGCGTACACCTTTTCTTTATTTTAAAACATTCAGCATTTCCTTTTGGTCTATGTACTTGTACCTCATGAGCACAATTAAGTGTTCCTGAATACTAATACTTTGCAATGTTTTCCATAGCTTTTCATGATCCACACAATCAAAATCCGTTGCATAGTCAATAAAGCACAGATAAACATCTTTCTGATATTCTCTGCTTTCCACCAAGAGAGTCCCATACACTATGTTTATGTGGTCCCACCCAATCATTTTGGGGATTTACTAGCACTGAGGATTGAAGAGCTATATCAAATAAATCTATTTTACCACAGACACAAATAAAAAATGAATGAAATGTATTTTGTGTAGATTAATTTAATGATTATGAATTCTAAATATTATAGCTTATTTCTCATGGAATTCAAAGTTTGTCAAAAGAAAGATGGTGTAAAATAAAATGCTTATTTCCCATTGTAAACTCAATGGGAACTGGGGTTTAGTTCTATTTTGTTCATATATATATGCCAACCAAATAGAATGTCATTGTTGTTAAATGCCTGCAAGTCGATTCTGACTCAACAGTAATCCTATATAAGGTCTGAGGCTTCTTTCTTTTTTTTTAATTTTTGCAGGAATCATTATTAATCTTTGTCCCATGGAACAACTGGTGGGCTCCATAGCTAAGCACAGTTCAGTGCTTCTCTATGGAGCCACCATGGTCCTAACCAAATAGAATAGTTCTTGTAAATAACAGGTACTTGGAGATATTTTCGCATACATTCAAGTCAAATGGTTTTAATTTTATTCTAACTGAAAACTTATTTAGCATATGGTATTCATGATAGTTGAAAAAAATGTAATACAATTTTTTTTTTTTTAAAATCTCATCACATCCCATTAAATTGCCTCTAAAAATAAAATACTGGGAGCAGTGTGAAGAAGAGGTGAGAACGACCCCTGGATCCACCAAAGCTGGTAGGTCGCCAAATCCCCATGTCCAGCACCTGCACCCCTTGCTGAATTCATAATGCCCAAGAGAAGGGCTGAAGGTGATGCTAAGGGAGATAAAACCAAGGTGAACGATGACCCTCAGAGGAGATCCACAAGGTTATCTACTAAACCTCCTCCTCAAAAGCCAGTGCCTAAGCCTAAAAATGCCCTGCACAAAAAGGAGAGAAGGTACCCAAAGGAAAAAAGGGGAAAAGCTGAGGTCGGCAAGGATGGGACTAACTTTGCAGAAAAGGGAGATGCCAAAACAGACCAGCACAGAAGGATGAAGGTGCTGGGGATGCCAAGTGAAGTGTGTGCATTTTTTATAACTGTGGACTTCAGATGACTGTACAGCTTGAAATACTATTTTTTATCTAGTTTCATAGAAATGTAGAGTTCTATTTTTTTTTATTTTTTAAGCTATGTTGTTAGCCTACAAAACACTTCATTGTTTTTTGGGAAAAGAGCAAATGTCACTGATACAGTGTCTCCAAAGCTGGATTGTTGTGAAAGGAAGCATTTCCCATCTAATTCTGAGAGACTTCCTCAGGAGGTGGGATTCCCTGACATAAACACATGTTAGCCATCTTTGGACAAATGCCATGTGGTATGGGAAAAGTACAATTTGTTTTTACGTCTTCATATCCTCATCACCCTCTCTGACTTCAGCCTAGACTTGACTCCCATAAACCCAGAGTCCTGTTGGGATCTGATCTCAGAAAACTGGTTATTCATATATCAGGGAACCTGACTTCCCCGTGGTACCATGTCAGTGGCACCCCTCAAAAGAGCAGAGGTTCCTTTGTTTAGACTGTGGGTCTTCAGATTGGTAATTCCGCCATTTTCTAAAAGTCAAGGACGACTCGTGAAAAGTTGTTAAACAGCATGCTAAATGAGAAATGTCAACCCTCACTCTAAACTTTCCTGTCCAAAGCATCAGATGAAAACTTCATTGGGTTTTATACTGGCCTTCTGATTTTGGTAGTCCAAAATCAGTTCAAAGTGAATTTGAAAGTTGTTGTATACCATTAACGATTGTCTGCCCATGCCTGAATACCATGACTGTTTATGAAAAGTATCTTAAATAATGTTTGGCTTGTGAAAAAAAATAGAATACTGGTCACATAAAGGCACTTAATATTAATTAATTTGATATTTAATAAGACCCTACTATGTGCCAAAACTGGTCAATGGCTCAGATCCTCTAGCAAGTTCTTGGAAATCGTATACTGAGTCACTATGAATTAGAACTGACTCAAAGGCCCTTTATCAAGAACATGTGCTAAAAGTTAGGAACCCTAGTGGCTCTGTGGGATAAACACTGGGCTTCTATCTGAAAGGTTGGTGTTTCAGACTTAGCAGCTGCTCTGTGAGAGAAAGATGAGACTGCATGCTCCAGCAGAGATTTACTGTCTCAAAACCCTACATTGGATTGCTGTGAGGCAGAATCGACTAGAAGGCAATGGGTTTATGTGCTGCACATTAACACATGGATAAAATGGAGACTGTACTCTCAAGGAAGTGGTGACATTGTAAGGAAGCACAGCCTAGAAAGTAAGCAATAACAATATATTCTTGTAAGAACAAAATAAAAAGCTGTATGATAGGAACAGCTTAGAAAAGGAGTATGAGAATGGTTTCACAAGTCAAAGAATGTAATCAGTGTCACAGAATTGTACATGCGAAAACGGATGGATTAGTGTATGTTTTGCTACATATATTCTCAACAACAACATAAAATATGTGAAAAAGACAAAAACAAAATGAAAGATTTATATGTGACCCTAGTGGTTCCTTAAGTTTTCGCATGATTTCTCTGACGTTTCAGTGAAATGTTAAGTCTGGGCTTAGTACTGCAGTATTATATTTAACTTTTCACAATATGCATTAAATTACTTTTTATTTTTATTTACATGTGGTCCAGCTTTTGAAACCTTGTTGTGATGATGGCGTATCCTTAAATATCTCATGCTTAAGATGACAGGCTGCTGTGGGATAAATGTTAGACTGCTAACACCAAGGACAATGGTTCAAACCCACTAGCTGCTCAGTGGAAAAAAGATGAAGCTGTCTGCTCCTATAAAGACTTATGTTCTCAGAAATCCAATGGAGCAGTTTTACTCTGTCCTATAGGGTTGTTATAAGTCAGAATAGACTCAGTGCTAGTGGCTTTGTTTGGTTTTTTGGTTTAGCCATCAAAAATCCAAATAGCCATTTCACCAAATGGAAGACTCTATTAAAATGTGAAGCCTTTTCAGTACAAGGTCAGGCTTAATTATTTCAGAATTTTAAAAAATACTATTTTATCCAATCACCTATGGTCATATTTCCTATAAAATCTTACTGTTTATATAATCTTGCTTTCTGTCCAATAGGTACATTGTCACAATAAATATGTGCCACTTATTATTATTATTTTTAAATGCTTTTGCTAATACTAAGTTGATAACTTGACTGGGAATAGAAAGAATTCTCACGAAATTTTGAAAACACTATCAGCTTCCAGGATTGCTTTTGAAAAGGAATGAATAAGATATATTTTATGTAGATTCATTTAGTGATCATGAATTCTAAATATTAAAGTTTGTTTCTTCTGTAATTTGCAATTATTAAAGGAAAGAGGGTACAAAATAAAATATTTACCTTCCATTGTAAGCTCCACAAGGCCACAAGGCCATTTTGTTCACTTTTCTATGCCAATCAAATAGAATGCTGTTGTTGACATAGTTTGTTTTGCTATCGTTGGTATTTTTCACTTTTTATTGTGATTTAGGTGAGGGTTTACAGAATACATTCATTTTCCATTCAACAATTAATACACAGTTTGTTTCACCACATCAATTTCAATTCCCCTAATGTAGCATCACTTGTCTCACTTCATCCCTGTGTATGCTGGTGCCATTCTTCCTTTTTTCCTAGCCCTTCTGGACATAGATCTTGGGTAGATGCTGTAATTTTTGTCCCCTTTGGATGATTATTTTAAGGTATGGGTACCTCATTAATGTTATTGTTCTCCTTACACATTTTTCTATTATTTGGCTGATTTCATTTCCATACCCAAAGGATGACTAAGGCCCAAAGTCTCAAGGGTTCCACCAGTCTCTATTCAACCAGTAGTCAGGTCTCCATTATGGTTTTGAGTTTCATTCTACATTTTTTCTGCCACACTATCCAGGACCTTCTAATGTGATCCCTTTCAGAAAAGTTGATAAGAATAGCTGGGTACCAACTAGCTCTTCTGGTTTCAGGCTTGTGACTACTGATGTTCATTAGGCCCATTAAGTCTAATTGTTCGATTTTTGTGATTCTTCTTTCTTCCAGATAGTGAAAGACCAATAGTTGTACCTTAGATGGATAGGAATGAGTTTTCTTTTAATTTTTTTTTTCATTCAACATATTTACTGAGCACCCAAAGTGTGCCCAGATCTGTGCCAGGCACAGGATATGCAAAATCAAGTAAGTCCAGGTTGATGTCACAGTCCCACAGGAGTACCTTCTCCTTTTCTTTCTACCCACTCCCAGATCATAGCCACTCCCCCTTAGATTCACCCAATGTCTCCAACCCAAGTTCACCTCTCTTTCCCTCATCTCATCTCTCCTCTATTTTTAAGATGAGTGAAGCTGCTTGCCAAACAACATCAGCAAAGGAGGGCAAATAGCTAGCTGGGGATGGGCAGCTCGAGAAGGACATAGCAGCATGAGAACTGCCATCCTACAGGGCAGCGGAGGATGCTATCGGGGAGATGAATGCCCAGTGCATCCAACACAGTGTCCAGTGACAAGCAGATGACGTCAGGAAGGCCTTCTCCAAGGAACAAATGGGAAAATCAAAGTGTACACCTGTGAAAACCTGGAGAAGAAGCATCTCAAGACTAAGAAGATTCTGGAATAGATGAGACATATGCTGGATAAGCATGTGAATAAGCTGGCCATGTACCTCATCCCTGCCAATTGACTCGAGATATTATAGAAAAAATAACAACCAAAAAAAATACTCACAAGTTTTTAAGACTCCAGTTGTTGTTGTCGATAAGTGCCATCAAATTGCTTCCAACTTGACCATGTATAAAGTTTCTAAGGAGTGTCTGGGGGTTTGAACTGACATTTTGGTTAGCAGTTCATTGCTTAACCTACAGCACTACACAGGAAGATTTTGAAAATTGTTTTGTGGACTATGCTATTGTAATTAGACTTAATACCTCCTGAGACTGTGGTCCTGAGGTCCAAGGCCCAGCAATTCTTTCCTCTGGATATTTGGTTATATCTAAAGCTTTCATAAGGAGCTCTGGTAGTGTAGTGGTTGCGAATTGGGCTGTGAACTACAAGGTCAGCAGTTTGAAATTACCAGCTGCTCCCTGGGAAAAAGATGAAGCTTTCTGCTCCTGTAAAGATTTATAGCCTTGGAAACTCTGTACAGGGTCGCTATGAGTTGGAACCTACTCCATTGAAAATAACCACCAAGAGTTTTCATAAGTCTATGCCCTGTATTCTCCTCTACATTCAAGGATATATTTACATCAGAGATAAATTTTATCTTATAGTTTTTATGATCTTTCGTCCTTTTGTATAATTACTTGATTATTAGTACTCCTTCCTATTAGCATTGCAGAATAAGAATAGCACATACTTAAGTTTGAATGAACTTGGATGCACAATACAGTGTTTTAGTGTACTGAATTATTTAATGCCTCTCCTAGATATGTTTTTGTTGCTGTTAAATGCCATGGAATCATTTCCAACTTACAGCAACTCTGTATAGGGTTTCTGAGAAGCAGCTGATGGGTCTGAACTGCTAACCTAGTGGTTTGCAGTCCAGTGCTGATCCTACAGAACCATGCTAGGAGTCCTAGACATTGTCTTTGTAAACTCCCACCAAACAATGTTTTTTCCCAGGTGGGTCTGGGTAAGAGAAGCTGAGAGAAGATGCTGACAAGACTATATAATTCAGTTGTGAGCAGTTAACACGATTAAATGTGTTTATAAAAACCTGGAGTTTTAATTTGTGTAAAATAAGCCATCGCAGAAGCAGAGATGGGAAATATTACGACCATCAAAGAAGAATTGCCATGAATTAAGCATGTCATTCAGGCCTCGAAATCCTGTGCATTGAACCTGCTTGGTCCAGGGACAGCGAGCTGTGATGCCAGAAAAGCAGCAGAGAAGCAGCAACAGCAGAACCAAAAGCCAGAACACAAGACACAGTGGTGGCCTTCCCAGCCCATGGAGCAGGTAAAGCTGAGTGACTTTGGCCAGGAAACGTGCTTATAGAGTGAGGTGCCTCCAGGCACTTAATTGGGGGTACTGGGTTTTCTGACCCACAAACTAGAGTTGAGAGCCTTCAGGCTGAGGCATATGGTGGCATGGTGCGTCTTGTAGCCATTTATCATCAACTGTCAGAGAGATTTGTAGCATTGGCAGGGCAGAGAGAGGCCTATCTGTGGACATGACTGAGGACAAGATGGCCTGACCAGAAAAACTATGTCTGAGCATTTTGACCCTGAATTGTAGTCTACAAGCTTCCCTAGTACACCCCACAACTGTGGGTCTTGTGTCTTTTTGTGTGGCCATCACAATGAAACATGGAACACAGTTGAGTAGACAGTGCCCCAGGAGGAATGGTCTGTTTTGCATTTTTTGCAAGTTTCTATTACTTAGTACGTTGTTATAAAGGCTCAATAAATGGATTTGTTTTCAGTTATCCTATATTGTAGACTCTGTACTAAAATCTGGAGATACACAGAGGAACATAATAGAAAGGCCCAGACCACTAAGAGATACAGATGCTAATACCTGTGCTTTGGGAAATGTGTAATTTCAATACAAGGTTTTCTAGATTCCAATAAAATGTCTTGTGTTCTGGATGCACAAAGATAAGAATAAACCACAGAATTAGCCATGTATAACCTTCCTAGAAGAAATATGCATAATTTGATATCTGAAAATAAATAAAGCTTAGACAAAAAGAGCATATGATATTTACAGAAAGAAGACTGGAACATGTAAATATCTGAACAACAGGCAAGAACTTTGTATGTTTGAGAGACACAGGATCAAGTTTGTGGAGAAAATATTGAGCACAGTTTTGAACGTGTATGTTCATATGCCTATGCAATTATGTAAGGAGATGGGTGCTGGATCAGTTTCCATCTCATCACCCATAAACTCCCAGTGAATGTCTGATGGATGGTGCCATTCTTAGGTGTCCTCAAATTGATTTTAACTTAATGTATCCCCATGTGACAGAGTGGCGTGGTCCCATAGGGTTTTCTAAGCTGTCTTGGTATGACACTGCACGTTGATGTGTTGGACTTCAAGGTCTGTTTGAACTGCAAGGTTGGCACTTCAAGCTCACTGGCCACTTCTCAGAAACCCTATACAGAGTCACTGTGAGTCAAAATTGACCAGACGACACTTAACAACAAGAGCAATCTTTACAGTAGCTGTCCTCAGATCTTTCTTTCATGACACCAGTAGGTGAGCTTGAACTGCGGACCTTCTGGTTAGCAGCCAAGTCCTTACTGTTGTACCACCAGGGTTCAGAGAGTTAGATAACAGTAGCGCATGATGGCTGGTGAAGCTCTAAAATTGCCTATAAGGACTGAGAAATAGTGAGAAAAAAGGGATAAAGGATGAAGCCCAGAGGATAAAGCAATTTAAATGGAATAACATTTAAGAAATGAATAAAATACACATATTTAAGTTTTATTCCAACTTTTATTTTATACTAAAACCACCTTTTCTCAACTATCTCTTCATACTTACCTTTTTAATCTTTTACATTTTTTATTTTTACTGCTATTTACTCAGATATTTTATTTATCTTCTTTCAACAGTACTTATCTCCTTTCTCTATTTGCTTTAGCAAGGACTTTCTCTTCTAAGAAATTAATATTAACATCTCACCCAGGTTTTGTTTGATAAACCTTTGCCAATTTTCATATCATTTCTACTTCCACATATAAGGTATATATAGGAGTAGAAAAATATAGGAAGGTTGGGAGAAACTTAGAAGATAAGTTGTAAATTGTTGTTAAGTGTCGCCGAGTCAGTTCTGACTCATAGTGATCTTGTATAAGGTTTCTAAGGAGTGGCTGGCTGGTGAGCTTGAATCACCGATCTTGCAGTTCAAACTGACTTTGCAGTCCTGTGCATGAACCCACAATGCCACACCTTGACTCCAAGTTATAAATTATGTAAGTAGGAATAGTAGGAGGGAACAAAAATCAATTCACTTCTATAAAATCCACAAGTATAGAACAATATTTTTAGACTATCATTACTATTGATAATTTTTCTAAATGCCTATCTATAATGATTCAGACAAATTTTTAAATGGTTCAAAAAAAGGGAAAACTTACATTTTAAAGAAATATATAAAGTCAGATTTAATGACACATTGCAGTTTCCATCATTATGTAATCCTTATCATTTGTATAAATTTAATTTGTTTGAGAAGGAAGCAAAGGACCATTTTTTTTCTTAAGAACTCAGTTTTCCAGTCTGTAATAATCAAACACTTAAAAAGTTCCCAGTCTGAGAGCTCTGTAGTTAAAATATTTTCTTATACTAGGAGCTAATGCTAATACTCATGAGATAATTAGTATAGGAAACTTGGAGAAACTTTTTCCATTATCTTAACAGTCAGGTGAAGAGTATAATTATAGTACATCTGGATTTTAGCTAAACTTTAAACAGACACTTTCTGTGTATGAATAAACTGGATAAGTACAGCAGAGTTTGTTGTGTCTTTGAAAAGGACAAAGAAAGTGTTCAAAGCAAATTATTTGTTTTAGTAGTAATACATCAATAAGGATAAAAATCACATTTTAAAATGATTGTTAAGTATTATATACTATGTTAGGCTATTTATGGTATAATATAATAAAATAGTTCACATGAATACAAAAATGGAATTAGCCTGCCTAGAAATGTGATGGAGAGTAAGTAAAACCATAATAATAGAATATGTATTCTATAAGAAAGAAAACAATAATCACTGGCGAACTGGTGTTCAATTCTCGGTGTCCTGTTTACAAGAGGATAGATCAGTTAGAGATGTGGATACGATAATGTGGGATTTGAAAACCATATTATAGGAAAAGCAGGCATGGCTGGTAGGAAAAAGAATATGCTGAGTTCCAAAGCAAGTATCAGTTAACAGGATGCATTGCTGTTTCCTTAGGGCCAATCCCACTGGTGAACATTATAGACAAGTTCTTTCCACAGGGACAAATAGCATACAGAGTTTAAACTCAATTAAAGCAGCGACAGCCTGAGAACTACATAAGAGAAGTAAAACAAAGAGAGCAGACAGAAGGAGAGAGAAATATCAAAAGACTGAGACAAGAGGACAGAGTAGAGCGGAGAGAATGAGGAATGTTGGCAATTGGGGGAATTTTGTTCTCTTATCCTTTTCCCCAATGAAAGAGTCCTGGTGTGGTGCTGTAGGATAAATCACTGGAATGCAAGTTTGGTTTGAACCACAGGGTCGATGGTTCAAACTCAGTTGCTGCTTCTCGGAAACCTTATACAGAGTCGCTATGAGCAGAAGTCGACGTGGTGGCACTTAACAACAGCAACCTCCATCTCCTTAATGGCTGTACTTGAGTCTCTGCCTAGCAAAATTCTTTTTGAATGCATGTCACCAGTAATTTATTCAACAGATATTTTTGAGCACCAACTATGTCTCAATTACTGGTCTAGGAGCTAGGAATACAATAGAGAACATTACAAAGAAAATATCTACTCTTATGAAGCATATATCTTTTGTTGTTGTTGTTAAGTGCCATTGAGTCAGTTCCAACCCAGAGCGACCCTGTATAGGGTTTCCTAGGAGCAGCTAGTGAGCTTGAACTTCCAATGTTACAGTTCAAATGGCTTTGCAGTCTGGCACATTAACCCACAGTGCCACAACATATATCTTAGTGGAAAGAAAATTCAGTTATCATTTTGTTTTCATTTTAAAATATTCTACTCACTGTCCTGTAAACAGTGTAAAGTTATTAAGTGCTGCCAAGTTGGTTCTGATTCACACCAACTCTGTGTAGGGTTTCTGAGGAGCAGCTGACGGTTTTGAACTGCTGACTTTGTAGTTCACAAGCCAATGCTGATCCTATGGTGTCACACAAGGAATCCAAACCGTAGGCTATAGAAGGGTCAACATGGGAGTGATGGAGAACAGTCAGGTTACAATTCAGGATCAAAAGTGCTCAGGATACAGTTCTTTGGTTAGGATAGCTTCCTCTCAGCCATTTTCTCAATCACAATCAGGCCCTTGGCCAAGTGGCCTACTTGGGCAAGTATTAAAAATCTCTTCAAGCTTTCAGTATTTTAGCCCTTGGTCTCCACCATGCTTGGGTAAGTGTAGTTTAATTAAATCTCCACCACCACTACCACTTCCACACAAATTAAGTGCCTGGTTTCAGACCCAATCTGCCAACAAACATCCTGCCCATTTTTGTTGGAGCCCATTTTTATTGTTAAGTACCATAGAGTCAGTTCCGACTCATAGTGACCATGTACAGGGTTTCCAAGGCTATAAATCTTTATGGGGGGAGAAAGCCTCATCTTTCTCATGCAGAACAGCTGGTAGTTTCGAACTGCTGACCAACTTGCGGTTTGCAGCCCCATTGGTAACCACGACGCTACCAGAGCACTAAACTTTTTTGCTCCCGTGAACTTCGATGCCCACTGTTCTGCCTTCTGATCTTGGTTCTGCCGCCTCAATAACTGCCACTTCTCTGCCACTGCTTCTCTGAATTCACTGTCTATGGTGTATCACAGCTTTCTGAAATTTGGATTGAGGATGATCTACTCCTGGCTCTCCTTTCTTGAAGATAGTAAGATACTCCCTTTCTGCTTCTGAAACGGCTCATTTTGAACATAGCAGGAAGTCGAAATTGTCCGATCTCCTTGTTAGAGTTCCATACAACTTAACTGTAAGTTTCCACCCCACAGGATGATATGTACCTTAGTTATATTATTAGCAAACTATCAAATCCCCTTGGTGAGTCACAAATACTTCATATTTGCATAGTCTAATTTTTCCCTTTAAGTTTGATATAGATTTCTCTAAAGGAATTTGTTGTTGTTAAGTGCTGTCCAGTCCACTTTGACTCATAGTTTAAGGTTTCTGATGAACAGCTAGTGGGTTTGAACTGCCGACCTTGTGGCTTGCGGTCCAGTAATGATCCTACAGCACCACAAAAGGAATTTGGCCAAAGTAAGTATATACAAATGAAGTAGTTGTGGGCAAGAGGTGGGGGTGAGGTGAGGGGATACTCAGTTTGAATCCAAAAAGCCCAAGGAAAACTTTTTGGGTCCTTGTGTAGGATAAGCATTGGACTGCTAACTGCAAGGTCAGTGGTTCAAAGACAACAACTATTCCTCAGAAACCCTCTCTGGGACTCATTTGGTAGGAATTACAAAGGAGTTCTGGTGTGGTGCTGTGGGTTAATGAGCTGGACTGCAAAATCGGTTTGAACTGCAAAGTCAGTGGTTCAAGCTCACCAGCCGCACCTAGGAAACCCTATACAGGGTTGTTATGGGTCAGAATTGACTCGACAGCATTTGACAACAACAACAACACAAAGACTATACTGAATGTAGCAATCTGAGTTCAAGTCTTGGTGGGACTTAGTAGTATCTTTGAAGACCTCATGTAGCACTGTAGGATAAGCACTGGGCTGCTAATCACAAGTCCAATGGTTCAAACCCACCAGTCACTCTTTGGAAAAGCTACACAGGGTCTCTGACTCGATGGCACTTCACAACAACAATAGCTAAAAGGGTCGTATCAAATAATTCATTGCACCACAGGGTTGCAATTAAGGGAATGTTTAAGAGACAATTGGTTTGATTTGTTTTCTGTAAAATCAGTGAGCCTCGAGTATGTGTGTATATACAGATGGACTGGTATGTACATAAATATATGGTAAAGTTCTGTGTAATTGGAGACACTGATGCATTCCTCTATGGGTTAACAGTAGAAGTGTAGTCCTAGAAAGGTGAAGTAGGACACAGAGGTCAAAGCAACAGCAGGCTTTTGAAATGAGCAGCTACACTGGATATATAGAGTTAGAAATACTTAGAGCTGGCACACTTTATAGAGTTAAAGAGTAGGAGTTTCTTTCTGTTTGCTTTAATGTGAATTTGTTCCCTGCCCTTTTATGACTACCATTTTTCCTTCGTGGCAAAATCTGGGAAAGCAGAGCTTTGTAGAGTTTTTTTGTTTTGTTTTGTTTTTCTCTGTAGAGTTTTGAAGGGGAAGAAGTCTCAATTCAAATTCTTCCTAAATCAATCACTAAAATTGCTTTCAAAAGAATTCACACAAAACATCCTAACTACTATACTAATATACTAAAATATTCTACTCACTAATGGTTTGTCGCTATGGGTCGGAACCGACTTGATGGCACATAACAACAACAACAATGGTTTGTAGTTCAAATCTACCCAGCGGTGCTATAGAAGAAAGCCCTGGAGATCTCCTCCCATAATGATTATAGTTCAGAAAAACTTAAGAGCAGTTATACTTAGTCATAAAAGGGGTTGTCATGAAATGGAATTGACTCAACTGAAATGAGTTTGGTTTTGGTATTCTCCCAAAGAGGGCACTGATGGTTCAAAAGCAGAATGCCTATCTTCCTTGTGGGTCCTAGGATAGAGTCTCAACCAATACACCTCATATATAGCCATCACTCATCTGTCAGTGGAGAACTGTGGGCTGCTATCAATTTGAACATGTTTCAGTGGAGCTTCCAGCAAAGATGGACCAGGAAGAAAGTCCTGGTGATCTGAAAATCAGCTTTTGTAAACCCTACAGATACTGGATCAAAAGGTCCACTGTGTAAGTGATCATGGAGATGGCACAGGATTGGGTAGTGTCTCATTCCTTGTGCATGGGATCACTACGAGTCACTAGCTTTCAAAGAAAAAAAAAATAAGGGCAAACAAATGAACAAACAAACACTACAATGGTCCAGTCTGCGGGCAATCACTGGGATACTATAGGTCCAGGAACCATTACATGTTGTGCACATGATCTCCATGAGTTGGTGGCTGACTCTATGGTAGCCAACAATAACAGCACTCTCCCTAGGATGCTTAATGAGCAAAAGGATGATCAAATTGTTCTAATAAATGAGCAACAAGATGAAGGAACTGGCTAGACTAGAGTGAAGAATACTCAGCCTTTAAAGTCTGAACCAGGGGAAGAAGCAGGTAAGGAAAAAGACCATATGTTGTGAGGAAAAAAGAAATATTTCAGACTGAAAGCTCAGAGAGATGAAAAACAAAACAAAAAATGAGCAACAACAACAAAAAACCACTTTAATATGGGCAGGGCATAAAATTTCAGATGTCTAAAGGTGTCTGGGTAAAGCTGATTAATTCATGGAAGTACATTTATAAGATAAGCTTTTGATCTGGGATCGAAAGGACTGCACAAATGATTCTTAAAGAGGTTTCAATTCTGAGAACCTATGTTATTATCTTTCTCAAATAAATTCCTTTATAAAAGTACAAACAGACTGGGTTTCACCACAGATTTTCACCAAAAGCAGCTTCTTCTTGAATGTACCTGGTAATATTCAGTCTCATTTACTCATAATGTAATTCAGTAGAAAGCTTTAGTGTGAGTAGTAGAATTTTCTGTCTATTATCACAGATATCTGTGGTTCCGTGGGAGAAAAATGAGGCTTTCTGCTCCCATAAAGATTTACAGCCTTGGAACCCCTATGCAGGGTTGCTATGAATGGGAACCGACTCCACAGCACATAACTACCAACTACCATCACAGATATCTACTATTAGAGTATCACAGAACTTTAGACACTATTTCTAAGGTCATCAGAAAAAAAGGAAAAAGTCTACCTACCAATTAAATCCTCTTTGCTTATCTTCACACTATCAACAGTTTGCACGAATAAGAAATGGATAAGTGCCATCCAAGTTCACACATATGTGTACAGATACGTCTTACTTAAAAAACGATCATTTTCTAGATGTCATATATATATGAGTTAAGATGTTAATGCCAGTATATATCTTGAGAAAAAACATTTTGAAACAAGAATTTAAAAATATTGGACTTTCAGTGACAGTTTAAATGATGTTCAATATGCAGTGCTTGAGGTATAAATAGTAGTTTAGAAGCATATATGGAACATATGCAATAGAATACAATGTATTTTCAATGTTTAGACCAACACTGAGCAAGAAATGTGTTCAAGGGAAAAAGCAGTAAGAACTTTGTTTCCCCTACCCCTGAGGTAAAGTTCCTACTTTGACTTTAGTTTTTCTTAAAATAGAATCTATAAATGCTCATCAATTTTCATGAAAAGAAATATACTCAAAGCACAATTCGTGTGATTTGTTTAAATCCTTCTCATTTATATCTCTTGTTGGTTAAACAATTTGGTTATAACTTCAACTTTATTGATTTCTTTTCCTTTCTCTGACAGAGCTATTATATACCAAAAGTGATTCATCTTATAGCGGAAATGTTTCCATATTCACGATGTATTGCCATAGAAGAGTGAAAAATCAATAGAGCGACTCTTGTTTAGCAAAATTTCTCAGTGAGAAACAGTATTCATTTTTAAATGTAAGCTATTTAAAAACAAGGTCATTTAGAAAATTTTTATAATGGGAATGCCATAAGTCTCTTTGGAAATGACACATGTCCTTGTTTAAAACAGTATTTTTAGCACTTACTTGTTTGTATTTAATTGGAGTCCTGGTGTGGCACTGTAGGATTAAGCATTGAATTGCGGTTCAAACCTACCAGCTGCCTCTCAGACTGTGTGGTGGAACCAACTTGGTAGTACTTAACTACAGCAACACAATTATCCCAGAAACAGATAATGTATCTTTAAATATGATGTTGACCTATTGGGAGAAAGAAAGAATAGAAAAAGAAAAGTATTTAAAGTGGAATATTCTAGACATATATGCATTTTTTATCAGTTATTCATAATGAAATATATCCCATACTAAAGGCAAAAATTTAAGCAGTCTTAGTTAAAAGTGATTAACAGAACACATTATAAGGAAAAACATTTTTTTCTAAAGCATGAAAATTGATACGTTAGCTAGATGAAGTCACAAAGTGAGCAATTAGACACACTGTCTTCATTTTTTCCACACAAGGAAACTATTGGGAGCTGGACTCCTAAAATCTAAGGGAAAATTACAGGTAGACTAGAGCATGACTTTCATCACCCTGGCTGATTATAAGAACCACCTGGAGACCTTTGTAAGGTAACAGATTTACAGACCCTATTATCTTGAAATCATGATTTAGAATGTCAGTTATGGAAACCAATGATCTAGAAGAACCTGAAAAATCTTCTTGGATGATCCAGGGGCTCTCATGTGCATATCATGCTGCATCTTACATCCTGAAGTGAAAAGAAGCTAAATCTACAATGACTTCTTGGAAAAAAATTTAACCTGCATGTTTCTTGAACTGTATTTAATTGTTTCACCTTAAGACTCCAGCCTAAGAAGCCTTTTTAAAGAGTCTGTAGTATCATGAGTGAAGTGATTACTAACCACAAAGTCTGCAGTTCAAACCCACCAGGTGTTTTGAGGGAGAAAGATGAGGTAGTCTGCATATGGAAATGATTTACAGCTTTGGAGACTTTATGGAGCAATTCTGCTCTGTTCTATAGGGTCACTACGAGTCAGAAGCAATCAATTTCTTTCTTTTTAAAAGCTTTTATTGTGTATTGAGTGAGTGAAGGCTTACAGGGAAGATCATAAGTTTTACATTCAGCAAATCATTGTAATGATTACAATCCCTACCATGTACCTTAGCCAATAGTATTTGCCTCTATTACTTTTTTTTTTTGATGTACACATTCCACATTGAAAATATATATTCATTTAAATGCCCAAAGGGCACAGTTTGCAAGCCCACAGGCACACTGTTTTTCTCAGTCCATGGGCCTATAGTCCTCTGCTGCTCTGTCGCTATATGACATCACCTCTGCCACCATCTCTGTTGTTGCCAATGTTCTGGTTAGGATCCATCACTCCTCTCACATTCTTCTTTCTTGGTGGTCCTAGGGTCCTATGTTCTTGAGATGACAGATTAACTAGTTCCCCCTTTTAGTTGTACCTCTTCTAGATTTACAGTTGTGACAATCACCAGTAGACCTAAAAATAATTATTTGCAATTGAATCATAAAGTTCTATTCTATTCATCAGCAGACCCATCTGGACAAGAGAACTATTCAGTAGGGTTTCTTACTCCCTGCATTCTAACACTAAGCATCCTAATGAGATCTTGTAAGCCAACCACTTTGTGCCTTTGTTTTTGTTGAGTGCTGTCAAGTCGGTTCCAACTCATAGTGACTCTGTAGAGGGTTTCTGAGGAGCAGTTGGTAATCTTGATCCACCAACCTTGTAGTTCAAACTGGCCTTGCAGTCCAGCACATTAACCCATAGTGCCATACCAAAACTTTATAGCTCCCCAATTTGGATAGCCCAAGTCTAAACTGCCCATTCCTATAGCAGTTACGAGTTGGGATGCTAACCTCAAAGTCAGCAGTTCAAAACTGCCAGCTGTTCTGCAGGAGAAAGATGAGGCTTTCTGCTTCTGTAAAGATTTATAGCCTCAGAAACCCTATGCAGGGTCACTATGAGTTGGAACTGACTTCATAGCACACTACTACCACCACCATCAACCCAGGTTACTGAGGAGAAGTGCTTGATTCATGATATGAAGAATCCTTCCCTTTCAGTTGGAATTTTGGGCAGCTTCATCCATAAGCAAAGATCCAGTTGACTACATTGTAGAAATTTATGCTTGCTCCCTCCACTTCATTTTTAATAATTTTCCTACATTCATGCTTTGTACATTCCGCATTCAGATTATCAGTGGATGCTTGCAACTGCTTAGTCCATATGAAGATGAGAATAGCATCAGGATTGGAGAAAGTCTTATTAACAACCTGTAATATGCAGATAAAATAACCTTTTTAATGAAAGTAAAGAGGGCTTGAAGAACTTGTTCATGAAGATAAAAAAACAAAAACTTCAGCCTTCAGTATGGATTGCACCTCAGTTTAAAGAAAAAAAGTTCTCACCCTGGACCAATAAATAACATGATGAGAAGCAGAAAAAATATATATAAATTTTCAAGGGTTTCATTTTACTTAGATACACAATCAATGTTCATGGAAGCAGCAGTAAAAAAAAAAATCAAATGACAGATTAGACAAATCAGCTGAAAAACACTGTGTTAAAGTGGTAAAGAGCAAAGAAGTCACTTTGAGAACTAAGGTGCACCTGACCCAAATCATGGTATTTCCAACTGCCTAATATGCATGTGATATCTGGACAATGAATAAGGAGGACAGGAAAAGAAATGATGTATTCAAATTGTGGTTTTGGCAAAGAATATTGAAAGTACAATAAATGGATAACCCAAAGAACAAATAAATCTGTCTTGGAAGAAGGACAACCATATTGTTCCTTAGAAGCTAGGATTGTGAGACTATGTCTCTTGTACATTGGCCATGATATCAGGAGGGACCAGTTCCTAGAAAAGGACATTATCTTTGGTAATGTGGAAGGTCATCGGAAGAGAGAAAGATCCCCAAGGAAATGTATTGAAACAGTAGATACAACAATGGGCTCAAACATAGCAACAATTTTGAGGGCGGCGTAGTATTTTGTTCTTTCTGTACATAGGATCACTGTGCGTAAGAACTTGATGGCAGCTAACAACAACAGCTTAGGAATTATTTTTCAGAGAGATTTTCTCTAACATCTCATTTAAAGTTGAAACCTATCTCTATTCCTATTCCTCCGTGACTTTCTCTATCACATTATTTGGTCTTTATAGTACTTAGCAACTCCATAATCTGTTGTTGTTGTTGTTGTTGTTGTTGTTGTTTTTCTCATATGTCTGTATGTTTATTGGCTATCTCTTATACTAAATAAAAGGACTCATCAAAAATGGAAACTTGATATTTTTACTAACTGAAATACTATCATCATCATAGGAGATGGCACACTGATGTTGTTGACACTGTTGTTGTTGTTAAGTACCATTGAGTCAATTCTGACTCTTGGTGACCCTGTGTAGGGTTTCAAAGGATTGTGTGCACCTCCAACCTGTGGCTAAGAGTCTGGTGCTTGTTCTACAGCTTCACATTTAGGACTCCTGTTTTTGCCATTAGATACTGTCAAGTTGGCTACAATGTGAAGTGAGCTTAAGTAAAACAGAACAAAATATTGCTCATTCCTACACCATCCTCCTTATCATTGTACATTTCAGCCCATTGCTTCAGTCACTGGATCAGTCCATCTCACTGAGGATCTCTCTCTGTTTTGCTGACCTTTACTTTACCAAACATGGCATCCTTCTTCAAAAAGTCCTTCCTGGTGACTTGTCCAAAGTAAGTGAGAAAAGCTCTCACCATCCTCATTTCTAAGGAATATTCTGGCTGTAGTTGCTTATGACAGATTTGTTATTCTTCTGGCAATTTATGATGTATTCAAAATATTGTTCGCCAAGACCACAATTCAAATGTGTTATTTTTTTCTTATTTGTCTTTTTCATTGTCCAACTTTTGCATGAACTGAGAGGAATGAAAATACAATTGCTTGGGTCAGGTCAATCTTGTTGTTGGTAAGCACTGTTAAGTCAGTCTCAAATCATAGGGATCTTGTTCCTGAGAAGCAGGTGGTGGGTTTGAACCGCTAACTATATGGTTAACAATCCAATGCTTATCCTTCAATACCACACCAGGACTCAACATAATTAAGAGTATTTATACAAAACCAACAGCCAATATCATTCTCAATGGAAAGAAACTGAAAGCCTTCCCTTTGCAAACAGGAACCAGACAAGGATGACCTTTATCACCACTCCTATTCAATATTGTGTTGGAAGTCATAGCCAAAGGTATAAGGCAAGATAGGGATATTAAAGGCATCCAAACTGGCAAAAAGGAAGGAAAACTCTCTATTTGAGATAATATGATTGGTGTGGTGCTGTAGGCTAATGCATCAGACTGCAAAGTCATTTGTACTGCAACAACAGTGGTTCAAGCTCACCAGCTGCTCCTTGGAAACCCTATACAGGATCGCTATGGGTCAGAATTGACTCAATGGCATTTACCACCAACAACAACATAGATAGAAACTTCATTCTTCTTGGATCAACTATCAACACTCATGGAAGCAGCAGTCAAGAAATCAGACGACATATTATATTAGGCAAATCTGCTGCACAGGAACTTTTTAAAGTGTTGAAGAGCAAAGACGTCAGCTTGAGGACTAAAGTGCACCTGATCCTAGCCATGGTATTTTCAATAACCTCATATGCATGCAAAAGCAGGATAGTGAATAAGGAAGACCATAGAATAATTTATTATTTTGAGTTATGGTGTTGGAGGAGAATATTGAAAGTACCATGGGCTAACAAATGAACCAACAGATCTGTGTTGGAAGAAGTGCAGCCAGAGTGTCCTTTGGAGGCCAGGATAGCCAAACTTCATCTCTCATACATCAGTCATATTGTCAGGAGGTACCAGTTACTGGCAAATGATATCATGTTTGATAAGGTGGAGGGTCAGAGAAAAAGAGGAAACCCCCAGCAAGATGGATTGGCAAAGTGGCAGCATCAATGCGCTCAAGCATGGCAACCAATGTGAGGTTGGGCCAGGACCGGGCAGTGAATTGTTCTGTTGTGCAGAGGGTCGCTATGAGTTGGTACCAACTCGATGGCACCTAACAACAATAGCACAGATAGAAAATCCCAAAGATTCAGCAAAAAAAATTATTAGAACTCAATGGAAGATTCAGCAAAGTAGCAGGGTACAAGATCAACAAACAAAAATCAGTTGGATATTAATAATGACAGCATTGAAAAAGGAAATTCAGAAAGCAATACCCATTTACAATAGCTGGCCCAAGGGTGTAATAGTTATAAATAAGAGTAACCAGCGAAATAAAGGAACTATACAACGAAAACTACAAAACATTACTACAAGAAACCAAAAGAGACTTACAAAAATGGAAGAATATGCCATGCTCCTGGATAGGAAGACTTAACATTGTGAAAATGTCAATGTGACCCAAAGCAATCTACACATATAATGTATTCCCAATCCAGATTCCAATGACATTCTTTAAAAAGATGGAAAAACCTATTACATGGAAATAACTTTACATGGAAAGGAAAGAGACTCGGGATGAGCAAAGCACTGCTTACAAAGAACAAAGTTGGAAACCTCTCATTCCCTGATTTCAAAATGTACTATATGGCTACTGTGGTCAAAACAGCCCTGTGCTGGTACAATGAAAGCTACATAGATCAATGGAACAGAATCGAGAATCCAGATATTAACCCATCTACACACAGCCAACTGATTTTTGACAAAGGGCCAAACTTCATTGAATGAGGAAATGGTATTGTCAGAACTGGAAATCGATAAGCAAAAGATTGAAGCAAGACCTTTATCTCACACCATACACACAAAAACAACTCAGCATGGATTATTAAAGACCTAAATGTGAATCTCAGAATTATAAAGGTCATTTGAAAACAGGGACAAGTTTAAGGGCTCAAATACATGGCACATATAGACTACCAAACATTATGAGAATTGCACAAACAAAAGAAGATGAAATAGATGATTGGGCCATACTAAAAATTAGAAACAAAAATGCTGGCGAGGATGTGGAGAGCCTGGGACCCTCGTATATTGCTGGTGGGAATGCAAAATGGTCCAACCTGGAAAACACAGGATCGGGCAGTGTTTTATTCTGTTGTGCCTAGGGTCACTATGAGTCGGTACTGACTCGATGGCACCTAACAACAACTACTCTGGGAAACAGTATGGTGTTTCCTCAGAAAGTTGGAAATAGAAATATCTTATGACCCAGCAATTTCTCTACTTGGCATATATGCACAAGATATACAAGACAATACACAAGTAGATATATGCACACCAATGTTCATAGCAGCACTATTCACAATAGCAAAAAAAGATGGAGACAACCTAAGTGTGCATGAATGGAAGAATGAATAAACAAACTTTGGAACATACACACAATGGAATATTATGCTACCTTGAAGAATAGCAAGGAAAGTGCAAACCACAGCATAACATAGATGAACATTGAGGACATTATGCTGAGTAAAATTAGTCAGTCACAAACGGACAAATATTGCATAAGACCATTATTGCAAAAGCTTAAGAATAGATACCCATACTAAAAGTGGGGGAAAAGCCTTTGTTGGTTACCAGGGGTGGCAGGGGGAGGATAGTAGAGCACAGGATAGGGGATAGACACATCTTAGTTTGGGTGTTGGGGAGGGCACTACACAAAAAGGGGAGGGGTGGTAGAATAAAGTAGATAGGGAAACACTTAGGCAGGTCTGCATGGGCTAAACATGGCAAACGTAAACAGTGATGTGTGCTCAACCTTGGAACAACAGTGCTCTGTGATACATAGTCTGAATGGGTAAAAGAAGGGAAATAATGTTAAGTTGCTTGACTGTCTTATGAATATTGGTATCCCGTGCCTACTATTTTTAAATAGACACTTGGAGTTAGAAAGGAATATTAGAAAATGTGATTATAGAAAGCTTGTATGCCTATCTTCAGTCTATAATGCATTGGAATACCTAACAAGGGTTCTAGAACTTGCCTAGTGAAATAGGCTTCTTGCAGTCCCTTTGTAGTGTATTGGACCTTAGGTGGAATCCTGAGGCCCATTCAGAACCTTCTGAGGTAGGACTAGCCTGGAGCAGCTAGAGAAACAAAAGATACTTCTAGAAAGAAAGATCAGCAGGAAAAATAAAAAACAATAATGGCAGTCTGATTGGCTACTATAAGAACAAGCAAGTTGTTTGCCAGGGAACCATCGTGACAATCAATCAAGTCCCTTCAGGATAAACCCATCTCCAACACTGAAATTCATAGGAAACATGTGAGCAGGCATGTAAGCTTGCAGGTGACCACACTGGTCTACTGGTGAGTAGAAGTCTGAAAAGACAGCAATGAAGATATGGGCTGAGTTTTACCACATTCCATAGACTCCCATTGACTTGGAGATGAGAGAGACAAGAGGAAGGGCTGGTTGGTCTGACATATGGTGGATCTTGGGACTCCTGAGCCCATAGACAAGGACAGAGCCTGGAGGGTTAGAGCTGGGTAGGGGGACTATGAAAGCATGAAGTGACTGGCTTACAAGTTTTCAAAAGGGCATTTAGTTTCAGAGTGTGTGGGGCAAGGTGGAATAACCACTGAATAGATGGGTCTAATGAAAGGAGATGAGGATAAGATTCTTATGATTCAATAGCGAGTACTTGCTATTATGACTAATTGTGATTGCCACAATTGTAAATGTAGAAGTTTTGTAACAAAAGGGAGGCATAGTCACTCTTACAGTCCAGGAACAGAGGACACTAGGACCATCAAGAGAGAAGAGCATGAGCAGAATGTGGGACCCTATCCAGAGAAGCAGTGACTCCAGAGATGGAGGCAGAGATGATGACATGGTGAGATACAGCATCTGAGGAATCTAGACTCACAGAAAGAGAAAGGCTGTGTTCTGGTGGCCAGGAGGCAGGCTTGCAGAATGTGCTCCTGGGTTGTGTAAATGATTATATATTGGTCTATGCACAATGGAATAATTTGCAATGCTGAAAAATAACAATGAATCTGTGAAACACCTAACAACCTGTAAGACATTTTATTGAGTGAAATTAGTAATCACAAATTAGTCAATCACAAATGTTGTATGGTACTACTAGTGTAAAAACTCAAGAAAATATTTTCATGCTAAAAGAAATGTCTTTTGATGGTTGCCATGGGTGGGAGGGAAAGGAGAGTAATTCACTGGCTAGAATTCAGATTCATGTTAGTTTAGGTGTCTGGGAGTGTAATATACAAGAAGGAGGAGTTTGGCAGAAGAATAATGTAAGCAGGTGAAGAAACAGGGAGGTATTTAAGGACTAAAGGGAATAGAGGTAAATAGTGTCATATACACAACCCTGGAACAACAGTGTTCTGTGAGTAGATACACAGACTGAATGGGCATGGGAGGGAGAATGGGAATAAACCCACAAATATGAAGGGGTTGAAAGAGGACATTTGTACATGGGTATTTACCCTTGCTGCAAGCACACCTACGAATGTAGTGGAGCATGTTGTTGTTGAGTGCCATTGAGTTTATTCCGATCCATAGCAACCCTGTATAGGGTTTCCAAGGAGCAGCTGGTGAGTTTGAACCACCGACCTTACAGTTCAAAGGCTTTGCAGTCTGGCGCATTAACCCACAGCGCCACACACAGGGAAAACTTATTAAATATTATTAAACATCTTAAGGCAATGAGCACTGGGTTTGGTGGGTCAGAACCATAGTGTCAGGGTCAATTAGTAAAATACAATCTACAAAGAAAACATTCTGCATCTTACTTTGATGAGTTGTAGCTGGGATTTTAAAAGCTCAGGAGTGGCTATCTAAGTTATCTCCATGTGTAGAATAGAGAAGAGTTATGAAAATTTAAGATGCTTCAAATCCATTAGTCCAATGGATTAGTTAAGCAGATGAACATCAGTCACTATGACTTTGAGATCTGCTGAACTAGATGGTGCCTGGCTAGCACTGCCAACTGATGTGAAAGGGATCACATGGGAAAGTCCCAGATAAAGTGGCAAAAAAATGTGGCACAAAACTCAAAATTATATGTGAAAAAATGACAAGGCTTACTGCTCAGAGAGAGACTGGAGGAACCTAAGCCTATGGCTCTTGATCACCCACCCTTCAGGTCTGGAAAGGAACTCACCCTTGAGGCCCAATTTTCAGCCAAGGAGTAGATAGGTATATAGGCAGGACAGCAACACTAATTAGAGATACTCACCATGGAATGGTCTACCATTCAAGATCAGAAGGACATTTACCTAAGCACAAAACTGAGAAGGGATGGGAAGGAAGATGGATTGGAAGCAGGAACTGCAGGGAAAAAGTGGGTAATTGTTGTTGCATGGAGGGGATTTGCAATCATTGAAATGAAGCAAAGTTTATGATTTGTTGAATATAATATTGATGATATTATCTGTAAACCTTCACTCAACTCACAGTAAAAACAAAAAAATAACATTGAGAATTTTCTCCAGCTGGAGGAAGTGAAGGAGAAAGGGAAATTGAAGGAGAATATGTAAGCCAGAAGCCAGAGAGAAGGTAGAGTAGGAACTCAGAAACATCTAAACGATGAGATAGACTTAACCTGCTGTGCCTGACTTTGAAAACAAAAGGAGATATGAAACAAAGACTATGAGTGTCCTCTAGAAGCTGAGAAAAACCCCATTCATACAGTAGCAAGGAACTGAATTTTTCCAGCAACCTGAAAGACCATGGACATTGCAACCATCTGGAAGTAAACAGTCCACCTGAAGTGTCAGATAAGAGGCTAGTCAACCAGCACCTTTATTTCTGCTTTGTGAGAACTAAAGCAGATAAAACAACTATTGCCGTTAAACACGGGTTTTTTTAGTTTGTTATGGCAGAAATAGAAAACTAATATATGGAAGAAGCATTCACCTAAACCTTGTAATTTAAAACATGGCGGAAGGCCTTGTGATTCAAATGACCACTCCTGTCTTTCAGCCTGATGCCTGAAATGCCACTATTGGACCTTTTAGTGAGTATATCATTACAGGAAGCAACTGGAATAGAATGTTATCAAGCAGGATTAGCAGACAGATCTATTAATGTCTAGGGAGACCAACCAATGATTAGCTTCAGTAATTTAACAGTAATTTAGCAGAAAGGGCATGCAGGACAAGTAAGTGAGGTCAGAGTTTTTTTTTGCATGTTTATTTTTTTAACAAAAATAATGAACAATGAATATCTCCGATGATAGCAGGACTAGTCAGGAAGCAATGGAATGGCATGAGCCATAGCAAAATGAGGGCAGGAAGGCAATAATCAGAGGTCAGCAATAAGGGACTGAAGTCATAATTGAAGTAAGAGAAATACAAATAAAGAAGAAAACTTATCTCTGCCTCAAAACCCTGTGAAGATTTGACCCTGATTGTACCTTCAGCAGATACTAAAAATAAGAGAAAAGAAGCTTAGCTAGAGCTAAAATCAAGCAAATGGTATGCATAAAACCAATGCAGAGTACAGAGCTTAAAAGGGTACAGTCACATTGGCTAATAGAGTTCATGCCAGTTGATTAAAAGTTAAATATAACTTAGTTATAACAATAATCTAAGCTTCAACTATCCAAATGACAAATTAAATGGATTTGAACTCAAATGATTAAATAAGAAATTTATGAGGCAGTGAGTTTATGTTCACAGAAGATGAACAACTCAGAACACGAAGTTGAGAATGACTGAACATCTCAAATAACATCATCAATGTCAATGAATTGTCCGTGTAGAAACTGTTGAATTGGTATGTATTTCTCAACAACAACAAAGTGAATAAATAAAATTTAAAACACAACAAACAAAACCCCCAAACTTAATGGATTGATATTAGTTGAACACAATCTCAGGAAAAAACATTTTCAAATACAGAACTCAGATCATGCATTAGTCACCTCTAAACAGACGGCCTCTTATCCCAGCCCAGTGTGTGCTGTGAGGGACTAAACCAAGATGAAAACAATGACAAAGACAGTAATCACAAATTAAGAAATACTTTAGTAATATATTTTAAAGACTAATACCTAAAAGAGTTGTTAAGTTCTATAGAGTTCAGTCTGACTCAAAGAGACCTTTCTGCTGATGACTTTGCATCTCTGAGCTTGCAGTTAGCAGTCCAGTGCTTAATCTGCAGCACCACACCAGGACTCTAAGAGAAGAAGAGGAAAAGAAATTGAAGCCAAACTTAAAGGTCTTTAGAGAGATTATAAGCAAGCCTACAGTAATGATAACAGTAAGACAATAATGATACCAGCAATTTGTTGAACACTTACTGTGTGATAGTCATCTTAATATTTGAAGTTATTTTTAATCTCTCAAATCCTATGAATTAGATATTATTATATTAATTGTATGTTGTTGTTGTTAAGTGTTGTCCAGTCAGTTCTGACCCATAGCGACCCTGTATATGTTTATCAAGGAGTGGCTGGTGAGCTTGAACCACTGACCTTACAGTTCAAACCAACTTTGCAGTCCAGAACATTAACCCACAGCACCAAATCAGGATTCCATCTAAATTGAATAACTGAAGAAAATGGTGAGAATGGAAATAAACTCTTTGCTCTAGTAAGTAACAGAGCAGGCATGTATAAGCAAAAATTTTTAACACTAACAGACACCCATTCTTCACCCAAAGCCTTTATAACCTCTATTTCTAACATGTACCTCAAAGATTTATCTTATCATTTTGTTACTTACACTATAATTAAAAATAAGTTATGATTTATAAGTAAAACTGAGACCACCTCCATTCCTTAATATGATTATCTTTCATGACTCCATTAAAAACCACTGCTAACAAGTAGTGTCTAACTAATAGAGACCCTCTGGGACTGCTGGTGTGATGCTGTTGGATCAGCACTGGGTTGATAACCCCAAGATTGGTGGTTCAAACCCACCAGCCACTGCTTGGTTACCCTATACAGGGTCATGATGAGTCAAAAATAGCTTGACGGCACTTAACAACAACATAGGACAGAATAGAAACTGTTCCATAGGGTTTCTGAGACTGTATTTTATCTTTATAGAAGTAGAATGTCTCATCTTTCTCCCATGGAGTGGCTGGTAGATTAAAATCTCACACCTTTTGATTAGCAGTCCAATGCTTAGCCTACTGTGCCACCAAGGCTCCTTTATCATTTGTTACTTCTTCCTGTTGTTGTTAGGTGCTAGCAAGTCGTTCCAACCATGGCGATCATATGTACAACACAACAAAACACTGATTAGTCCTGTACCGTCCTCACAATTGCTGCTACCCTTGCTTTGGCCAACGTGTCTGTTCATCTCTTTGGGGATCTTCCTCTTTTTTGCTAATGCGTTACTTTGTCAAGCATGATGTCTTTTCCTAGGGACTGGTCCCTCCTGATAATATGTCTGAAGTGGGAGAGACGAAATCTGGTCATCTTGACTTCAAAGAAGCATTCTAGTTGTACTTCTTCCAACACAGATTTGCTTGCTCTTCTTGCAGACCATGCTGTTGCTTGTTAAGTCTCGTGGAGCCGGTTCCAACTCATGGTGATCCCACACAGTGTTTCCGAGGCTGCAAACCTTTACGGGAGCAGAAAGCCTCATCTTTCTCCAGCAGAGCACCTGGTAGTTTCGAACTGCCGACCTTGAGGTTAGCAGCCCGATTTGGCAGTCCATAGTATCTTTAATATTCTTCTCAAACACTGCAGCTTAAATGCATCAATTCTTCTATGGTCCTTGTTGTGCACTGTCCAACTTTTCAAATGCATACGAGGCTAATGAAAATATCAGGGCTTGGGTCAGGTGCGCTTTACTTCTCAAAGTGACATATTTGTTCTTCAACACTTTAAAGAAGTTTTGTGCAGAAGATTTGCCTAATACAATATGCTATTTGATTTCTTGACTACAGTTTTCATGAGTGTTTTTATTGGATCCAAGCAAAATGAAGTCTAATTTTTTTATGAAAAAATATTTACTTTTTATAAATATGTGTTTTAATATGTGACATCTTCATTATTATAGATTTTGTTAAACTAATGTGAATTTGCAAATTGTTATATGGAATACTTTCATGTTTTATATTATTAATTTTTTCATATTTTAATTAAATTATGATTAATTTAATTGGTTTGATTTGAATATGATAGTCTAGCACATTTTCAAAGTTAATTCTTGTGTAGTTTATATGTTATATTCATAGAAATTTATATTCATTATGTTTACCACCTGGTTATTGATAGCATATAGAAAGATTTGATTTTAAAATGATTTTGTAACAGACCATTTCACTATTATACTTATTTTTATTACTTTTGTGGTATTTACAGGACATAATCATATCATTTAGAGAGGGGTCCTGATGCTATAGTATAAGCACCAGACTGCTAACCACAAGGTCAGCTGCTCCTCAAAAACCCTAGACAGAGTTCCTGTGAGTCAGAACCAAATTGATGGCACTTAACAACAGAGGTATTTCTATTTTTAAATAGTACATGCATCTACTTTTTATCTTCTGTCACTTTCTGGGACTTCTCAGTTGTTAAATATAACAATGATAATGATTATCTTTGTTATATCTTTACCTTTAGTGAGATTATTACCACATCTAAAGTAAGTATAATTTGGGTTCAAAGGCATGTAATAATGCAAATTTTGGTTGCATTTTTGTTTAAGAGTGTTGATAAAATCACTTGGTGTTGCAATAAAAAGACTGAATATAAATCGGATTCACCAATTTCCAAAGGATAAATTATCCTTGCATTACTTGTATTAATGCTACTGGCTAATGGACACTATTCATGTATATATTACTTTATGTGGTATTTAACATTTCATTTCAGAAATGCATACATAAATTCCCTAGTAAGAATGATCTATAGATTGATTTTCTTTGCCGTTCTTTTCAATTTTCGCATTACGTTAAAATAAAAGAAGCTACATGTTAAGATTATATTTGAAGTTTTTTAAAATCTCTTGAATCCTATGAATTAGATATTATTATATTAATTGTATGTTTTTGTTGTTAAGTGCAGTCAAGTCAGTTCTGACCCATAGTGACCCTGCTGAATTGATGTGTAAATGTGCAATCATTTATATAAAAAGAATATATGCTTCTTGAACATTAATAGATTTTGTCAATAAGCTAAACTTGCCTTCACACTTTTCTTGGAGATAATTATTTGGCAACATGTTTCTCATGTGATTGTCTTGTTCATTATTATTCTACCATCTTGAATTACTCTTTGAAATAAAAACAAAATATTTCTTTTTTCTTTAAATTTAGGGTCATTTTCTTCATCCTCATGACTCGAAATGAAGATTTAGCCAGCGATGCTGAAATCTCAACTTAATTCCAAAACTAACTGGGAAATATCAGGAGACCGCTGTGAGTTGGTCTGTGTTGTAGTTAAGTATCATGTGTGAAATGGTTCATAGCTCTTGCATGAAACGGTTCATAGAAACCAACTCATAATGACCGTATCTAGGGGTTCCTAGGTTCAGCTAGTGGATTTGAAGTGCTGATCTTACAGCCAGTAGTCCAGTACTTATTCTACAAACACTCACCAGGACTCTGGGCCTATAGGGGATGGGTTTTTTTCCCCCCCAATATGTTCTCATCTGACCCAAAATTAGTTTTTGTGAGGCAGATGGTATGTGGCCTTTTATTGTTCCTGGCATAAACAAGAGCACATATGGATGCCACTTGGTCATTGCAGGGAGGATTTGGTTAAAAAAAAAAAAAAAAGAATGCAGCATACATAACAAAATAGCTAGTTTAACTAATTTACCTGGAAATGTTCTTGGAACTAACATTTTAGTTTAAAAGGTATACACCATGGTTACAAACACTGTATGTTAAAATGTCAAAAAACATAGCAATTATTCTATTCAGCTAAAGGATTTCTCAGTCTTGCAAAGGCATACCTCTCCCTTGACAAAAGTTGTAAAAATCACACTGCATTTCCAAGTCTTTCAAAAGTTGAGGATGCCAACAGAGGAGTAATGTATCTGAGGAACACAGTGAAGAATACCCCTTGCCTTGCTTGGATACTCTTAAGAAGTAAGATTTCTGTTCTGCTTGTCAAAGGTTATACAAATCTATAAGACTATTACTCTCAAAGGAATTTTCTGTTAGCGTCTCAGTTCAAGGGAAAAGAAACTCTTTATCATTAAGAGAAAAACCAAGATCATTCTGCCTGGTGAACTGGCATTGCCTGCCCAACTCAACCCTGCCCACACATACACACAGCCCCCATAAACTTCTCTGGCATAATCTGCTCTCATTTAATGGCTTTACAAAATGACTAGAACATTTCAGTTAGACTTTGAATTGCTTTGAGTTGTGCCAAATTTAGAATACTACTTTACATAATAAATTTTCTCATGTATTTTATGGCCCCTATTAACTTTAGTATTGAGGTGATCCGCTAGAAACATTGAGGTTTAAAATAAATTAGGAAACGGGAATTGTTCTACTGGAGGTCTATGTAATTATACCAAATATTTGGAATTCTAGTTCCCTTGGTTTTCTAATATTCAATGAATATTCTTCTCTAAGAATATATTTAATACGTTGTAGTAAATTGAAATCACTGCACCATTATCTTTAGAGGACATTTACTTCAAGATATTGCAGATAGTCAAAAAACTAACAGGAATAAAACCTGTCACCTTTAGGGTCCTATCTTGGTAATAACAGACTTGTTTAACCAATTCAGGCAGACTCCTGTGTTTGAGAAAGCTGCTATGGCAGGGGACTAAGGTCACCATAAGAGCTGCTGCTACTGGTGGTGGCTCTGTACAGCCGTGAGTCAGTTCTGACATATAGTGACCTGGTACAGAGTTTCTGAGGCTATACATCTTTATAGGAGCAGGAAGCCTCATCTTTCTCCTATGGAACCACTGGTAAATTTGAACTGCTGATCTTGCAGTTAGCAGCCCAACTCATAACCTACTACACTACCAGAGTTTCTTCAATAATAGCTGCTATATGGAGGTAATTCACACATCTAAAATATTTAATCAAATCTATTTCAGAATTAATGTTAATTTTCCTCCAGAGAGTTGAATACTCCATGTCACCATATCAGGCCTTTATATGTTAAGACAGACCCTCTTAAATGTCATTTTACAAACATTTCCAGAGCTAATATGAAGACTGCTTCAAGTAGTATGTTTTCCTTTCTAATTTCTAGTCTAGACATAAGACAGATCAATAATATGATATATGTGTTTACGTCTATCATGTACAAATTGTTTTTCCTCTTCTATTCACAGATTTAAACATGAAATACATGAGAAGGAAGGGAACTAGACATACAAGGGTAAGTCTAAAAATATTGTTATAATGTTTTATTACTGCTAATTAACATATTGTTTAGTATAAACCTTTATTAAACAAAAATATCAAAATGTGATGCTATTGCTTCTGGACATCTAGGTCAAAACACTTTTGAAAGTGATGTTTCCATCTCTTAAACCTTTCCCCATAGAATTTTGTGTTTTTCCAATTTGCACCATGTCAAAACAGCAGTTTTGGCATCCTTGAGTGATTCAAATACTGTTCTTTTTAAATGTTCTCTGTATGTGTGTTTTCTACCACTTGTCAAGACCTCTTTAGAGTGTTCAAGAGCAAAGATGCCCGTTTGAGGACTAAGGTGTGCCTCATTCAAACCATAGTATTTTCAATAACCTCATATGCATATGAAAGTTGGAAAATGTATAAGGAAGACTGTAGAAGATTTGATGCATTTGATTATGGTCTTATAGGACAATACAAAAATACCATGGACTGCCAGAAAAACAAGTAAATCTATTTTGGAAGAAGTATGGTCAGAATGCTCTTTAGAAGCCAGAATGGCCAAACTTTGTCACTTATACTTCAGACACATTATCAGGAGGGACCAGTCCTGGAGAAAGACAATATTTTTGGTAAAGTGGAAGGTTAGTGAGAAAGAGAGAGACCCCCAATGAGATGGGTTGGCACAATGATAGCAGCAATGGGCTTAAGCATAGCAACAATTGTAAACTTAGCAAAGGATCGTTCTGTTGTGTATAAGGTCACTGTGAGTTGGTACCATCTCGATGGCCCCTAACAACAACAATGTGTGTTTACAGGTTAAGTCTCCTTTTTTAAAAATGGAAGAGCTCAAACTAAGATCCCGGCTGAAGGGATGACACATGCTAAATGTTCTTTGTGTTTTGCACTGAAATGCTAACCTCAGTGTTGGTGGTTCAAACCCACTAGTTGTTCCTTGGAAACCCTAGACAGGGTTGCTATGAGTCAGAACTGACTGATGGCACGTAATAACACCAGATCTACTAAGGCAAGAGTCCTGGTGTGACACCATAAGATAAGCACTTAACTGCTAACCACAAGGTCGGGGATTCAAACCCACCAGCCACCCCTTGGAAATGCTATATAGGGTCACAGAGTCAGAATTGACTCTACAGTGCTTAACAACAATACTAAGAAAAGGATACTACTGAATGAACTTATCTGTAGTCATCCACTGATCTCAGAGACATGTGTACACAAGTTTTGTTCATAATAAACCCATGGTTGGATGAATTGAAACTTTTAAAATTATTATTGTGATTTGGATAAAGGTTTTACAGAGGAGATCAATCAGTCCTACATTTAACAATTCATACATAGTTTGTTTCACCTCATTAATTACAATCCTTTAATGTAATTTCCCTTATTGCACTTACCCCTTGTGTTTCTTGTGTCTACTCCTCATTTCTAACCCTTCTAAACTATTCCCTTAGGTAATTGCTACCCATTTGATCTCAAATGGTTGATTATACCAAGGTGTGCATACCTCATGAATGTTATTCTTCTTCTTTTATACCTATTGTTTTACTGAAAATTGAGCTGCAGAGTTTCATTCCAATCCTCAAGGTCATAATCTCAGGGTTTCCACCAATCTTTATTCAACCATTATGTCTTGTCTTATTTATGACTTTGAGTTGTTTCCCACATTTTTATCCAACTCTATCTAAGACCTTCTAAAGTGATCCATTTCAAAGTAGCTAGTAGTGGTAGCTGGGGCACCATCTAGTTCTTCTGATCTCAGGGTTATGGAAAATGATATTTGTGGGGGCCATTATCACATTGAACTAATTATCTCCATGTGTCTTCAATTTTCATTGCAATTCAGACAGGGAGAGACCTATAGTTAAACTTTAGTTAGCCATTCATGAGCATTTAAGATTCTAGTTGCTATTTATCCAAGTAGGATGTAGAACATTATCTTTGTGAGCTATATTATGCCAGTTGACCTTATTGTCCCCCTAGACTTTGATCCTGAGTACTCAAGCTCAGTGACTCATTCTCTCAAGGTGTTTGGTTATGTCTAAGAAATTTTCATAAATATGCTCCATCACATTTATATCTTCTGTCAAGCCTATCTATATTTGTGAGTACACTCCCACTCTCCTTCCTATACCTATTAAGCCTACATATCTATCCATGCATCCACCCATAATTCGTAATTATTGCAAGATTGGTACAAACACACAATGGAATACTGTTGTTGTTGTTATGTGCCGTGAAGTTGGTTGTGACTCATAGTGACCCTATGAGTTTCCGAGGCTGTAAATCTTTACAGGAGCAGAAAGCCTCATCTTTCTCCCATGGAACAGCTAGTAGTTCCAAACTGCTGATCTTGCGGTTCGCTGCCCGATTCGTAACCACTACACTACCAGAGCTCCTTAATGGAATACTATACAACATTAAAGAACAGCAATGGATCTTTGAAGAACCTCATACCACGGATAAGCCTGGAGGACATTATTCTAAGTGATATTAGTCAATCACAAAAGGAAAAATGTTGTATCCAAACAGTATTGTATAAAGTCAAGAGTAGGTTTTCACATTAAAAGAAACATTACTTGATGGTTACCAGGGGTGGGAGGGAAAAGAAGGGTGAGTTACTGGATAGAGGGTAGACACATATTAACTTTGGTGAAGTGGAAGGCAATATAGAATAAGAAGGAAGCTGACAAAAATATGATGAAAACAGGGACAGACCTGAGAAAGAATGGAAGAGTTAAATTAGCAATACTTTTTGACTTACTCTCATACATGCAATTAAATCTTCGTCCAATCTTAGAAACTTAGCTGTTTTTATTTGTAGATTGAATGGCTTTAAGTCTAAATGTTAATGACCATGAAATGTCATTCTTAATATTTATATCTACCCTCTATATTATATCTTGAAAACATATTTCTATCCTTACACTGTATATATAGAGTAAACATCTGCATTCTTATAGGCAGTCAGATAAGTATATAGAAGAGGGAGGTTTAGTTTCAATATTTTGAGCTAAGATATTAGTACCTAAAGTTATGCTTAAAAATCTCATGAATTTCTATTGTGATGTTATATTGAAGTACATGACAAGGAAATTATGATGTAAATAGGGCTGAGGCACACAATTTTTATAGTAATGACTATGATATGATTGTATAACAGATTTGTTGTATCAGGTATATCTTACTGAAATATTTTTGCTTTTAGTTTCTTCAGGGGAGATGTATATTATTTATGAATTGGCTGAAGATGAAATGGCTTCAGGGATTAGCAATGAATAGGGAAATTTTCATCTCAAAGTTTCTGGTTCCAGAATCTGGTACTTATGTCTGACTGTATCACTTCTAGGTTCTGGAGAAACATGAATTTAGAGAGTTGCATCAAGTGACCCACAAGCAAACTTCATCTGTTTCATGTTCATAACTAATCAACAAACTTCCCATTAATTTTTGGGAAGACATCAAAATTAGCTTACTCCATGAACATTCTTCCACTATAGTACTATGCATCCCATCAGCCTTTATGTTTGGTCAATTGACTTAAACTGTTGTTGTTGATAGGTATTCTCAAGTAAGCTACTACTCATAGCAACCCTGTACAGGGTTTCTTAAGAGTGACTTGTGGATTTGAACCACCTTGTGTTTAGCAAACCAATGCTTATCCTAAAACACCACACCAAGACTCTAGAATTAACTTAGTTTATTATTATTATTGCTTTATTGATTAATATGTATTGCTTTTAATTGAGTCTACTTTATGTCCATTGACATACATAATATGCATAAACTCATTTGATTTTTTCAGCACTCTTTAAATGGTACGCATGAAATTGAAAAACATTATACTAATAAAAGGAAGCTAGTTTTCAAGTCTGGAATGGAACTCATCCCTATGGCTCAGTTTTCAACCAAACAATGACCGGCCTATCAGAGAAAGAATACCACTAGGGAAGTAAGCATACCTTAGAATAATCAACATTTGAAATCAAAAGGGCACCATTTATCCAAAGACCGAGTTCATAAATGGATAGGAAAAAAGGAGGAATGGAAATGAGAAACAGAGAGGAAATGTGATAAGTGATATTACATTGTGGAAATTGTAATCAATGAGATGAAAGAAAATGTATATGAATTGTTGAATGGAAAAACAATCTATTCTCTTAAGTGTCAACCAATTCACAATTAAACATTTTAAAAAAAGGAAAAGCCTGTCACAAACACCATATATTGTATGATCTCACTGATATGAAATGTACAGAATAGGCAAATTTATAAAGACACACCACACAAAAAAACACATTAATGGTCCTGGTGTGACACTATAGGATATGCACTTGATCTCAAGGTCAGTTTGAACCACAAAGTCAACAGTTCAAACTCACCAGCTTCTCCTTCGGAACACTATACAGAGTTGTTATGAGTCAGAACTGACTTGATGGCACTTAAATAGCCATCAATATGGGAAGAGAAGGAGGATGAAAGATGAGATGAGCAATCTTTTAAAGGTACTAAATTATTTTTTATAGTGATTAAAATTTCTAAATTTTAGTATATTCACATACACATATATATTTAGTATATTCTCTGGTAGCGTAGTGGTTACGAATCGGGCTGCGAACCGGAAGGTCAGCAGTTTGAAACTACCAGCTGCTCCGCGGGAGAAAGATGAGGCGATCTGCTCCCGTAGATTTACAGCCTCGGAAACCCTGTACAGGGTCGCTATGGGTCGAAACCGACTCGACGGCACTTAACAACAACAACAGTATACATATGGAGTCCTGGTGTGGCACTGTGGGTTAATGCGTTAGACTGCAAAGCCATTTGACCTGCAAGGTTGTTGGTTCAAGCTCACCAGTCACTCCTCGGAAACCCTATACAGGGTCGCTATGGGTCTGAACCGACTCAACAGCACTTAACAACAACAAAAGTATACATACATGAGAATGTATATGTGAATATACGAAAAACCATTGAATCTTACTCGTTAAGAGGGTGAATTGTACAGCATATGAATTCCATCTTAATAAAGCTCTTTGTTAAAAAGGGAGTTATGGACTTACTATCTGAAGTGATGTATGATCAGAAGCTGTGGTCTAGTTGTTGTTATTAGGTGCCTTTGAGTTCCTTCTGATTCATAGTGACTCTATGCATAACAGAAGAAAGCACTGCAGGTGCTGTGCCATCCTCACAGTTGTGATATTTATGTCCTTTGCTGCGGACACTCCGTAACTCCATCTCACTGGGGTCTTCCTTTTTTTTGTTGTTGTTGTTGACTATCCACATTACCAAGCATGATGTCCTTCTTCAGGGACTATTCCTCACATGTCCAAAGTACAAGAGATGAAGTCTCACCATCTTCACTTCTAAGGAGCACACTGATTATACATTTTTCCAAGACAGATTGTTTGTTCTCTGGAAGTCCAAGGAACTGTCAACATTTATCTCCAACACCATAATTCAAATGCATCAATTCTTCTATGGTCTTCCTTATTCACTGTTCAATTTTCATATTGAAAATACCATAGTTTGGGTCATGTGTACCTTAGTCCTCAAACTGACATTTTTACTTTTCAATACTTTGCAGAGATTTGCCATAATGCAATAAGTTGCTTGATTTCATGACTGCTGCTTGCATGGGTGTTGATTGTGGATCCAAGCAAAATAAATTTGTTGAAAATTTCAATCTTTTCTGTTTATCATGATGTCATTTATTGATCCAGCAGTGAAAATTTTTGTTTTCTTTATATTGAGATGCAATCCATACTGAAGACTATGATCTCTTATCATCAGTATTTCATGTCCTTTTCCCTTCCAGCCAGAAAAATTGTGTTATCTGCATATCTCGGGTTGTTAATGAGTCTTCCTCGAACCCTGATGTCAAATTCTTCTTTATATAATACAGCTTCTCAGATTATTTGCTTAGTGTGGGGGTGGTAGTGGTGGTGTACCTTGGAATCACTTCCTTCTCATAACAACCCTGCATAGGGTTTCCAAGCCTTTAAATCTTGACAGTTGTATGAAGCCTCATATTTCCCCTGAAGAATGGATGGTCATTTCAAACTGCTGACCTTGAGACTAGTAGCCTGACTCGTAACCACTACACTACCTGATCTCTTTATTTGTTCAACATATAGATTGAATAAGTATGGTGAAAGGGTACAGTCCTGGCACATACCTTGGCTGATTTTAAACCATTCAGTATCACCATGTTCTGTACACATGACTGCCTCTTGGTCTATGCACAGGTTCCTCATGAGCGCAACCAAATGTTCTGGAATGCTCATTAATCAAAATGTTATCCATAGCTTGTCAAGATTCATACAGTCAAAAGCCTTTGTATAGTCAATAAAGGCCAGGTAAACATCTTTCTGGTATTCTCTGCTTTTAGCCAAGATCCATCTGATGTCCTTTGTTCCATGTTCTCTACTACATCCTGCTTGACTTTCTGGCAACTACTTGCTGATATGCTGCTGAAACCATCTTTTAATTATATTTAACAAAAATTTTTTTGCATGTTATATTAATGATATTGTTCGATAATTTTCTCATTCTACTGAATCATTTTTTTCAGGAATGGGCAAATAGGGATCTCTTTCAATTGGCTGGCCAGGTAGCTGTCTTCCAGATTTCTTGAAACAGATGAATGAGTTCCTCCAGTGTTTCATTAGTTTGTTGAAATATTTCAGTTTGTTTTCTGTAAAAAAAAAAGCTTTGTTGTTGTTGTTGTTGTTAATCCCTTCAGTGCAGATTTGAGTTATTTCTTAAATACCATTGAATCTTGGTCATATGGTGTCTCATGAAATAATTGAACATCTACCAATTATTTTTGGTACAGTAATTCTATTTATTCCTTCTAGCTTCTTTGATGCTTGCTGCATCATTCAATATTTTGAGCATTATTTTCATTGTTCATAAGTCCCAAATCATAGTGACACATGGTCGCTATGAGTTGGAACCGACACCATGGCACATAACAACACCAACAACATGGGCAAAATGGGGTTGTGTGTGGTGCCGTAGGATAATCACTGGGCTGCAAGGCCAGCATTTCAAACTCACCAACTGCTTCTTATCCTACGGCATCACACACAACCCCATTTTGCCCATGTTGTTGTTGTTGTTATATGCCATGGTGTCGGTTCCAACTCATAGCGACCATGTGCAGGGTTTCTGAGGCTGTAAATCTTCATGGTAGCAGAAAGCCTCATCTTTCTCCTGTGGAACGGCTGGTAGTTTTGAACTGCTGACAATGAGATTAACAGCTCAATTCATAACCCCTCAATGTTGCAACCTAAGGTTTGAATTTTATCTTCAGTTCTTCCAGCTAGAGAATTGCTGTGTTCCTACTTTGGGTTTTCTGATTCCAAATATATGCACATTCCATTAAAATACTTCACTTTGTCATCTCAATTTGTCCTTTAAAATGTTATATATAGCTCTTTTACTTAATCATTTTATCTAGTTACTTCAGCTTCTCTACACTCAAAAGTAATATCCAAAATCTCTTCCCACATCAATTATTTCCTTACTCCTTAGTTTTATTTAGGACTATATTTTAACATCAAAATCATATGCAACTGTTAGTCAAAATAGCCTGGTACCAGTACAATGACAAACACATAGAACAGAATTGAAGCAGAAGACATACATCCACCTATGGACAACTGATCTTTGGAAAGGCCAAAATCCATTAAATGGAGAAGAGGCCATGTCTTTAACAAAGAGTGCTGGCAATTGAGAGTGAAAGGTAACTGAAGTTTTTTGTTTTGTTTTGCTTTTTAAAGTTGGTGTCAAAAACTGAATATCCATTTGCAAAAATGAAACAGAATCCATATCTCATTCCATATACTAAAACTAACACATGATAGATCAAGGAGCAAACTGTAAAGACTAAAATGATAAAGATAATCAAGGAAACTATAGGGACAAACACAAAGTCTCTAAAACATGGTATCATTATCAAATATAACTAAAAAGACACCAACAGAAGAAGAAAAACTAGATGACTGAGACTTTCTAAAATTAAAAATATTTCACCAAAAAATTAAAAGAGAACATACAGATTGGGAAAGCAATTTTTAGAAATGATATATCAGACAAAGGACTAATCTCTAAAATTCATAAAAAACGCCATCAGCTCAACAACAAAAGATAATCTAGTTTAAAATTAGCCAAAGGACAGGCACTGACACTTCACTGATACTCAGTTGGCCAATAAACAAATGAAACAATACTCATTATGATTAGCCATTCTTGTTTTTGTTGTTAAGTGCTGTCAAGTTGGTTCCAACTCATAGCAACCTTACATAGGATATCCAAGGACTGACTGGTGGGTTTGAAGCACCCTTTCAGTCAGTAGTTTAATGCTTATCTTACAGAGACATATCAGAATTCCTCATTAGCCATTGTTGCTGTTGTTGCTATGTGCCATTGAGTCAGTGCCTATTCACAGCGACCTTATGCACAGCAGAATGAAACACTGCCCGATCCTGGGCCAACCTCACTACCATTGCCACGCTTGAGTCTATCGATGCTGCCACTTGGCCAATCCATCTCATTGGGGGTCTTCCTCTTTTTCTCTGACCCTCCACCTTACCAAACATGA
>NW_006408549.1:16654995-16656354 GCF_000296735.1 Chrysochloris asiatica | reverse complement strand
AGCAACCCTGTACAGGGTTTCTGAGGAATAGCTGGTGAGCTTGAACTGCTGACCTTGCAGTTCAAACCAACTTTGCAGTCCAGTGCATTAACCCACAGTGCCACACTGAGACTGTGGGAAAAGCAGCAACACCACAAAAAACCAAACATAATGGCAACAAAAAATCCATATCTATCGATAATTACACTGAATTTAAATGGATTAAATGCACCTGTTAAGAGGTGGACAATGGCAGAATGAATAAGAAAACAAGATCCTTCAATATGTTATCTGCAAGAGACACATCTCACACACAGAGACAAAAACAGATTAAAAATCAAAGGATGGAAAACAATATACCAAGCTAATTGCAATAAAAAATGACAGGAGTGGTAATACTAATCTCTGATAAAATAAACTATTAGGCAAAACCCAGAATAATAGATAAAGATGGACATTATCTCATGATTAAAGGGACATTTGAACAAAATGAAATAACCATATTAAATATCTATGCTCCCAATGAAAGAGCTCCAAGATATATAAAACAAACTCTAATAGATTTGAAGAAAGAAACAGATGAATCTATACTAATAGTGGGTGATTTTAATACACCACTTTCAAAAATGGATAGATCAACCAGAAAGAAACTTGACAAAGACATGGAAGAACTAAACAACACAATCAGCCACCTGGATCTCATAGATGTGTACAGAGCATTCAACCCCAAAAGAGCAAAATACACATTCTTTTCCATAGCACATGGAATATTCTCCAAAATAGACCATGTCTTGGGCCACAAAACAAATCTTCATAAATATACAAATATCAAAATACTACAAAGCATCTTCTCAGACCACAAAGCTATCAAATTAGTAATCAACAATAGGAAGACCAAGGAAACAAAGTCAAATACATGGAAACTGAATAACACCCTACTGGAAAGTGATTGGATAGTAGAAGAAATTAAACGTGAATTCACAAAGTTCTTAGAAACAAATGAGAATGAAAATACAACACACCAAAATCTTTAGGACATGATGAAAGCAGTGCTAAGAGGAAACTTCATTGCAATAAACACACACACACATCCAAAAATAAAAAAGAAACATAATTAACACATTAACACAACATCTACAACAATTAGAAACAGACCAACAGAGGGAACCTACAGCCACCAAAAGAAGAAAAATAATAAAAATTAGAGCAGAAATAAATGAGATAGAAAGTAGAAAAACTATAGAAAGAATCAACAGGACAAGAAGCTGTTTCTTTGAAAGGATTAACCAAATTGACAGACCATTGGCAACACTAACAAAAGCAAAGAGGGAAAAGACACAAATAAAATGCATTAGAAACCACATGGGTGATGTCACAATG
>NW_006408549.1:16636750-16648220 GCF_000296735.1 Chrysochloris asiatica | reverse complement strand
CTTGTTTAATCACAATGATTACATTCCCCTCAAGGTACCATCAGTTAACAGTATTTCTGTCTATTCACTTTAGCTCTTTTAAAAAAACAAACAAACAAAAAACAACACTTAGGCATATATAATAATTTATACCACCAAAGGGCACATTCTGCATGTCTGCCTCTTGGCCACCATCTCTTAGTCCCTCTCTTTCTATGAATCTTCAGCTGCTTCCCCTCTCCATGTGCCCATCTCTGCCTCTCCATGTGCCTATCTCTGGTGTCACTGCTTCTCTCAATAAGGTCCCACATTCCGCTTGTGCTCTCCCTTGATGGTCCTAGGATACTTTGTTTCTGGACTGTAAGATTAACTATTCCCAAATTTTTGTTACAAAACTTCTACCTTTACAATTGTGACAGTCGCAATTAGTCATGATAACAATTACTCACTATTGAATCATAAGACTCTTATCCCCATCTCTTTTAACCCAGACCTATCTAGACAAGATGACAACTATTCAATGGGGACTCTTTCTTCCCCCACATACTCTTAAACTCCCTCTTGAAACCTTGTAAGCCAGTCACTTCGTGCCTGTATTTCTCCCTCATTTTAGGTAGCCAATGTCTAAATTGCCTGTCCCTCTATACCCTGTGTACAGAGGGGAATAGCATTGATACTTGATGTGAAGACTCCTTCCCTTTCTGTTGGTATTTAGCATTACTACCTCCATGAGTATAGGTCAAGTTCATCAAATTGTAGCAATTTACTCTTGTTCCCTTTATCAAAAACTGTCTTGTTTTTCCTTCCTCTAGTCAAGTTGTTTATCAAGTCAGTAAGGCTAGGTCAAATGGGTACTATCTGCAAATTTGGGTGTTCTTGTGCCTCTCCCCTCACTTCATATCAGCTGGATTCTTCACTCTTTTAGCTTTAGCCCTCTATATCTATGTCCTTGTCCATAGGCTCAGGTGTCCCCAGGTCTCCCCACACATTGGACCAGTAGCCCTTCCTCTTCTCTCTCTCATCTACAGGTCAACAGGAGTCAATGGACCCTAGTTGAACTCAGCCCATTTCTTCATTGCTGCCTCTTCCACTCACCAGTAGACTAAAACACTAGCCAGCAGGCTTACATGTCTTCTCATGTGTTCTCTTTGAGTTTTCAGTCTTAGAAGGGAGTTTATCCTGAAGGAACTTGATTGTTTCCCTTGATGACTTCCCTGTGAATAGTTTGCTTATTCTTGCAGTTGCCAGTCATACTGCCATTTTTGTTTTGGGTTTTTCCTAATGATCTTTCTTTGAAGATGCATCTTCTGTCACTCTAGTTGTTCCAGGTTGGTCTGCTTGGCCTTGCTAGTGGGATTGTCCTACCTCAGAAGGTACTGGATTGGACTCAGGATTCCACCTAATGTCCTATTCTCTGAAAAGGCTGTATAAGAGGCCTGTTTCAAGAGGCAAGTTCTAGAACCCCTTTTAGGTATTCCAACCAGTTACAAGCTGAAGACAGGCTTACAAGTTTTCTGTAATTATGTTTCCCAACATTCCTCTGTATCCCACTCAAGTGTCTATTTTACAATAGTAGGAAAGGGAAACCAATATTTATAAGACAGTCAAGCATCTTAGTATTATTTCCCCTCTTCAAACTATGCCTAGATCCCTGTAACACAGAGCCCTGTTGTTAAGCATGCATCACTATTTACCTCTGTCCCATTTATCCCATGCAAACCTCAGTGTTCCCTGTCTACCTTGTTCTTCCACCTCCTTACCCTTCTTGTAAGTCTCAATTCTAGTAGAAAATATTGCTTATTCACTTTTACCCTCCTACTTCTTCTGATGTATACCTAGGGAGGGGGGAATACAGTATAATATAGCATAGAATCAAATCCTAATACTCAGATTACTTAGAAAAAAACTCTATGAATAATATCCTAATGAAGATTTTTATCTTTTTAAAAATAAATGAATTAATGCTAATTCATTTGCCAAATAATTAAATAATTTTGAATTCCCTTTTTTTTTTTTTTAACAAAAACTACTCTAATGAAAGGAACAAATATTAAAGTGCATTTGTCATAATGGTATTTATATTTTAGTTAGTGGTGGATAAAGAAAATAAGTAAATAAAGACGATAATTAAAAAAAATATATTGTTGCTGTTGAGTGCCATTGAGTTGGGTAGCACTTGTAGCAATCCTGTATAGGGTTTCTGAGGAGGAACTGGTGGGTTTGAATTGCTGACCTTACGACTCAGCGTCCAGTGCTGATCCTACAAGGCCACATCAGGAGTCCAATTCATTTTAATAAGTACCATAAAGTACACCAGTATTTCAGAGCATTTCTCACATAGATTATCTTGATATAGAATCTAAATAAGAAAAATATACATAAGGATGTGGGAGTATCAATAGACCTGGTAATATACTTCTAAATTTACCATAAATAGCTGAGAATTTATTTTTACTTTTATTATCTTTTTTCTATAGCACAAAACAAAAGTTATCTTTCTTGTAGCATTCATAGTATAGAACATTCAAGTTACTTTTATACAACAAAAAAGCAATGTCCCAGTATTTATGTGTCCCTATCTCAACTTAATTATCCATATAATTAAAAAAAAATATTATCTTTTTAAGTGTGTCATATGAGGAGACTATATTACAGTGATTCATGTTTTTCTCCAAAGTGGTATGACTTTTGGGGAAGCAAAATCCTGGGTATTTGAAAGATTTTTATCTATAGATCCCTTACTTACTGAATAAATGCATAATGATGCTATAAATGCTGAATTTGCTGATGTTGTGAATAAATGTAGAAAAAAACAATTTAGTCCTGGTGCTAAGATACAATATTTTAATACTGTGCATGATAATTCCATGTTAAAGAAAACGTGTGGTTTGTGCTGCCAAAAACATTCAAGAATCAAACACAAGAATTGAGAAAGGAAAATTTTTCCCAGGTTGATTCTCTACCCATAAATCACTGTTGTTATCTTTACACTCTAATAGTGCATTTACTCTCAGCGGAAAACCTCTGACAGTCACTTTAATACATCTTGAGGTTAGTGTCACATTGTATAACTTAGAACAAATTCCAGGTGGCAAATCCTGAGGCCCATGATTGGTGGGCAATGAATGACTGTATTTTTAGTAAACCCTTTAATCCTATGGGGAGTCTATTTGACATGAGAATATAGATCATAGATCACTGTGGCAAATGTGGTTAGTTTGAGAAAACTCTCCTATTTGCAGTTTCTTTTGAGGTGAAATCCTTTCCCTGAGACTCTATTATATATGGTTTAGAGACAGTGTGTTAATTGTTATTCTTTTCATTCTTGTACAACTTCTAGATGAAATATTCTTATATGTGCTTTCTGGATTTATTATGCATTAAATGTGGTTAGTTATTTTTTAATTGTTGGATTGTATTTTAAAAATAAAAATTTGGATATCTGAATTTTAGAGATTTTCAGTTTCAAAAACAATCTTATACTCATTCACAAGTGTTTAAAAAGCACTAGCAGTTTAAAATGGCTTTGAGAAAGAAATGAAAATACAATCTTCCACTGTCAAAGAGTTTATAGATTAGTAAAGGGAACAAGAAAATTACGCAAATAAACATTTCTATAATTAATGGAAAGTAATTTAGAGTACCACCCCTCATCTGTCAGTTTGTGATACTGTGGTTGCCCTGTGTTGCCATGCTGCTAGAAGCTATACCACCAATATTTTAAATACCAAGAACAGGTTTCAGTAGCATTTACAGAGTTAAGACAGACTACGAAGAAAGAGAGGTAGACTATTAGAATGTTTACCTACTAAAAACCTTCTGAATAGCAGCAGAACATTGTCAGATAGAGTGCCACAAGATGAGCCCCTCAGGTGGGAAGGCACTCAAAACTAAGACTTGAGAAGAGCTCAAAGTAGAATTCATTTTAATGATGTGAATGGGACAAAGATTTCAGGACATTCATTTGCTGATGTGACACAACTCAAGATGAGAAGAAATAGCTATAAACACCCATTACTAACTGGAACATGTAATGTATGAAGCATGAATCTAAGATAATTGGAAGTCATTAAAAGTGAAATGGAATGCTTAAAAATTGATATCTTAGGCATTAGTGAGTTTAAGGGACTGGTATTGGTCATTTGAATCAGTTTACTATGACAGGAATGCCAAATGAAAGAATAGAGTTGCATTCATTATCAAGAAAGGCATCACAAGATCTATCTTGAAGTAATATGTTGTCTGAGATAGAATAATATGCCTACAAGGAAGACTAGCGATATTAACAAGAAATAGTTAATATTACTATTATTCTAATTTATACACCACACACTAAAACCAGCGATGATGAGGAATTCTACCAACTTCTTTACTTTGAAATTGATTAAACATGCAATTAAGATGCATTTTTAATTACAGGGGATTAGAATGTGATAATTGGAGACAAAGAAGGGCTAGTAGTTGGAAAATATGGTTTTCTTGATAGAAATAATGCTAGGGATCACATTATTGACTTTTGCAAAACCAAGGATTTATTTATTATAAATACCTTTTCCCAACAGGATAAACGGTGACTATACAAGTGAATCTTAATGACTATGAAAGTGAATACACAGGAATCAAATTGACTACATCTGTGGAAAGACACAGTTGAAAAGTTCAGTATCATCAGCCAAAATAAGGCCAGGGTCAGACTGTGGAATAGACCATCAATTGGTCATATACAAGTTCAGGCTGGAATTTAATTAAAGCAAGCCCACATGAGTCAAAATATGACCTTCAATATATCCAAAATACCCTGCTAAAATATCTAATAAACCTGAGTTTAGAGACTATTTCAGAGACATAAGATACAATTGGCCCCAAACTGGGAAGACCATGACACATGACAAAACCAAAAGGTCATTAGAAAGATAAGAAAGAAAGAAAAAACCAAAACAGATGTCAGAAGGGGCTGAAACTTGCTCTCGAGCATAGAGCAACTGGAAGAAATGAGGAAGTAAAAGAGTTAAACAGAAAATTTCAAAGGACAGTCCTAGAAAACCAAGTATTATAATGAAATGTGCAAAGACCTGTAGATAGAAAATTAAAATGGAAGAATATGTTCAGCATTTCTCAAGCAGAAAAAACTGAAGAAAAAAACTCAAGTCTCGACTTGAAATATTGAAGGATTCTATGGGCAAAATATTGAATGATGCTTGAAGCATCAAAAGAAGATGGAAGGAATATCTGTAGTCACTATACCAGAATGGAATGTTCAATGCTTAACCATTTCAAGAAGCAGGAAATTATCAAGAAACAATGATATTGAAGGAACATATCCAAGTTTCACTAAAGGCATTAGCAAAAAACAAGGTTCCAGGAATTGGTGGAATACCAAATGAAATGCTTCAACAAACTGATGGAACACTAGAGGCACTCACTCATCTATGTTAAGCAATTTGGAAGATAGCTACCTGGTCAACTAATTGGAAAAAATTCATGTTTGTGCTCATTCCTAAGAAAGGAAACCCAATGGAATGCAGATATCATTGCACAATATCACTAATACCAAATACAAATAAAATATTGCTGAAGATAATTAAAATATGATTGCAGCAGTACATCAATTGGCAGAAATTTGCCAGGAATTCAACCAGAGTCAAAAGAAGTTGTGGAATTATATGTATCACTGAGGTCAGATGGATCTTGGTTGAAAGCAGAAAATGCTAGAAATATGTTTACTTGCACTATATTGACTATGCAAATGATGGATAACATTGCATATGGACATTCCAGAACACTTAATTGTACTGATGAGGAAACTGTGCATAGACCAACAGGCAGTAGTTAGAAAAGAACAAGGGGATACTGAATTGTTTAGCATCAGCAATAATGTATGCCAGGATTGTATCTTTTAACCATACTGATTTAAATTGCATGTTGAGCAAATAATTCAACAAAATGGATTATATGAAGAAGAACATGGTATCAGGATTGGAAAAAGACACCTTAGTACCTTCTGATATGCAGAAGACATTTCTTGCTGGAAACAAAAGGCTTAAAATACTTACTAATCAAGATTAGAGTCTACAGCCTTCAGTATCACTAGCATTTCAATGTATAGAAATCAAAACTCCTTACAACTGGAGCAATGAATAACATCATAATAAACAGATAAACGACAATTGTGATGTGGTAAATTATTAATTTCAGGACAGGTGCAGATGATTCAGCAAGCATGTTGTAATCACTGCAGCAAACATTTGTAAAATAAACAATTAAACAACAACAAAAAAAGGTAGTTTTACCACCTCAAAAACCAAACCAAAACTTGGGCTCCAGATATCTCTGAGAAGGCAGTACTGAATTCATTGTGCACATGAACATCACTCAATTTAAATAAGCTCTGCAATAACTAGGCATGAATTGCAAGTGAAAAATAGAATAGGAAAAAAGCACATTCGGCATTTTCTGCAAATCTCTTATCTTTCTCACTAGTAGGCCATGACATATCCCTGCCAGTCTGGCTAGTGACCTCTGACCCTCACAGATGGATCACTTTGATTACTATCAAAAGATTAAGTCACCATATGGTTGGTATACTTTGGTACATTAATCATACTCATGGAGATACACAAACTCCATGCCCAGTTGATGCTCAATGTGATCTGGGCTCTGTATTTATATGGTGACTGAGGTCTAGCATATAATGTTTGAACATGACTGGGGTCCTGAGTATTCTCAAATCAATGCCAACTAGCAACCCTGTGTAAGGTTTCCAAGGAGTGTCTAGTGGATATGAACCACAGACATTGAGATTAGCAGTCCAGTGCTTATTCTAGAGCGTGGCATCACCCTCTTACTCAATTGATTGATAATCTTTTCCAAGTTCAGATTGATTACAAGAAAAATCATAGCATAGATTGCATCAAGGAGTATTATAATTGTGTATACATTCACTCCTTTGGACAAGGTAGTCACTTTTCATATCAGTATGAGCAAATAATCTCTAAGAAATAAGTTATTATGCATGACATTCAACAGGTTAACAGGTTTATGATTTTGGCAGATTTTTGGAGAAAAGCATGCTTTTCCACTATTTTGAAAAAGACATGTTTTTAAGCATTTTGGGGAAAACATATTTACAAGCAAAAGAACATTGTTTTTTATTTACAAGCAAAAGAACATTGCTGTTATTATGAACAACAATTTAAAAAAAACAAAACTTGAATTTGCTGCTCATGATTTTCAAGTACAGCAAGTATAATATGTTCCCATATTCATAAGGGAAAATGAGGTATCTTTTACTTAAATTTACTTTACATATCACAGAGTTATATCTAAAAAGTCAATGTTTTTGTTGTTGCTAAAAGCCGTCAAGCAGTTTCCTACTCATAGCAAACCTATTTAGAGTTCCCAGGGAGTGACTGGTGAGTTTGAAACATCTACATTGCAGTTAAAACTGATCTCTCAGTCGAGTGTTTATCCTACAGTGCCACATCAGCACTCCAAAAAGGCAGAGAAGATAAAATTTAGACTAAAATAAATGAATAACCCAATTAAAAAGTTAGCAATGAAGGCTAATTAAAGAAGATGATAGTAATAAAAATACGTTGCAAGATGGTAAACCCAACCTCATTATTTGTTGCTAAGTGTCATTGAATCAGTTCTGATTCTTTGGGATCCTCTATAGAATTAGAATGAATAAACATGTATTTGGGGCTTTTCAACACTCATCACTCAGTAAGTGACAGATACTGAAATCCAAAACACCAAAAATATATAGATTAGAACAAAACCATTTTTTAAAAATTTATCCATTCAATAATTTATTGGCCCTGTATTGAGCTTGACAGTGTGCTATGGAATGAATTGCAATGATGAATAACACAGTCCTTTTCTTTGAGAAGCACAAATTCTTGATCACAAGAAAGAGATTGAAACATAAATTTGGAGGAAAATGTACTGTTGCATATTTTAATATATTAAGCTTATTTCAATAAGTTATATTACAAAAATATCAGCAAGTGTGGTTCAGAGCATCTTATTTTCCTTAGGCAAATTTGAGATTTTATTGAGGATATAATAATTGAGCAAAAAGTTGAGAGCTGAGTAGATATTTTTAAAGCTGTGAGTAGTTTAAAATAGGTTGGGGCATTCTAGTCTGAAATAAACAGCATCTGCAAAGGCATGGAGTCCTAAAGGACCTGAAATATCTTTAAAATGTCAGGCACAAAGAGAGAGATGCCCCAAATTGGTACTGTTGTTAGCATCTGATTTGGATCTGACTCAGAGTGATCCTATGCACAACCAAATGGAATAGTGTCTGGTCCTGCACTATCCTCACAATTGTTGTTATGTTAGAGCCCATTATTGCCACCACTGTGTTAACACATTTCCTTGAGGATTTTCCTCTTTTTTGTTGACCCTCCACTTTACTAAGCATGATGTCCTTCTTCAGGAGCAGATCCGTTCTAACAATATGTCCAAAGAACTAGATATGAAGTCTCCCAGTCTCAGTTTTTGTTGTTGTTGTTGTTGTTTGTTTGTTTGTTTTGAAGCTTTTATTGTGAATTATGTGGATTTACATAGGAGAACATCAGTTTTACATTCATTCTATCGTATTTCATTTCATTGTAATGATTACAATCCCCTTCATGGTCATCAAATAACCAAAGGCCTGTCCCCTGGCTGTCAACACACAGCCCCTCTCCCTCCCTGAGTCCAGTGTCCCCAACCACTCCATCTCTCCACTTCATGGTCTCTGTTTCCATCCCTGATGTCACTGCCTCTCTGGGTAAGGTCTCGCTCTCCGCTCTTCTCACTTGATGGTTCCAGAGACCTCCACTCCTGGGCTGCAAAATCCATTCTCACTTTTAAGGAGCATTTTGGCTGCACTTCTTTCAACAGACTTGTTTGTTCTTCTGATAGTCCACGGTACTTTCAATATTCTTCACCAACACCATAATTCAACTGCATTAATGCTTCTGCAGTCTTCCTTATTCACTGACCAAGTTACACATGCAGATGAGGCTATTGAAAGTGCCACAATTTGATTAAGGTGTACATTAGTCTTCAAACTGACATCTTTGTCCTTATAATACTTTTTTTTTATTTTTTAATTTTTTAGTGTGAATTGAGTGAAAGTTTACAGGGCAGATCATCAGATTTACATTAAACAAATCATGTACTTTGTTTCATTACAATGATTATAATCCCCTCCTTGTACCATCAGTTAACAGTAGTTTTCCCCATTCATTTTAGCTCTTTTTTTTTTTTAACACTCAGGCATATATAATAATTGTAAAGAGGTCTTTTGCCGCAGATCTGCCTAATGCAATATGTCATTTGATTTCTTGACATCTGCTTCCATGAGTGTTGATTGTGGATCCAAGCAAAATGATGTCTTTGACAAATTTAATATTTCCTCGATTTAGCATGATTTAATCTATTGGTCCAGTTGTAAGGATTTTTGTTTTATTTATATTGAGATACAATGTAAATATAATAATAAGACTGTAACATTAGATTGAAAATTATGTTGAAGATACCTGTATCCTAAGACAAAAAGTTGTGATTTTAACCTATAGGCCTAGAAATCCAACAGGAAGATCAAATTGTAGAAGAATCCCAGTCACAGTAGAGGATGGCCCTGTATAGGGTTAGACAGGTGGTAGGGGGGCAAGTTCCTAAACCAAACCAAACCACTGTCATCTTGTTAATGCCAATTCATAACAATCTTGTGTAAAGTGTCTGAGGCTGTAAAACTCTACAGGAGCAAAAAGCTTTATCTTTTTCCCACAGAGCAACTGGTGGGTTTCAATGGCTGACCTTAAACTTACCAGTCCAGTGCTTATCCTTCAGCAACACCAGAACTCCTAGGCGGATAAGTTGTTGGTGGTGTTAAATGCTGTTGAGTCAGTTCCAACTCATAGTGACCCTTACAGCATTTCCAAGGAGTGGTTGATGAGCTTGAACCACCAACATTGTGGTTCAAACCAACCTTGCAGGCCTGTGCATTAGCCCGCAGCACCACACCAGGAGTCCAGGCAGACAAATGACCAAATTGTTGTTGTGTGCTGTAGAGTCAGTTCTGACTCATGTACAGGGTTACCAAAGAGCGTCTGGTGGGTTTGAACCACCTACCTTGAGGCTTAAACTGACCTTACGGTCCAGCACATTATCCGGCTGCACCACACCATGCACACAAGTTGCTGATGTTGTTGTTGTTAAGTGCCGTCGAGTCGGTTCCAACTCATAGCGACCCTGTACAGGGTTTCCCAGGCTGCAAGTCTATATGGGAGCAGAAAGCCTCATCTTTCTCCAGTGGAGTGGCTGGTAGTTTCAAACAGCCCGATTCATAACCACTAAGGTACCAGAGCTCCATATGCACACAAGTTAGGAGACTATAATTCCTATCTTGGTGGTGAAGCAACATATTCATTTATTTCTAGAAGCTAAAAGAAATATCATAAATAATGTGCTACTAATAAGAATCAGCACTAGACAGAACAACAAAGTTGTCAGTTCAAACTCACCAGCTGTTCCTTGGATACCCTATACAGGGTTGCTGTGAGTTGGAATCTACTCAATGGCACTTATAACAATGAAATTACTAAAACCTCCAAAGAGTTTAGAGGCAATTAAAGTCCATCCCATTAATAAATATCTTTTTATTTACATTCTAAAATGCTTTCCTAAGAGTGTGAGTAGATGTATGGTACTACAGCTAGCACATTTGAAATTGCACAAAAAACATACAGGAAAGAAAACCAAAATGAATGTGAAAATCTGTGTTCTCATTCATTCAGAAACAGAGTAAAGATATACACTCATATCACTTCTAGTTAACATTATAATAAAGCAAGAAAAAATAAATATGAGACATCCTGAAAGCAAAGAATACTATTACCTTTATTTGCAGATGACATAATTTAATATCTAGAAAATGTAAAACATTGTACTAAAATATAAAGTATTAGAACTAACATGTGAGTGGAGTACAGTGAATTTCTTACTGTGGTTCTTCTAGCCCTAACATTTGTAACTCTCACCAAATAACATATTCCTCATGAGTCTGGATAAGACAAGGTGCAGGATGATGCTGATAGAATTATATGATTCTGTTGTGAGTGTTAACAGGGCTGAGAGTGTAAACTCTTGGAATTCTAACATGGGGATTGGTCAATGTTGCCATCCTGCTTAGAAACAGGAGAGGAGAACTTACTATCACCAAGAAAGAAGAGCCAGGAGTGGAGCATGTGCTTTAGAATGAAACTGGAATGTTTTATACCTGAGTCAAGATTTATTCTAATGCAAACGTGATTCAGATGTTGTGGTACTGGTATCAAGATAACCAAATTAATAGGATAGGGTAGAATATAATAAAATATGCAGGATAGGGGAGTCTTGGTGTGGCTCTGTGGGTTAATGTGCTGGACAGCAAGGTTGGTTTGAACTGCAGGTTCGGCAGTTCAAACTCACCAGTCACCCGTAAAAAATCCCTGTA
>NW_006408549.1:16630973-16636364 GCF_000296735.1 Chrysochloris asiatica | reverse complement strand
CAGGATCAATAAAAACAAATTGGTTACTGGACTTCACAATCTAAATATTTGCTCTTTAACAACACAACTATGAAAATGCAAATGAGAAATCATAAACTTGGACAAGTTTTTAAAGCAGATAGCCAAAAAGGGTCTAGGTCCTGACTATACAAAGAATTATCATAGCTTAGTATTAGGGAAACAAACAGCAAAACTGAAAAGTAGACAAAAGATTTGAACACACTTTGCCAAGTAATAAAAACAGATGTTAAATAAGCATATGAAATAATATCCAAGGAAAATGGCAAGGTTAATGACATTAAAACCACAACAGAATATCACTAGAAACCTATTAGAATGACTAAAGTAAAAAGAAAAACCATGCAAAGTGTTGGTAAGGATATGCAACAGCTAGAAATTCAATACACTTCTATATGAATGCAAATAGTTGATCCATTTTGGGAAATTGGCAGTTTATACAAAATTAAAACAAATACCTCGTCTGTGATTCAGCCTTTCTGTTTCCAGATATTTTCCTAAGAGGAAAAAGTGCCTATGCCTATAAAAGGCTTAAGCATGAATATTTATTGTAGTTTTATTTGTAATTAACCAAACTAAAAACAATCCAAATATCTAGCATTAAATGAATAAATAAAATTTTATGAAAAGCTAATTACAAATTAATAAGAATAAACTATTGGTACTGCAAAAATTAAGAAATCAAATAAAAAAGAAGGTACATACTGTATGAATCCATTTACATAAAAGGCAAGTTAATTTACATTTATCTAAAGTAGAGTCTCTGGAGGAGGAATCAGGAAGGGTAAATATAATGGTTTTAAAAAATGATACAAGGAAATGGAGGAATGACAGATATATTATTCATTTTTGTAGAGGTTTGTTGATATATAAATATCTCAAGCCTTATCAAACTGCTTATATATGTATGTTATTGGCTTCAACCCATAACAACCCTGTATAGGATTTCCAAAGAGTGGCTGGTGAGCTTGAACTCCCGGCCTTGTGGCTCAAACCAACTTTGCAGTACAGTGCATTAACCTACAATGCCACACAGGACTCCACATCTATTATTTCTCAGTGTAACTATAAATAAACTTCAATACATACATGAAATAGTTTAAAAGTAAATATATAAATAAATATGGAGAGTAGGCCAATAGAGCTATAAGACTGAGAAACTTAAATGATGGCATAAGGGAATGAGAAAACAGAAAAGAAAAAAAATTGTTAGTTTATGGTGTCATATAAGGATTAATAAAGAAAGGAATAAAGGAAAGAGTAAGATGATATCATGGCTGATTACTGAGCACTTGAAATTTACCCAAAATAAAACATGCTACTACAGATGTAAAACACACAATGGACTTTGAAGAGTTAGTATCACAATCTATATAGAAACAGGTATTTCTTTGTGGATTATGTGTTGAAATTATAATATTTTAGATATATTGAGTTAAATAAAATACATACTAAAATTAATTTCACCTCCTCCTTTTATTTTTTGTTTTTAATGTGATGTGGTGCTGTAGGATATGCATTAGACTGCTACCTTCAAGTTTGGTGATTCAAACTCACCAGTTGATCCTCAGGAACCCTATACTGGGATTCTCTATGAGTCACACATACATGGCAGTATTTAATAACAACAACAGAAGCAATTAGAAAACTTAAAATTACAAGGTTGGCTTGCATTTTTTTTTCTATATTCACTGCCATGAGTCAGTTCCAACACATAGTGATCCTGTACAAGGTTTGGGGAAAAAAATCAAGCCTTGACTTTTGTCATTGAAAGATTCTCTGGGAAAATTATTGAATGATGCAGAAAGCATCAGAAGAATATGGAAGAAATACACAGAGTCACTGTACCAAAAGGAAATGGTTGATGCTCAACAGTTTCAAGAGGTAGCATATGATCAAGAGCCAATGATACTGAAGGAAGAAGTCCAAGGTGCATTGAAGAAATTGGCATAGAACAAGGCACCAGGAATTGATGGAATAAAAATTGAAATCTTTCAAGAAAGCGAGACAGCAATGGAGGCATTCACTCATCTATGCCAAGAAATTTGGAAGACAACTATCTGACCAACTGATTGGAAGAGATCCATATCTGTGTCCATTCCAAAGAGAGGTGATTCAATGGAATGCAGTAATCATCGGACAATATCTTTAATATTCCATGTGAGTAAAGTTTTACTAAAGGTAGTACAGAAATGGCTGCAACCATACATTGACAAAGTACTTTCAGAGGTTCAAGTTGGAGTCAGAAGATGATGTAGAATGAGGGATATCATTGTTGATGTCCGATGGATCTTGGCTGAAAGCAGAGAATACCAGAAAGATGTTTACCTGTGCTTTATTGACTACACAAATGCTTCCTATTATGCAAGTCATGAAAAGCTATGAACAACATAGTGAAGTATCAGTATTTCGGAACAATTAATTGTGCTCATGAGGAATCTGAACATGGACCAAGAGCCAGTTGTTCAAACAGAACATGGGAACACTGAATGGTTTAAAATTAAGAAAGGTATACAACAGGGTTGTATTCTTTCACCATACTTATTCAACCTGTATGCTGAGCAAATAATCTGAAAAGCTAGGTTATATGCAGATGATACTACCTTGCTTGCTGAAAGTGAAGAGGACCTAAAATACTGATGAAGATCAAAGACCACAACCTTTAATATGGATTGCATCTCAATGTAAAGAAAACAAAAATCCTTACCACTGGACCAAGAAACAACATTCTTATCAACGGTTCATTCTTCTTGAATCAACCATTAACATTCATGGAAGCAGCAGCCAAGAAATCAAACAACGTATTGCATTAGGCAAATTTGAAGCACAAGACCTTTTAAAGTGTTGAAGAACAAAGATATCAGCTTGAGGACTTAGGTGTGCCTACCCAAGCTATGGTATTTTCAATAAACTCATGCTAAAGCTGGACAGTGAATAAGGAAGACCATAGAAGATTGCTGCTTTTGAGTTATGGTTTGGAGGAGAATATTGAAAGTGCCAAAAGAAGTGCAGCCAGAGTGCTCCTTGGAGGCCAGGATGGTCAAACTTCATCTCTCATACTTTGCACATATTGTCAGGAGGGACCAATCGCTGGAGAAGGTTATCATGTTTGGTAGGGTGGAGGGTCAAAGAAAAAGAGAAAGACCCCCAGAGAGATGGATTGGCAATATAGCAGCATCAATGGGTTCAAGTGTGGCAACAATTGTAAAGTTAGCCCAGGACCGGGCAGTGTTTCGTTCTGTTGTACATAGGGTCTCTATGAGTCTGTACCAACTCAATGGTACCTAACAACAACAGCAATACATATTTACGGGAGCAGAAAGCCTCATACTTCTCTTGTGGAGCAACTGGTTTACCAGTCCAGTGCTTATTCTGCAGTGCTACCAGAACTGCTTTTTATTTCTATAAGATAGCACCATTGCAGGAAGTGGGTACGAATTTGTCTGCAAACAATCAGACTAGTAATATTACTAAAATACTGACTTCATTTAGCTTATAAAAATAATATCTAAGCTATTCAAGCTCATTTGAGACTATCAGGCTACCAAAAGCACACATTATAACATTCCTTCATTTTCCTTAAAGAATCATTAGTTAATAGATATGGCGAACATCTTAGTTTGTTATGATAAAATGTGAAAAATTGATCTATTCTCATTATAGGTCTCAGAGTAATCCATCTGAACATTTAAAATATTATAATAGAAACTAACAAATTTAGTAAATGTGGTTTAAATAGATATGAGAATATTTTTTTGGTTGTATGTCTATAACACGTACAAAAATTAAAGACATAAATGTCTACTAGTGCTGTCTCAAATATTAAATTACATTGATCTCAGGTTTATGCCCATATATTTTTTGGTTTTAACACATATGTATTCATAACTAGAGTTACTCCACACTCCACTTACACTACCTATCATGACCATTTTATTTAAACTAACACCTGCAAGTCACATGGGAAACCTAACCTAAACTCATTGAGGAATCAATATCTGAGCTCTTCCAAAACTTTTTTTGTTCCTGAAGGCTAACTTGAACTTATTTTCATGTTTACCAGAAACCGTTGAGAAGAACCGTCTCTGTTACAGAAAGTCCCTACTCTTAGCAGGGACCTAGTCTCTCAGGTGAATGGGGTGTACTTATATATAGCAGGAAAGAGCATTAACTTCTAAGGGATGACCTACCTCTTACACTAACACTATGTAGGAACTGACTTCAAGTGTATATCCTGACTTCATGATTCAGTAGAGTACTGAAAATAACTGATATTGATGTTTTGGTGTATGAATATTTATAGAGTTGATTGACAACCTTTTAAAAATTAATCTTGATGTTCCTTACGGTTGTCATTTGGCAATTTGCTTTAGTGAAAGATGTAACATTCATTTTAATTTACTAGTAGCTTGCAGATTTCTGATTAGTCAGCCATCTGTTTTTTCCTCCACCCCAAAACACTTTACAAACCAATTCTCATTTTCTTATGTGAATGTTTAAGGAGACTTCCATTAAGTGATATGTTGGTAGACTAGAACCTATGTTAATTAGAATGGAATAGTGATGTCCTGGAATAAAAAGCAGTAGAGTCTGGTTGAAATTAAAAGTAAAGAGTTTTTACTGAGAGGCAAGGTGATTTTCAAACTGGGATTAACAAGGACCTGAGGATTCTGAACTAAGTGATATAAGGAGGTAACAGTTCAATGAATTTTAATAAGAAAATAAATGGAGGATCACCATTTGGCTAGTGCATTGTGTCTCTGCCTATGGTTTTCTCTTATCTTGGATAATTATGTTTGTTTTGTCTTTGTCCTATCTGATGTTTAGTAACAGGGCCTTCATAGAAAAAGAAAATAGAAAGAACTTTAATAAAAATTTAGTGACTGATTTGCATTTGCTGTTGTGTGCCTAGTCCTTTTGGACTCAGTGACTCTGTATAGGGTTTCCTAGAGTTTTTGTTGATTCCGAATTTATGACTTTTCCTTTTCCAGTACAGTTCTTATCCTCCAATGCTACATCAGGGCAGACTGATATTAAAGTAACGGTTACAAATTGGGTGAGAGTACATCTGATATTAGTAGTTTAAGGATTTCTGATTAGTCAGCCATATGTTTTTTCCTCGTTATATTAAAAAAAAAAATTGGAAATCAATTCTCATAGACCAAGATTCAACCATTCAGACAGCTCAAGGGGATACTATGTGGTTTAAAATTAGGAGAGGTGTGTATCAGGGTCATATTCTTTCATCAAACTTAATCAATTTGTATGCTCAGCAAATAAGCTTCTAAGATATGCTGTATGAAGAAGAACCTGACAGGATTGGAGGAAAGCTCATGAACAACCTGCAATATGAATACGTCACAACTTTACTTG
>NW_006408549.1:16629705-16630393 GCF_000296735.1 Chrysochloris asiatica | reverse complement strand
AGTATAGCAATGATTGTGATGATAGCGTTGGGACAGGCATTGTTTCATTTTATTCTCCATAGAGTGACTGTGAGCTGGAACCAACTAAATGACATCTAATGACAACAACTATATATCTGATAGGTAGAGATTATAAAGAACATCAGGAAAAATTTAGACAAAATTGTTTTGGGCCCAGTATTCTAAATAGAGTATATTTTTAAACAAGCCAACAACTCATAAGGAAGAAAAATGACATTTTCCCCTAAAATTGTTTCACAAGTAATTTTCTCAAGGTATAATGGAGAGTTACCAAAATGACAGACTGTATTCTCAACGCAAAAGTAACTTTGATTTAAAATAAAGTTTTGGCATCAGACCTTAGCATAGCTACCATCTTGAGGCAAAAGACTCTGTAATTTAGGGTGCTTTTAACCAACAGTAGCAATCAACATAGACATATCAGTGACATAACAGTAAAATCTATTTAATATTTATGCTGCATGTCATTTTATGCCATCTCCTTATATAGACAACACCTCTTACACAATGATGTAAGGGAAGAGAGGACTGCAGTAAAAGCAATTAAAAGTACCAGCAATTAAAAATATTAGGCAAAAAACACCCCAAAAGGAAACAGAGGGAACAGAGGCAAATACTGTTGAATGATGATTCACAGAACAGATTGTAATCATTGCAATGAAACAAT
>NW_006408549.1:16626341-16627520 GCF_000296735.1 Chrysochloris asiatica | reverse complement strand
AAGGTAGATGGGAAAATAGTTAGGCACATTCACATGGGCTAAGTGGGACAGAGGTAAATGATGATGCATGCACAACCTTGGAATAACATGACTTCGGGATACAGGGATTGAGGCATGGTTTGAAACAGTAAAAGAGGGGAATAATGTTAAGATGCTAGGCTGTTTTTTGAACCTTGGCTTCCCATGCCTACCATTGTGAAACAGACATTTGAAGGGGGTGAAAAAGGAATAGCCAGAAACATCACAAGAGAAAGCTTGTAAATCTGCCTTCAGCCTATAGCTGATTGGAATACCTTAAAGGGGACTAGAAATTGCCCAGTGAAATACACCTCCTGTGGAGCTTTTGCACTGCATAAGACCATAGATGGAAACCAGAATCCCATCCAGAATTGTCTGAGGTGGGGAATTTCCACTGGAAAGGACAAGTAGACCAGGGTGGAGTAGCTAGAAGAACAGAAGATACTTCGTGAAGAAAGACCAGCAGGAAAAATCTGAAACAGTAATGGCAGTATGATTGATTGTTACAAGAACAAGTAAGCTGTTCACCTGGGAGGCATCAAGGCAAGTGGCCGGGTCCCCTCAGAGCAAACTCCCTTCCAAGACTAAGACTCAAGGTGAATATACGAGCAGGCAGGTGGTCTGGCTGGTAACACGTTGGTCACTGATAAGGGGAAGAGGGGCAAAAAACAGCAGTGAAGTTGGGATCTAAGTCTGACCACATTCAATAGACTCCTGTGAACCCAGGTGGAGACCTGCATGGCCAGCAGTTCCAGCAAGACCCGGGGATTCCTGGGCACAGTGGCAGTGACATGGCCACAGAGGACTAGAGTGGAAAATGAAGCATCCAGAAGATAAGAAGTGAGGGGAGATGCACAAGAACACCCATACCTGAAGATAGTACCCACTTGACCTGGCTTTGATGGCTGGATGATCAGAACAACTAGAAGAAAAAAGTAGAGGGAAGAAAAAACGAAAAGAGTAACCCACTACAACACTACAATTTGATGAACTTTACCTATACATATGGATGTAATAGCTCAAAAAAGTGAATAAATCTTTATAGTAAGGGTCACTCCCACCCCCTCAGTATACAGCATTGACAGGGATGGGCAACTTAGACATTGGCTACCCAAAATGGGGGTGGGGGGACTATAAAGGCAAAAAGTGACTGGCTTACAA
>NW_006408549.1:16625503-16625976 GCF_000296735.1 Chrysochloris asiatica | reverse complement strand
AACAAGGTACCAGGAATTGATGGAATACAAATTGAAATCTTTCCACAAACTGATGTGGCACTGGAGGCACTCTCTCATCTGTGCCAAGAAATGTGGAAGACAACTACCTGCCAGTTGACTGGAAAAGATCCATATTTGTGCCCATTCCAAAGAGAGGTGACCCTACAGAATGCAGAAATCATCAGACAGTATCAGTAATATGGCATGCAAGTAAAATCTTGCTAAAGATAATACAAAAATGTCTGCAACTATACTTTGACAGATAACTTCCAGAGGTTCAAGCAGGATTCAGAAGAGGATGTGGAACAAGAGATATTATCACTGATATCAGATAGATTTTGGCTGAAAGCCGAGAATACCAGAAAAGTTTTTACATGTGCTTTACTGACTAAGCAAAGGCTTTTGATTGTGTGGGTCATTACAAATTATGGACAACATTGTGGAGAATGAGTATTCCAGAACACTTACATGCG
>NW_006408549.1:16613643-16624075 GCF_000296735.1 Chrysochloris asiatica | reverse complement strand
TTTGGACATATTACCAAGAGGGACCAGTCCCTGGAGAAGGATATCATGTTAGGTAAAGTGAAGGGTTGAAGAAAAAGAGGAAGACCCCCAAAAAGACAGATTAGCACAGTGGTGGCAACAATGGTCTCAGGCTTAGCAACTATTGTAAGGTTGGCATGTGACCAGGCAGTGTTTCGTTCCGTTGTTCATAGGGTCACTATGAGTCAGTTGCAATTCGATGGACCCAGAAACAATAACATGAAGGTCTATTCAGTCTTTTGAATAGGGGTTCTGACTATATGGGTTGTATCAACAAGTTGTCTTTCTTTTAGAATGGATATATTAGAGTAAGTCAGACAACTTGAACCCTCCAACTTGTACTTTACTTTTTAAGAAAGGTTCATACATAGAAAAAGTGAGCTTTGTTGTAACTTGCTGTTGGGTGAAATGCAGGTCTCTCACTGTTTTCTCTCCCTTTCTGTCTCTGTGTATGTGCCTCAACTTCCTAGCACTCTATTCTTCTTTTCTTTCTCATCCAAATACACATCTTTAGGTCCCCTGAAGTTAGACTGCACCCAACCATTAATTATACAGCTATGTTTACTAAGAGTTTCCTGCAGTGAATACCTCAGCAGTTTTGCTGTGGCTGAGTTTGGCTGGCCCAGATCTCATTGTCTTTCAATTAATTATCCAGTTACTTGCCCCAGGCCTGCTCCTACTTTCAGTTCTTGCTGATTCTGAGGATAGTTTTTGGTTTCTTTTTTTTTTTCCATTTTCATTTGGGTCGACCTCTGGATACTTCTGCAGCAACCTGCTTCTCCTGCAAAAGTGTTCTGAGGTTGGTGCTCACCTCTGTTTTCCATGTCAGTTTAATAATAGGTCTCATACACCACACACAAAAACATGTTATAACATTAGTTTGCATGGACATACTTCTCTGATTCTAGCACTGCTATAACTTGGTTTCTATTTTTGCAGCATTTCAATAATTTCAAGATTGAAGGACAGCAAAATTGAGCTGTATGTTTACCAACTGAGTCTGTAAGCCACATGTTTACCTGTCCAATTTGCAGGAGAAATAACAAATGTTGAATATTTATTATATTTGCTGTATTGTAGGCAATGTGATTGGTAATGAAAAAGAGGCAAATATATTTTCTTAAAACTAGGTTGATCCTTTCCTTGAGGCTTTTTAAAAATTATTATTTTATTTTTGCTAATCTCTACTTAGCACTTCCAATCTCTACAAAAAAAGGCAATAATTTGTTATCACTTAAAGGTATTAATTCCCAAGGGAAAACATTTGCTAGAGTAGCTAAATTTTAGTTGTTAACCATTTTAGTTCGAAGTTCTGCCATAACAGACTTAAATCTTGAGTCTATTGCCCATAAGCTTTGTAAATTGTGGGAAGTAGCTTCTTTTCTCCCAAAGTACCTGCTTAGAAGAGTCATTGTGAAAATTGAATAATTTGATACCTGAAAAATCTTTGGCTGACAGACAGTAAGCTTCCACTGTTATTGTTGTTAAGCTTTCAAGTCAGTTCAGACTCATAGTTACCTTTTATATGAATGATTTCCAGGGAGTGGTAAGTGGGTTTGAATGGCCGAACTTGTGATTCATGACAACATTGTGGTTCAAACTGACCTTGCAGTCCAGTGCTTTATCTTACAGCACCACATTAGGACTCCACGCACAAGATGATTATAAATAAGATAACCTTAACTTATTATTAAAATAAAGTAAGCAAGCTATTTGAATTAGAATTAAGTAAGTCCTACACAAATCTGGATTTTAAATACGTTGCTGTTGATGTTAGGTTAAGTATCAACTCACAGTCACCCTATGCACAAAAGAACACAACACTTTCCAGTCCTGAACATACCTCACAATTGTTGCTATACTTGATCCCAAAGCTACTGCCACTGTGCCAATCAATCTAGTTGAGGGTCTTCTTCTTTTTCTCTGATCCTCCATTTTATCAGACATGATATCCTTATCCAGGGACTAACCCCTACTGATGATAATATGTCTGAAGTATGAGAGACAAAGTTTGGCCATCCTGACTTCCAAAGCATCACAGATATTTTCGCTCTCTTGGCAGCCCATGGCATTTTCAAATTCTCCAACACCATAACTCAAATGCATCAATTCTTCTACAGTCTTCCTTATTCACTGGGCAATTTTCACTTGCATATGAGGTTATTGAAAATACCATGGCTTGGATCAGGTGCATCTTAATACTCAAAATGACTTCTTTGCTCTTGAGCACTTTAAAGAGGTCTTGTGCAGCAGATTTGTCTAATGCAATACGTCATTTGATTTCTTGACTGCTGCTTCCATGACTATTGATGGTTTATACAAGCAAAATGAAGTCTGACAACTTCAATCATTTCTGTATTTATATGGATGTTGTTTATTGTATAGTGGTGAAGGTTTCTGTTTTCTTTATATTAAGATGCAACCCAAACCTAACTTTGTGGTCTTTCATCTTCATCAGTAAATATTTAAGTCATATTTGCTTTCAGCAAGCAATGTTGCTTCATCTGCATATTGCAAGTTATTAATGAGTCTTCCTTTAGTACTAATGCCATGTTTTTCTTCATTATCTAGTTTCTCAGATTATTTACTTAACATACAGATTGAATAAGTATGAAGAAAGAATACAACTCTGGTGCACACCTTTCCTAATTTTAAACCATTCAATGATCCCTTATTCTGTTCAAAAATTAGCTTCTTGGTCTATATACAGGTTCCTCATGAGCACAATTAAATATTCCAGAATACTCATTCTACACAATATTTTCCAAAGTTTGTCATGATTCACACAATCTAAACATTTGTGTAGTCAGTAAAGCACACGTAAACATCTTTCTGGTATTCTCTGTTTCAGCCAAGATCCATCTGATATAGCCAGTGATATCCCTAATTCCACATTCTCTTCTGAATCCAGTTTGAACCTCTAGAAGTTCTCAGCCAATGTATGGTTGCACTATTTTTGAATTATCTTTAGTCAAACTTTATTTACATGGGATATTAATGATATTGTCCAATGATTTCCACATTCCTTGGAGTCACTTCTGTTGGGAATGGGCATAAATATGGATTTCTTCCAGTCATAGATAAGTGAGTGCCTCTAGTGCTGCATCATTTTTTTTTAAGGATTTCAATTTGTATTTCATCACTTCCCAGTGCCTTGTTCTTTATGATGCACCTTGGACTTCTCCCTTCAAGATCATTGGCTTTTGATCGTATGATACCTCTTTAAATGGTTGAACAGCACCCATTTCTTTTTGGTACAGTAACTCTGTATATTCCTTCCATCTTTTTCTGATACTTTCTGCATCATCCAGTATTTTGCCCATAGAATCCTTCAATATTTCAAGATGAAGCTTGATTTTTTTCTACAATTCCCTTAGATTGAGAAATGCTGAGCATGTTCTTCCTTTTTGGTTTTCTAACTCCAGGTCTTTGCATATTTTGTTGTAATATTTGACGTTATCTTCTCCGCTGACCTTTGAAATTTTCTGTTCAGCTCTTGTACCTCTTCACTTGCATCTGGTTTAGCAATGCTATGCTGGAGAGCAAGTTTCAGAGTCTCTTTAGACATCCATTTTGGTCTTTTCGTTATTTCTTGTCTTCTTAATTACCTTTTGATTTCTTCCCGTATGATGTTCATGATGTCAGCCCACAACTTTTATGGATTTTGATCTTTAGTGTTTAATGCATCAAATCTGTTCTTTAGATGATTTCTAAATTCAGGTGGGATATATGTATGATCATATGAACAACTGATGATCTTTTCCACAGTCTGCTCCTGGCCTTGTTTTAGCTGATGATATGGAGATTTTCCACCATCTCTTTTCACACATGTAGTCAATTGATTTCTGTGTATTTTTTCTGGTGAGGTCTGTACATATAGGCATCTCTAATGCTGTTTTAAAATGTTATTTGCAATGAAGAAGTCATTGGTCTTATACAATTCTATCATGTGATCTCCAGCATTGTTTCTATCGCCAAGGTCATATTTTCCAACTACTCATCATTTTATTTTGTTTCCATCCTTTACATTCTAATCACCAGTAATTATCAAAACATCTTGATTGTATGTTTGATCAACTTCAGACTGAAGAAGTAGCTAGAATTATTTAATTTCATCATCAATGGCTTTAGTGTTTGGTGCATAAATTTGAAAAATAGTAGTATTAACTCCTTGTAGGCATATGGATACTATCCTGCCACAGCTCACAAATGCCTAGGATATCGATGTTTATGCATACCACCTCACTTTTGACAATTCCAATTTTCCTAGATTCAAACTTCATGCATTCCATTTTCTGATTATTAATGTTTTTCGCTGTTTCTTTTCAGTTTGAATTGTGTTCCATAAGCAAATGAAGGTCCCAAAGGCTTTACTCCATCTGGTCATCACAATCAACTCTGCTTTGAGGAGGCATCACTTCTCCAGTTGCATTTTGAGTGCCTTCCAACCTAAGGGGATCATCTTCTGGCACTATATCTAACAATATTCTGGTGCTCTTTATCATGTGCCAGTATTCAATATTCTGGTGCTAACAGTGTTCCACTGCTATTTATAAGGTTTTCAGTGAGTAAATACTCATAAATAGTCTGTGTCTCCTTCCTAATCTGTCTTCAGCTGAAAACTGTCCACTGTGGGCATCCCTGCTGGGGTTTAAAATGTCCATGGCATAGCTTTCAGAATCACAGCAACACACAAGCCATCACAGTACAACAAACTAAGGGACGAGCGGTGAAACTTGAATATAAAATGGAATATTTCTACTTTAGTAAATAATTGTCAGGAATTGCATAGTTTGTTGTTGTTGTTGTTGCTGTTGACTGTCTTTGAGTTGGTTCCAACTCATAGTGACCCTGTATAGTATTTCCAGGCTTTTTCAAATCTTTACAGGAGCAGAAAACCTCATCTTTCTCCTGGAGCGGGTGGTGGATTTGAACCATGAACATTGTGGTTTGCAGACCAGTCCTTATCATTTGGAGCCATTATGCTCCATAGCATGGTTTAGTTTCCATAAAACAGTAATAGTACAATAGATGCAGCAATGTGAGAAACATGACTTGGGTGAAACTTTCAATTTATCAATGAATTCATCCTGTGGCCAGAAATACCTAAATATCTTCCTTTTGATCTGATTTTCATTTTCAGACTTAATTATAGGCCTGGAGTGCCCTTCATAGGCTACTGAATCATCTATATACATAGTTTCAAAATTCTGCTCTTTCTCTGTCTCCCATCTATCAATGGTGTATATTGTATTGTGTAATACTGACCCAATCTTCTCCCATGCTTCTACTTCTAAAATTCTTCCTCCATTGCATTGAGTTCAATAGTGTTAGCTCTATTGTTTGGCAGTCTTCAGTCTATCATCACAATGCTCAGGAAACATTTAAAAATTAAATAAGATGTACTTCATTTTAATATAAAATTATAGTATACTGGAAGGTTGAATAGAATAGTGAAGAAAAAGTGCAGTCTCCCATTAATGCATTTTGATATAAATGCTTCTTTTACATAGAAACACACCATTAAAATATATGTCCTGTATATAGTGACATTGAAAATAGAACTATGTCGAGGGAAGTTTCAGTGTCAGTTGTAATGTGCCTTCTGAGATCATTAGTCCTTCTTTGAAGTTCCTAATAAAAGGTTTTCAGTATAGAAAATGAGTTTAGTCTCACAAAAATGGAACGACAGAACAAGAAGACAGTAGAAATGGTGATTTTTCTCCCATTTGCTATTAGCAGAGATATACATATACTAGTTTAAATAAAAGACTGCCAACTCATATTCAGACATATCTAATACTAGGCATTGTGTGTTCTCCCTAAGTAAACTACTCTGTATGATTTTATTTGTGAACTTTTGCAAGAATTGGATGAAGGGTAGCAAATTGACATTCCTTTAATCAACAGTGGCTTATTTTTTTCTTTAATTCAAAAGATATTTCATTGAAATTATATTGTAACATTCTAACTAATGTTTTATATTCTAAAATAGTGCCTTGAGGGCTGTTTAAATAGTTGTCAAAGACATTACTTTGGTTAATCTTCTTGTTGACATTTGGATAATTCACTCTTGCTATATCTGCTAGAAAATGAAGTGAATGTTTTAAAGCTCGTAATATGATTTTAGTAATGTTCAAATCTGTTTGTAGGTTAAGATTGCTCTATTGGACATTTCTAAATCCCAAGGCACAGGCTTGTCTTGCCATCTATAACTTCCTTATTTCTTTCAGCCTTCGTCCATACTCCAACCAGCTCACAAACAGATCTGTGTCTTCTTAAAACAAATTTGTCTTCTTAAGATTCTTTAATTTCTTCCAGCAGGCACATCAAAAACAAAACTAAATCCCTTAGCATGGCATGCAAAATCCTCCATGAACTGACCCCTGTTTATCTCTCAATTATTTTTAAGAACATATCCCATCTCATTTGTCATGGTCAAGTAGAACCACAGTCTTTGTAGAATACCAAACATATAGAAACACTCCACTCATGCTATTTCTTACATATATGGTACCCTTCACTGATTTGTACCTCCTTCTGTTTTTCTAACTACCATTTCTTAAATCTGAAAGCTGAGCTCACACATTACTTTCCTGGAAGAAAGCTCACACATTACTTTCTGACATTCTACCAACATGGACTTCTTATTCTAGTTGTCTGCTTTTCTTACCTATATTTCAGACATCATGTGTGTGGTGAAGTGGGGATGAAAACAATAAGAAAGGTGGAATAATACCAACTCTTAGCAATTGAAAGCTTTGCTTTCAGTATTCTTTCCATTCCTAGTTTATGACTGCAGATACTCTGGGAAATAAGTATTATTATTTAACTTTTTGAAAACCTAGTCTAAAAAGTGAAAATGTAAAGTGTAACAAGAGCCATTCCTTTTAGTTTCTGAAGCTATTGTTCTTCAAAATTAACACTAGTACAAGTGATGGCGCTCTGGTATGGTGTATGATAACCACTTGACCTCAAGGTTGCTTTGAAATGAAAGGTTGGTGGACTCTATGAATTGGAACCAACTTGACAGCACTTAACAACAACAAGTGATAGGAGTTATGAAGGAAATGTGAACCTAGAATACAAACTGTGTTGTTGTTAAGTGCCGTTGAGTCAGTTCCAAACTATAGCAACCTTGTATAAGGTTTCTGAGGAGCGACTGGTGAGCTTGAACCACCGACCTTGTGGTTCAAACGACTTTGCAGTCCAGCGCATTAACTGACAGCACCACACCAGGATTGTGTAGTGTAGTAAAAAGTACATAAGTCTACACTTCATCATCTATTTTCTGTATGACCCTGAGCAACTCACTTAAATGTTCTAAACTTAATTTCTTTATACTACATATGAAGACACATAAGTAACCTTGGTGGCACTGTTGGTTAGGCATTGGAATGACAATTGCATGGTTGGTGGAAATCATTTATTTGTCAGCTTTGAATCAGAATTGACTTCATGGCACTGGGTTTATGAGGATATTTAACATACATGTCTTTTCTATCTAATGATGTTAGGCTTATGGGGGTGGTATATGTAGAAATTATTCAAAGGCTAGCTGTTATTTTCAGCAACATGAGTATCACATGAGATTGATTTAGGGTCTGGAGGAAGTAGAAGTTTAATCTGTGACTGAAAATATAAACTATTAAAATTCCTGCACTGAAGAATATGAAAGATTTGATGTATAATAAGGTGATTTCAATATTACACTTGGAACATACTAATGAGGATTTATTATTATAATACTATTAAAATTAATATTTTTATAACAGTAATGCTATGGAAATATTTTGAAGGTCCTTATTTCTAATGAAAATATATCCTGAGATTTAAAAAACAAACCAAGACTGCCCTGGTTAAAGATAAAGAAAGGAAACACAAGCTTAACAGTAAGGACATATTTTCAGTCTAATTTATTTGGCCATTGAGAAATGAGAACTTACCTTGAGCCAGTTAATTCCTTAGAAGGTAATTTCTGATGTTTTTATTTCATGTAATTTCATCTGAGAAGTGAAAGAAATTTCAGTTTTAGAATTTCAAAACTGAGCAAAATATTTAATGCTATTCTGTTCAATGGACTCCTAAAGTGCGACTGTAGGACAAGCACTGAACTGGGAAACACAAGGTCAGGAGTTCAAACCCACCAGCTGTTCCTCAGAAAACCTGTGCAAGGTCTCTATGAGTTGGAACCAACTTGACAGCACGTAAGAACAACAGCATTTTGTTAAATATTCAATAGTGTTGTCCACATTAACATTTTGAAGACCTAATCTTAAATAGTATTTTGTTATTGTTTAGTGAAATTAGTGGATTCTGACTCAAAACGACCCTGTGAACAGTTGGTGGATTTGAACCACTGACCTTGTGTTTCACAGTCCAGTGCTTATCCTACAGCCCACACCAGGAATCCAAAATAGTTTTAGATCCTGAGAAATGTTGATGAATAGGGGGAACCATTACTCATATGAAAAATGTCCAGCGAGTTATTGAACCAGAGACTCTTTTTAACTAGCCATATTGTTGTTAATGCATGTGTTTTAGGTGTTCTTGTTATCCTTATGCATTTTCCTCCCACCGATTTCTATAACACACGTGTTTGGTCAGGGGCAAAAATTGCATTCTGGGAAAATACTCTATTTACTCAACTTCATGTTTCACAAGCAAAGATATCAGTGATATTTGGTTGACTTTTGCAAATGCTTGTATATTGAAGAAAATATGTAAAAATTCAGCTTCTTTAAAATGGAAATGAACATTTCAAAAAAATTAGTATTTGAATCTAAGTCAGAAGGATTCTTTGATACACTTATGTATGATTATAAAATTATGCCCTTAGGCTTACAAGAAATACATTTAAAATTAATTGAGGAATGAGGTTTAAAACTGATAGACCATCTTCTCATTTATTACCTCCACCCCACTCTATCCCTTGGAAATAGAAAATAAGTTTGCCTAAAGAAGTAAAGCAAGTAGCAATTAGGTAATAGTCAAAATGTCTTCAATGAGATGGAATTCTGACATTTCATAGAATTCAAAAATAAATTTGGGCTAAGAAAGCTATGTTTTTCTATGCTATTAAAGCTGTTTTTGTTGGAATCTGTGCTAAAGAAAAAGGGGAGTATTATGGAATTATATACAATATTCAAGACTGAGTAAAAAATTATTTGCTGTTGAATTTATTTAATCAATTTTTAGAAAAGACTAATTCATCACATTTTGACATAATAATCTCACTTTTCAATACATTTTGTCCAACTGTCAGCAAACTTTCATATTCCCTTATAAAAAACTGTTTCTGTTTTAGTCTGAGTTGCAAGCCACGCATGCCATGAGTTGCAAATCACTTCATGATCAAAGGTGTATCTTTGTCTGGGAAGGGCTGCTTTTAGGGGCCCAAACAGCTGAAAGTTCAGTGGATCAAGATCAGGACTATGTTAGGATGCTTTAACACCTCAAGACAAAGTTTTTTCAGTGTCAACAGCGTGAGCAAAGTTGTGTGGACATGCATTTCCATGCAAGATCATCATATCCATGGATAGCAGTCTTCTTCATTTAATGGGAAATGTATGAGCATCTCACTGTAATGAGCACTGTTGATTGTTTAACCTTTATGCAGATAGTGTTCCAATACTGGAAGCCCCTTGAAAATCTCAGAAAATTGTAAGAATCAATTTTCCAACTGATGATTGACTTTTAAACTTTTTCTTGGTCAGTGATTAAAGATGTTTGCATTCCATACTTTGCAATTTATTCTCAGGCTCCTAAGGATGGATCAACATCTCATCATCAGCAACTGTGTTTCTAAAGAAACGTTTACCTTCCTTTGAGTATGGGCCCAAATTTTGTTTCAAGATGCTTCTTTTGTGAGTTGTTTCAGTATCCATGTAACACAAATTTTTCAAAGCCTGTCTGTTGTGGATTATTTCATAGGCAGAGCCATGGCTGATTTGCAAATGGTTTATCACATAATCCACTGTTACGCATCTATTCCATAGAATCAGCTCATATGCCTGCTCAATATTGTCATCAGTCGTGGACATGGGCAGATGTTTTAATATAACCAGAGTATGGATAAATTTTGATTCACCTTGTAGTTGCTTTCAAAATGTTTAAGTAAACTTTTAATTCAAATGTAACATAAGATGCATTGCAATCAAGTTTATTTAGATTAACGACCCTTGACATGCATGCAGAAAAGAATACTTATTCTTCATAAAGTGAATACTACTCAATGTATTTTTATAACCCAAAACTGTCATCAAACTCAAATGAAACATTATCAGAAATGTCACTAATCCCATAGACATTATCCCCTACAAAGAAACATTATTCTCATTTCTATCATTTGACTTAGTTGTTTTTTTAAGAATTTGCATAATTAGAGTTTCTGTTCTACTTCTTTTGCTAAATA
>NW_006408549.1:16609202-16610855 GCF_000296735.1 Chrysochloris asiatica | reverse complement strand
CTTGGTGATATTGTCATACACATCAGTCTCAGGTTTGTGTCTGCTGTTGTTTGTTCTATGCCCAAAGAGCTCCCTCAGTATTTTTTTATAAGATTGGTCTGTTTTTTTTGAAAATTCTTTTAATTTATGTTTATTTGGAAATACCCTAATTTTGCCATCATATTTGATGGCCATTTTTGCTGGGTATCTGATTCTTGGTTGGCATTTGTTTTTTCTTTTTCTTTTAGAATTTATATATAACATCTCATTGTTTTCTTGCCTGCATAGTTTTTGTTGAGAAATCAGAGCTTAGTCGTATTACTTCTCCTTTGTAGGTAACTTTTTATTTTTACTGAATTGCTCTCAAGATTCTTTCCTTGTCTTTAGATTAAAAATATTTGATTATAATTATATGTTTTGGTGATTTCCAAAGTTTTGGGGTCTATTCTCTTTTGAGTTCATTTAAGTTCTTGATTGGCTATCTTCACATTTTCATGATGTTAGGGAATTTGCTTCCAAAAACTCTTGGACAATTTTCTGTTGTGTATTTAATTAGGGAATAAGATTTCTGGATAGTATAATAGGCATATGTTTAATTTTTTATTCTTATACACTATTAACAATAGCCCTGGTGGCACTCACTGTAGGATAAGCACTGGACTGTTAGATGCAAGATCAGTAGTTCAATCATGTTACTTTATTTTTTGTTTCTTCATGTTCTGAAATTCTTATCACTTGTAAGTTATTCCTTTTTATAGTGTCCCACATAAATCTTAGACTTTCTTTAGATTTTTAAAATTATCTTTTCTGTTTGTTCCTCTAGCATATGAATATTGATAGATTTATCTTCAAGTGTGTTTTCATTGATTCAATTCTACTTCTTTGCCTATTTAGAGTACTGTATATCCCTGAAATCTTAGTATTAATCTTATGGCTTTTTAATTGTTGTTTTTGTATGATTTCCAGTTTTTCATTTATTTTGCCAGTTGGTTTTTGTAGTGTGTTCCTGAATTCTTCTGAAGTTTTTTCTGTGTTCTCCTTGCTTTCCTTGATCTTTCTCTCAATGCATTGAAAGGACAGACCTAAGTATCATTCTATTAAATTCCTTATTAAGTAGCTGTGATATCATTTCTGGTTTTATAGTCTCTCATTCTGTATTTTGGTCACTTGTTTGAGATACTCTATTTCTTCATGTAAATTGAAATTATCTGATTTTTTCCTGAGACATTGTGGTGTTGTATTTACATTTAATTGATGATTGTATGTTGGTGTGTTCTCAGTCACTCACCACCTGTGTCCTGGTAGATATGATGGCAATGGGAAGTATGAATGCAGTTCTTTGCTTGCTGTTTCTGTATCATAGTTCAGAGTGAGTTCACAAAGCTCCAAAAGTAGGAGAGGCACCCCTGGTGCCCAACCCCAGGCAGAACTAAGGTGGCACAGGACATGGCTGGGGAGAGCAGTTACTAACTATGTAGCAACAGCTTCTTGCTAAAGCTCAAGATGGCCACACCACTCTGAGCCAGCATGTAGCCTGGCAGTTTTTCCTCTCCCTCACTCCTGCTGTTCAGCTTCCTCTCTCAGTTGGATGGACTCAGCTGGCACTCCATCCAATTCTCTGTCCTGTCCTCTGAAGCTCAGAGTTACAGGATTGCCATCTGTATCTGTTTTACT
>NW_006408549.1:16592854-16608122 GCF_000296735.1 Chrysochloris asiatica | reverse complement strand
GTAACCAGTATGCTATCAAAGCTCCTAGGAATGTGCATAGTGGTTTTTAATTGTGGCTTCAATTTTCATGTTACCAACAATTTAAAAAGCTTACACTGCTTATTATATAAAAATGGCCATATGGCCATATTTTTTTGTGATGTGCTATATAAGTCTTTTTTGTTTTTCTTTTCCCTACTTTTTCCTTCAATAGGGTTGCCTGCTCTTTTACTTATCATTTTGAAGGCAATAATGAGCATTCTAGATACAAGGTTTTTTGTCAGATCTATTTATTGTATGTCTGTGAATTACATTTTCAAGATCTTTTTTGTGCTTTTAATGTCATTTGCATTTCAATATCATTTTAAATTTGTTTTGAAATTTTCTACTAACAACCTACTATTACTGTGTTTGCTATTATGTTAATTTTGAAATTCATAAACATGAAAAGTGCCCTATTTGGAGTCCTGGTGTGGTGCTGTGGGTTAATGTGCTGGACGTCAAAGTCGACTTGAACTGCAAGGTTGGTGGTTCAAACTCACCAGTCGCTCCTCGAAAACCCTATACAGAGTCACTAGGAGTCAGAACCAACTTGACAGCACTTAACAACAACAACAATGTGTCCCTATGTATTTTTTCAGTAGTATTTTATAGCTTCTGTGTAGAGGTCCTTTACATATGTCACTACATGTGGTTGTGATCATTTAGCATCTTTGGTACAATCTTAATAGTATAGTTTAACTTCTTATGTTGTTTGATTCTAGACTGTAGTATTACAAATTATTCTCCTAGATCCCATGGATTCATCCACCTTGTTTGACTTACTTATTCATTTTAAAAATTTACATATAGATCTGTTTATATTTTAAAAGATAATGCCATCTATGAATTATGACGATTTTATTGTTAGTTCTCTAATTGCTGTGTTTGTGTATTTACATGAATTTTTGCTTTTTCTTGTTACATTGCACTGCCTAGGAATGCAAATAAAATGTTATAATAAGTAGTGGTAGGAAGCTCTTGCCTCATTTCTAATATAAATGCAGACGTTAACAAGTCACCACAGTTAGTTCTGACTGGTTTTTCATAGAAACTTTGTTATAGAATTAATAGTTTTCTATTGTTATTATCATATGATTGTTTATCTTGAATAGGTATTGAATTGTGTCAACATATTGTACTTATTAGTATTACCATATACTTTTAATCTTTAACCTATTAGTGAATTGTATTGTATGGTGTTTGAATATTAAAGACTTGAATTGTATGGTGTTTGAATATTAAATCAACTTTGTATTCCTATAATAAATCTAAGTTTGTTTATTTTTTTGGTAGGATTTTACTATATTGATGAATTTCCACTTTTGTAATGTTTTGTTGGAATTTGGTATCCAGGATATGTTCACCTCATGACATGTCTTAGAAAATATTGCATAGTTCTTTTTTCTCAGAAGAGTTTCTCTTAAGCTCTTTTAAGGTGATCCTGAGACCAGAGTAGCACATGTGCCGCTAGCACACTATCTGCTCTAAAAAGAATCACATTAGAATTACCTGAATAGAGTGGGAGAAAAATGTGGGACAAAACTCAAAAGCATAATATTCAGGCTTACTGGTTGGATGGAGACTGGTGGAATCCCTAAGATAATTGTCTTTAGTCACCATTCAGGTCTAAAAAGGAACTCATCCCTATTACTCAATTTCCTGCCAAACAAATAGACAGGTATGTAAGGAGAACAATAACACTAGTGAGGTACAAACAGAATAATCAAACTTTTTGTTGTTGTTTTCTGGAGATGTGGTAATTTAAATTTAACTAACATGGCTTTTCTATCTAACATCTTCTTAATTCTCTCCAAGTGACTGTGTGGGATCATACAAATTAGGTGTGCAGGACTCTAAGGCTGGGATTGGTTAGTTTTGTTATCCTGATAGGTTTAAAAGTAGCCGTCTCAGAATCAGGAACAGAAGATCTCAGGATCATCAAGAAGGTAGAACATGAGTAGAATGTGAGATCCCCATGTAAAAAAGTGGCTATAGTAGAAGCAGTGGCAAAGGATGCTACATGGAGCAGCTGTAGGCATCTAGGCCCATGAACTAAGTAAAACCAAATGCCTAGGGCCCCAACAGAGCAGAGAATGAGGGGCTACATGACTGAGAAGCCCTGATTAGAAAACTGCTGATCCCGAGTTGGTTTTGATCCTGGATTGTACTCTGTTTACTTCCCTAATAAACTCCATTATCATGACTATTGTTATGAATTCTGTGTAACCATTGCAATGGGTTGGCAAACCCAGATGTGAAGCAGAGACTGCTGTGGGAGGGATGGTTGGTGTCAGAATAGGGTGAAGAAGATTACAGGGTAGAGGCATGTTGACCTCCAGTTAAAAGGAATTGGCCTTGAGCTGATTTTCAGTTTGATTTTCTTTCTCCTTTATGAAGTCAGAGGAAGTCAGACACGCCCCCCACAGAGTTCCTGCAGGAGGCTTCTCTATTTCATTTAAATTTTCAAATATGTTCTCATAATACCACAACAGTGGGCACTAGCAGACACTAGCCTTGTCTTGGATAATTCACATAGCTCAAATCTCAAATGCTTTGAATTTTAATGATGATTCTAGAATGAATTGAACCCCAATGATAAGGGGAATTAGAATCAAATTCCCTTCAAATTTTTGGTACTCTTGAAGAGCTATATATTCATAAAATAAAATAGATGAATCCTGCCAATCAACATGGAGCTATGAATTGTTATCTAGCCTGGATTCTCCCCTGGAAATCTGCAATCCTGGACCATTTTCTTCTTGGTTAAGTAAATATGGATTTGAGTTTATATTATTTGTATACCAAGAGAACACCAAACCAATCAATTAACATATAAAGTAGTCTTGAATTAATAATAACTCCTAGAGAAACTAACAATATTTAAAAAGTGAATGTAATTTTATATGTTGTTATTAATGTGTGCTGTCAAGTTAGTTCCAACACATAGTAACCCTGTATTCCTATACAAGAGTGGCAGCTGGATTTGAACTGCTGACCTTGTGGTTGCCAGTCCAGTGCTTATCCTACAGCACCACACCAAGTCTCATAATGTTATATAGCATACCAAAAAGACATACTACTGCCATCAAGTTGGCTCTGAATCATAGCAATTCTGTCTAGGATTTATAGGACTGTATATCTTTATGGGAGCAGACATACCTCAATTTTCTCAGTGAAGCTACTGGAGAGTTTCAACTGCCAACCGTGTGGTTAACAGTTCAGAGCTTAGTGACTGAGTGACTGAAAATGAGAATCAATTTATAAATTACCAAGTATTTATTGTGCATTTTGTTGTTAGATGCCATTGAGTCAGTTCCAACTCAACAACCCTATGGACAACAGAAGGAAACACAGCTCAGTCCTGCAGCATCCTCACAAATGCAGTTATGTTTGAGTCTCTTTTTGCTGCCACTATGTCAACCTACTCATTGAAACAGATGATCCCAAGATGATCAAGAAAAAAGAGCAATGAGCAGATTGTGAGATACCTACCTGAAAAAAGAGGCAGCAGCAAAGGTGGCAGCAGAGGCAGAGGCAGAGGCACAGAGAGACAGAACAGTTGTAGGCTTCCTGGCCAACAGACAAAGTAAAACTGAGTGTCTAAGTGCAGCAGGCTGGCTTGCAAAATGTGCTCTTTGGGCCTTCACTGATGGTGCTAAAGGAACTTTGTAACACTTGCCTAAGCAGGGCAGAGTTACAATGTGGCCTAAGGGGCCATATTACTAGGAGATCAAAGACAAGAGCAAGGCATGCCTGAAGTATGGCAGAAAAGAGGTACAGCTGTTAGGTTTGAACCCCCAAACTTGTGGATATATGTAGATGTATATATTTTTGTTGTTATATATGTGTGTGTGTGTGTGTGTGTGTGTGTGTGTGTGTAGTATTCTGGTGTGGTGCTGTAGCATTAGACTGTATAAGTACTAGACTAGATAAGCACTAGATGCAAGGTCAGATTGAACCATAAGGTGGTGGTTCAAACTCACCAGCTGCTCCTTGGAAACCCTACACTGGATATCTATGAGTTGGAAATGACTTGACAGTACATAACAACAACAACAAACATATGTATACTTTTTGTGGGGATGGGGATCACTTTTTTGGTACACCATGCATACACATTAGACATGATTTCTATAATCTTCCATCCAGAATAATGATGGATTATGAAGACTGTGATGAGTTTATGGGACAATTAAGTTAATGAGTAATTGTAAAAGTTAACTTGGAGGATACTAGATTAATGAAAATTTGAAGCAGAAATAATAGGATGTTCAGAGATTCCAAGCTAAAATAAAGCCTGGATCAATGTACTAAGAAAACAAGAACAACCAGTAGAATTGCAGTAGAAAGAGTAATTAGGATAATGTGGTGAGATGAGGCTGGAGAGGTGGACAGGGACAACAATGCGCATGCCTAAATTAGACCATGTAAAGATGTTATTTTCTAGATAAGAAGAAACCATTGCAGTGGTTGTAAATTGGAAATACTATTCTTCAAGCTAAAATTTAGAAATGAAGCCACGTTTGAATGTTGTTCTTTAGGAAAGAAACTGTTAGGGTTGTTGGCAAATTGGGAGCATTAATATTAAATTTATACTTAAAAATCATTGCTCTGGTTTCTGTTTAAGAAATAAATTAGAGAGAGAGAAAAGTGGAAGCGAGAAGGGCACTCAGAATGTTATTAAGGTTGTCATGTATTATTGATTATGATGTTAATTGCCTAGTAACCTAAATAAAGGTCAGACAGGTAGAGAGGACAAGGGAAAGGGAATTGTGGAGCAGTCTTTACAGATGTTTGACTTCTGTGCCTTAGGATATAGTACTATAATCATGGAGATACAAAACACCAGGCAAGGAACTATCTTAATGGAAAGAAAAATTATCTATATTATTTATCTTAAAGTGATGCATCCATAGGAAAATCTAGTAGAAATAAAACAAATGTGAAGTCTTTTGGCTAAAAGAGAGCACAGGAAGTAGGTGAAAACACATAGAGAAATGTGAGGTCAGAAGAGAAAAAGGCCTAATATAAAATGCTAAAGGATTGTCTATTTTCATCTCAGTTACCCATAATAAAAACACAAATTAGATGTGAATTTGTCTAAAAATATCAAAGATTTCTGGAAGTTACAATGATTCAGCTCAATGTTGAAGGATAAATAGAAGTTTTCTTATTATCTATGGGTAGGAAAATTTTGAAGAAGACAGAAAATAGTATATATACACAGAGATAAAAGCAAATAAACAGCATAATCATAAGACATATCATTCAATTTATCTGTAGCTTCAGGTGTGTTAGGATTGAAAGTGTACAAGTCAAGATAAAGGGTAGGCAGCAATCATGTACAAAGGGCTTTTGTGTTAAGCAAATAATACGCCATTTCTCTGAAGATAATGGAGAGTTGGTGGAATATTTTAAATAGGGAAAGTATGACTAAATTTGCATTATAAAAATATGACTAATGATAGAATGGTGGAGAAATTAGAGCAGTGCTTCTTTCTCAAAGACTGTTTAAGTAACAGTTTGTTGCTGCTGTGTGCCTTCGAGTTGGTTCTGACTCATAGTGACATTGCATAGAGTTTTTGAGAGCAGCTGGTGGGTTCAAACTGCCAACCTATTGATTACCAGTCCAGAGCATATCCTACAGTACAACACAAGGGCTCACTAGTTCAGTAAGAAAGTAAGAATTTTTATGTGTAAAGTGAATACCCAAGGAAACTTAGAAAATACTAACATAAAGGTAGCGTTAGGAAATCTGGTCGTTTACGCTACAGGATCCTTTACATCAAGATGCTTAGAGGCTGTCATCATTAATGTATGTTGTGAATTCCTAAAATGGAAATGTAGGAGGCATAGTTATTAAAGCTACTAGTTTATAGAAACCTTTCCTCAAATAGCAACTCAAGACAACTGTAATTTAAAAGACAAAAATGTAATAGTGTTTAAACAAAACACCAAAATTACTGCAGTCCAGTCAGTGACTTGACACCACATTATGGTGGTGATGGCATTGTTATGTGGAGTTGGTTCCAACTTATAATGACCCTGTACAGGGTTTCCGAGGCTGTAAATCTTTATGAGAGCAGAAAGCCTCATCTTTCTCCCACAGAACAGCTGATAGTTTCGAACCTCTGACCCTGAGGTTAGCAGCCGACTCGTAACCACTACACTACCAGAACTCCTATAACCACACTATAGAACAGAGTAAAACTTCCCCACAAGATTTCCAAGACTGTAATCTTTATTTAAGCAGAATGCCGTATCTTTGTTCATGGAGCAGCTGGTGAGTTCAAACCATAGACCATTCAATTAGCAGCTTCGTGTTTAACCACTGCATCACCAGAGCTCCTTTTAATAAGTGTTTGTTGTTGTTGTTGTTGTGTGCCATCGAATAGGTTCTGACTCATAGTGACCCTGTCTAGAGTTTCTGAGAAGCAGCTGGTGTACTTGAACTGCTGACCTTGTGGTTCAAACTGACTTTGCAGTCCAGCGCATTAACCCACAGCACCACACCAGGACTCCTTAATACTATATAGATGGCATTGTTACATTGAACTTTATAGTGTAAGAACCAGCAGTGAAAACATCAACAAAGACTAACCTGTAAGATGGGCTGGGCTAGGGTGTTGCTGCAGTCATAGTTTTACAATCAGTTTTCATCTTGCATTATTTTGTCCTGATACTATGCTTTTGAACATTGTACTGTAAGCATCTGAAATAAAGCAGAGTACAGTTGTGATGTGCATTGAGTTGTTACAGAATTGTCATAATAGAAACATGTGTGTGTGTTTCTATCTCTGTGAGGTTACCTTTTATTTTCATTCTGTAAGATTATCACTAAATTTGTCTAGACTTATGATGGATTGTGTTATGTTTGAAGATTTTGGAGGGGTGAGACCAAATTGACTATGAGCCAGGTTGCCCTTTCAATATTAACAAAAACAGAAATACTCAAGAGATCAGTGAGAAGATAATATAAGATAAAAACAAACAAAAAAAGAAGATAAAATGTTTTTATCATTAAGAGTGGTCACTCCTTTCCTTTCCTTGAAAGGTAAAGACTCATCGTTTTCAAGACAAAACCTAATTTTTCCCATTCTTTATAACCTTTCTTGAGTGGAAATTCTGTGCCATTTGCCCTCATAAATCAGAAAGTACCTGGTGTGATGCCGTAGGATCAGCACTGGACTTAAAACCAGAAGTTCAGCAATTCAGACCTACCAGGAAACCCAGCAATTCAGCTCCTCGGAAACCCTAAACAGGCTCCCTATGAGTTAGAACTGACCTGACAGCTCTTCATAACAACAATCTACACCTGTTCTTAAATAGTCATCAATCTCACAAGTATAGACTCATCAATAGAGTCACCTGAACATTCTGCTCCTTCCTGTGCATCCATGACCCCTGTGATTAGCCCAGGATTCTTTAAAAACATGACTCAGAAAACTAGAAGGTCTCCAAATACCAATCTGTGTCACTTTTCAACATTCCTAACTGAAAATTCCTGGGCTCACTCGTTCCTCATCCTTGCTTAAGAGTTTACCCAACAGGAACTTTCATTATGTTATAGGGAATGATCACTTATTCCATATCTGTAGTTCACTGAATAGCATGGGGCATAAAGAGATCTTAGAGAACTATTCATACCCAAATCTTTTCTACCATACTGAGTATGTCTGCCCTTTTAACTTTCAATTCTGCAGTGTTTAGTACCTCAGACTAAACAACAAATCAATCCAATGCCATCAAGTCGATTCCACCTCATAGCCAATTTGTAGAGAATTTCTGAAGCTATAAATCTTTACAATAGACTCATTTTTCTCTCGAGGAGCAGTTGGTGTGTTTGAACTGCTGACCTTGTGATTAGCAATCTGGTACTTGTCTTACAGTGCCACAAGGCTCCTTAGTACTCCAGACAGTTGACTCATATTGAAGGACAAGCACTTGCTCTACGCATAGCACTCTGTTCAGTGCTTTAGGGGAATTCCATAAATATCATGAGCTAGTTACATAAATGTCCATAGGATATGCACATCCATGAGTGATTTTCTTCATATAATCACCTCAATAAACAACATACTTATTTCATAATAATAATATTATGATGATGGTATAATAATAATAATATCATCATCATCATCATCATCATATTCCATAAGAATATTATTGCTAAAAAAGAGTTTCTCAGATTCTTCATTTAGATAGACTTAGTTCACAAGTCATGAGGGCTCAATGTCATGTTTACTTACTTATTAAATTGGCACTAAATGAAAGAATGGTAAGTGCTGCTGTAATTAAGAGTAAAGGGAAATCATTTTAACAGGGATTGCCAAGAAACAAGAGTACCTGCTCTATGCTCAGCAATCTGTTCAGTGCTTTAAGGAAACCTCTTTAAAGTAATTTTCTACTTATAAAAATGTTAGTATAACGTGTACGTCATGAGTGATTTCCTTCACAGAATTACCTCAATATACATATTATTCCAATGTTGCTCCAACTGCTAACATATTCTTGAACTATTTATTTGAAGTTGCCTCAATCTCATTTTTGTTTGGCTATAATTAATAGAGCACATTAAATAGAAAGATTATACATCCTACAATAATTGAGAGAAAGCATTTTAGTAGGAATTGGCCAAGAAATTACTTAAGTCAGTAAGATTTAAACTGGGCATTGAATACAAATAGGATGTGGAGATGCAGATGGATATAGCATTCTATGCAGGGACACTTGGATAAGCAAAGATATTCATGCCGAGCAATACAAGCTATATTTATTAGCAAGCAAATAGACCACTGAATGGAACCAAATATATGCACTGGAGTAATTAGAGTTGAAATAAGGCTGGTAGACTGTATCGAACCCTGGAAAGCTCAAGTATGTATATGGTTTGACTAATATGATGCCCCAATAGCTCAAAATCACACACTAAAACCCTTGTATCATTACAGAGCAACCCTTCTCATTGGTGGAATTCACTGTTTGGAAATACTTTATCTTCCATGCTGCTTTCACTAACTAGGATAAGCAAAATGCCAATTAAGGATTAATCATTTCTTATAACACTTTTATCTAAATTTGTTATTTATACTTACACATATTTTATGAAGGTCCTATTGACTTTGGAAAAAATCAATATAGGGGAGTCCTAATGTGGAGCTCTGGTAGCATAGTGGTTACGAGTCAGGCTGCCAACCTCAAGGTTAGCAGTTCAAAACTACCAGCAGTTCCGTGGGAGAAAGATGAGGCATTCTGCGCCCGTAAAGGTTTACAGCCTCAGAAACCCTGTGCAGGGTCACTATGAGTCAGAACCAACTCCACGGTACTTAACAACAACAACAACAATGTGGCACTGGTAGCGTAGTGGTTATGAGTTGGACTGCTAATCTCAAGATCAGCAGTTCGAAACCACAAGCAACTCCGCGCGGGGTGGGGGTGGGTGGGAGGAGAAGAAGAAAATGAAGCTTTCTGCTTCCGTAAAGATTTATAGCCTCCAAAACCCTATGCAGGGTCATTATGAATTGGAACCGACTTAACAGCACCCCACACCACGACCACCACCAATGTAGCAATGGGAGTCCTGGTGTGGGGCTGTAGGACAAGCACTCTCCATAGGTTGGCAGTTCAAACTCACCAACCACTCTTTGGAAACCATACACAGGGTCGCTATGAGTCAGAACCCACTTAACAGCACTTAACAACAAAAACAAGGATAAGTACTGTACTGCTAACCACAAGATTGGTGGTTCAAACCCACCAACCACTCCTTGGAAACCTTATACTGGTTCTCTACGAATTAGAACCAACTCCATGGCACTTAAAAACAACTACAACAAAGATTAATAGACAATGCAGTTCACTTAAATATTTTGTGAAAAATGTTTAGTGAATATTCATGAAAGGCAATTGTGTCAATTATGTAAGCTTACCAGGAAAAAGGAGCTCTGGTAGCGTAGTGGTTAAAATTTGGGCTGTGAACCACAAGGTCAGCAGTTCGAAACTACCAGCTGTTCCGCGGGAGAAAGATGAGGCTTTTCTGCTCCCGTAAAGATTTGCAGCCTCGGAAACCCTGTAGTAGGGTCGCTATGAGTCGGAACCGACTCCACGGCATGTAACTACAACCACCAGGAAAACTAAAAACCAACAAAGTAAACCAAAACCATAAACTGCTTTTCACCAAAGCTTGATGTTTTGGCATATTCTTTAAGGCTACTGTTGTTGTTGTTACCTCTTTAGTCTACAATTTGACGAACTTTTAATGTAACCTTGTTTTATACTATTCAATACTCCTCCCATCTTGACTACTGCTTTATTCCTACATATTTCACCAAGTTGTCATCTTCAAGTATCAAAGATATCCCACCTGCGTCATCATGATAATCTCAGAGGCAATTCTTAAGACGAGTTATAATACATGCAGCAATTGCCATTACCTACACATTAGCTTTGCATTTATTATCCAAACATCTTTGGAAGTTCAGGGTCTCCCTCCTTTCTTATCATTCTGCTATCCATGGCCTCCAGTGAGATCATTATAATCTATAAAATAAGTGTTATGAGAATTGAACTAAATGGTATACAAGGTTTCTGCATAACAAATAAAGATTCAAATTGGAAATCATTATAGAAAACTTCCTAGAGAAAAATAAATCTTAGATTAGGCCAAAATAATATGCAGGAGCTATCCAGTCACAATATAGTTGTTGTTAGGTGCCATCGAGATGGAACCAACTCATAGTGACTCTATGCAGAAAAGAGCAAAACACTGCCCAGTCCTAGACCAACCTCACAATTATAGCCATGTTTGAGTCCATTGATGCTGCCACTTTGCCAATCCATCTCTCTGGGGGTCTTCCTCTTTTTCTCTGATCCTCCACCTTACCAAACATGATATCCTTCTCCAGTGACTGGTCTCTCCTGACAATATGTCTGAAGTATGAGAGACGAAGTTTGGCCATCCTGGCCTTTAAGGAGCCCTCTGGCTGCACTTCTTCCAAAATAGATCTATTGGTTCTTTTGGCAGCCCATTGCACTTTTAATATTCTCCTCCAACACCATAACTCAAATGCATCAATTCTCCTACGGTCTTCCTTATTCACTGTCCTGTTTTCGCATACATGTGAGTTTATTAAATACCATGGCTTGGGTCAGGTGCACCTTAGTCCTCAGGCTGACATCTCTGCTCTTCAACACTTTAAAGTCTTATGCAGCAGATTTGCCTAATGCAATAAGTTGTTTGATTTCTTGACTTCTGGTTCTATGAGTGGTGGCAGTTGATCCAAGAAGAATGAAGTTCTTCACAACTTTTCTCCATTGAGAAGAACGTTGTTTCTTGGTCCAGTGGTAAGGATTTTTATTTTCTTTACATTGAGATGCAATCCATACCAAAGGTTGTGGTCTTTGATCTTCATCAGTATTTTAAGTTCTCTTCACTTTCAGCAAGCAAGGTTGTATCATCTGTATATTGCAGGTTATTAATGAGTCTTCCTCCAATCCTGATGTCACGTTTTTCTTCATAGAACCCAGTTTCTCTGATTATTTGCTCAGCAAACAAATTGAATAAGCATGGTGAAAGAATACAACCCTGTTGCATGCGTTTCGTAATTTTGAATCCTTCAGAGTTCCCGTGTTCTGTTAGAACAACTGCCTTTTGGTCCATGTACAGATTTCTCATGAGCACAATTAAGTGTTCAGGAATACTCATACTTTGCAATGTTGTCCATAGCTTGTCATGATCCACACAATCGAGAGCCTTTGCCTAGTAAATAAAGCACAGGTAAACATCTTTCTGGTATCCTCTGCTTTCAGCCAAGAGCCATATGACATCAGCAACAATATCCCTAGTTCCATGTCCTCTTCTGAATCTGGCTTGAACCTCTGAAAGTTCTCTGTCAATGTATGCTTGCAGCTCTTTCTATATTACCTTTAGTGAAATGTTACTCACATAGGATATAAATAAATGTTGGCAGAGGAATGGAATAGCCAAGGTTCAGAGGGGAACGAGCTTAGGGCTTTAAGGGAATTTCAGGTGATTTGGCAAGATGATGTATGAAGCAGTGGTTCTGGGACTCGGTCATGTTCTTGTTGTTAAAGTGCCGTGGAGTAGGTTCTGACCCATGGAAACCCTATATAGGGTTTCTGAGGAGCCAGTTCAAACCAATCTTTCAGTCCAGTGCATTAACCCACAGCACCTCACCAGGACTGGGATTGAGTTGTTGTTGTTAAATTCTGTCAAATAGATTCTGACCCATAACAACCCTGTATAGGGTTTCCAAGGAGCAGCTGGTGAGCTTGAACCACTGACCTTGCAGTTCAAATAACTTTGCAGTCTGATGCATTAATCCATAGTGTCACACCAGGACTCTCTGGAATTGTTAGAGATAGAAAATAAAGCTGGAAAGGTAATCAGGGTTGGATAACGAAAGATCTTGGATTCCATATCATAGAATGTGGACAGTTGCAGCTGAAAATTTCAGAGAATTTTAAGGAACTTTAAGTGTATAACATGAAAAGGCAAACTTGTAGTAATATTTTTCTAGCTACAATGTAGAGCATACATTCCAAACCATAAAACAAGCACATTGTTATCAAATGCAATTCAACTCTACTAGAGAGTAGAAGTGCTCCACAGAGTTCTCAAGGTTGCACAATTTACGGAAACAGACTGCCTCATCTTTCCCCTGAAGAGTCACTAGTTGGTTCAAAACTCAACCTTTCAGTTAGCAGTTCAGTGTTTAACTGCACCACCAGGGATCCTTAGGGAATACGTTAAAAATACTCAAATTAGGAAGCTAGCAGTTCAGTTAAGGAGATATTTTCACATAATTAATGAGAGATAATGGAGGCTTAGGGAGTGAGAAGAAGGGAAAATATTCTAGCAATATTATGAACTTAAAATCAATAGAATTTGGGGTATAATTAAGTGTGAGGAATGAGAGAAAATGATATTACTCTGTGAGAATTAAAGTAAAACATAATATGATTGAAGCTTATTGCATGAAAGCATACAAAAATAACTTTTATTTTAATTCTGTGTTTATCATAATGTTTTATCCTATGTCTTTTCTTTCAAGATTGGTGTTTCATTAAATAATTTTAAAAATGTCTTCCTCTTAGTCTATAATTAATTCATATGTTAATATGTTAAACAGAGTCTTCACTGTATTTATAGTTTTCTGAATTCCTATAATGTCTGTTAAATGAAAATTTCCACATATGACTCTATTCTGATAATGTTTGCTACTTGTGTAACTCTAGAATGCATTGTGTATCTTTTCTCTCTTTCTTTCTTTCTCAATCGCCTTTCAGTTTATTTTAATCTCAATCTTGATCTCCTTTCAGTTTAATTCCCAGGTGATAATGAGCAGGATTTTGCCATAAATGAATCCAAACTGAGGCCAAATCCCTTCTTCTTCCTGTTTTGGACTCCTGTGTCAAACCACTTATGCTTTCCCTGGTGCATGGAGGCTTATTTCTGAATACTTCACATAGTGGGATACATAAATACAGAGGTAAAAAATGGAAAATAAAAATAGAGTTTCTATGAAGAAATCATAGCAATCTATATCTTATAAATTTAAGTTCTGACAACAAAAGTTTGCTTCTTCTTCAGTCTTTGCCAAATTGACAAAGCTGCTGTGACCTAAAAGGAGGGTCTGTATAATAGTCTTAGCACAAATGAGCTTGTTCCTTCTACTGAGACAGCTTGATTTTGTCAGCTTTATAGAGTCTGTGAAAGTTTCATTCTAATGGGTTTTTAAAGGTACTCCCTTTTCCTCTTTTAAAATCAACTTTCTCTGCCTCTTGTCTTTATAGTTTAAGTGTTAACCCACAAATTGAATACAGTCTGTGCTTCGCAAATGAATATTAAATGCTTTTTTCCTGGAAAATGTGTTTGCTCATTAAATTTGACAGTTAATGCTTATGTGGTAAATGTTGTCAGTGCCAAGAACTATCTGGAATGAGTTGCCAGCTACAGGTCCATTATTTTAATTGCCTTTAACCCATAATCAATATTTACTGCTTTCCATAGAAAGAGACTGCATAGCTAAGCAGTATGAAAAGTGAGTTTATTCTTGTGCACCTCAGTTTCTGCGTTTACATCTAAAAGATAATATTAAATGCTTCCTATGGGTAATTTCTTCATCAAAACTCTTTTGTGAAATGCTCACATCAGCCAAATCATATTTATTTGAAATGAAACAGTTTGAATTTATGGCTAAGTGAGGATAATGAATTCTCCTTCATAAAAGTTATGTGTATCTTTTTGTTTTTGTCACTGAAAGAAAGTTATGAATTTTAATAGCATTTATTGGGGGGTGCATACTTTCAAGCATCAAATCACCTGAATTAACTCTGGGAATTTGGAGAATTGCAAAGCCTGCAGCTAAAATTCAAGACCCTAATTATGAAGAGACAGGTTATAAAGGCTAGAAGAATGTTTTGATTTTTAAATCATGCAAATTGACAATAGGGAGCCATTGACGATTATAAAACTGAGGAGTGACATTATTCAAATGGACACTGTGAAAAGATCACCTTCAAGGTAATGTGAAGAAAGACTGATATGATGGAGCAAAGGAAAATGGATAGGATTTAATATAAACAGACACAGCTATCAAATAATGACAGCAATATTGTACATCAGGAACAGTGTATGAGAGAGAGAGTGTATGCACATGTGTTTTTATGTATAGAGATCCAAGCCCATGAGTCTGTACTACAAGATTTTATAATAAGATTTTGGAATGCTTAAATTATAAAAATTCGGGGATTGAAACTATAAATATAGAAAAACTCAGTTTTATGAAGCCACTAACTTTGAATTTTAAGAAGCATATTTCGTTGCATAAATGAATGTTCATGCACATTGTTATATTAAAAACTCCTTATTGGGGGAACAAACAAGATGGCAGATTGGGTGGACGTGTAGTACAGAGCTACGCCAACAACACAGAATACCCAACCAAGCAGGCTCAGGGGATGGTCCCAGAACTCTGAACCACGTATGAAAGAATATTTAGAAGATTGGAAGACTTACAGCTGGGGGTATTTGTGGCAGAATCAAGAAATCTATTGCTTTCTAGTCCGGGATGTTCGGCTGCTCCAGGAGCCACCATCTTGGGTAAGACCAAGCGGAGGAAGGATCGGAGTGGCCACAGATGCCTGGCAGAACCGCTGAGATAAAGGTGTGGACATTCTTTTCTTTTGGTATCTGTTCATTGGTCCCTTGCTGTCTGTGCACCTC
>NW_006408549.1:16586918-16590296 GCF_000296735.1 Chrysochloris asiatica | reverse complement strand
ACCATCAAGAGAGGAATGTATGAATAGAATGCGGGACCTTATCCAGAGAAGCAGCAGTGCCAGAGATGGAGACAGAGTTGGGGACATGTAGAGGGAGAGCAGCTGAGGACTCTAGATTCATCAACCAAGAAGAGAAGGACTAAGAACTGGTGGCCAGGAGCACACTTGCAGAATGTGCCTTTTGAGATGTAAATTATTATATATATATCTGAGTTTTTTTGTTTGTGTTTTTTTTTTTTTTTAAGCTAAAGTGGATAGAGAGAAATACTTTTAACTGATGGTATATGGAGGGGATTATAATCAATGTAATGAAATAACGTATATGAATTGTTGAATCTGAAACTGATGATGTGCCCTGTAAACTTTCACTCAATCCACAATAAAAACCTAAAATTAAAAAAAAAAAAAAGTCCTTATGTACATAATCTACTTGCATGTAAGTAAACACATCTAAAAGGATACTTCAAAATGTTGATTCTATTTCCTTGAGTTCAGGGTATGTTTCATAATTTCTGTATATTATGAAGGGGGTACTGAAAATATTAGTTGAATAAACTAAATCATGATGCACTGGTTGGTGAATATTGTTGGCTGAAAAGAAAAAAGTTAAATGATCAAGTTATAGTTCATTTTATTTTTTTATTTAGCTGCAATTTCTAAATTTTTATACTGAGTGAGCATTGTAGGCACGATTTCTGTAACTACCTACATGATAAAAGATTATAACACTTCGTTATAGATTTGCTCATGGAATTTGGAATTTTACAGGATAATGTTACATGAATTTATAGTAAATGACTTCTTATTCATTGGTTTGTTGTGTTGTTAAAGGCTGTCCAGTAAGTTCTGACTCATAGTGACCCTATATAGGGTTTCCTAGTAGCAGCTGGTGAGTTTGAACTGCTGACTTGGCAGTTCAAACTGACCTTGAGGTCCAGTGCATGGTCCTGAGATCTTAATAAATTCAAATAACTGACCAAGATCACCACCAATGAAGTTCTAAAATGTGCCTTGACATAAATATGTGTGTATTATAAAATTGCTTTCTTGGTGAGGAAATAAGTGAAGAAAGATGACAGTATATAGGCAAAGATTGGTCAAGGCAACTCTACAATCAGCAAAGCATTCATGATTTTACCTATGGTGGTGGTGGTGATGTGCCGTGGAGTCAGTTCCGACTCATAGCAACCCTGTACAGGGTTTCTGAGACTGTAAATCTTTGTGAGAGCAGAAAGCCTCATCTTTCTTCTGTGGAACAGCTGGTAGTTTCGAATTGCTGACCTTAAGTTTAGTAGCCTGACTCATAACCACTACTCTACCTTTGCCCCTTGATTTTACCTATAAAGAAGTTCATATTTAAACTTCTTATATTTAATAGCTATTAATAGGGAGTCCTTTTGTGGTGAGGCAGGATAATGCACTGAATCACAACAGTGGTTTGAATCACAAGATTGGTGGTTCAAACTCACCAGCTACTCTTGGAAACCCTATAAAGGGTCGCTATTTAGCAGAACCGACTCGAAAGCACTTAGCAACAACAATATATTTAATAAAGACTAATGCTAAGAGTCCTGGTGTGGCATTGTAAGAACACCACTGAACTATGAACCACAAAGTCAGCAGTTCAAATCCACCAGCTGCTCCTAAGAAACCTTATATAGGATCGCAATGAATCAGAACCAACTAAATGACAGTTAACAACAACAACGATGTTAGCAGTCCTAGTGTGATGCTGTAGGATAAGCACTAGATTGCTAATAGCAAGGTTTGCAGTTCAAACCCACAAGTTGGTCCTTGGAAACCCTGTACAGGGTTGCTGTGAGATGAAACTAACTTGATGGCACTTAACAACAACGCCAGGTAAACCAGTCAAGAGAAAAGAACATCATTTTTGAAAAAGTGGAGGGTTAATGGAAACAAGAGAACCCCTCAATGAAATTAATTGATATAATAGCCACAACAGTGAATACAAACATCCCAATGATGAAGACAATGACAGAGGACTGGGCACTATTTCCTTTAGTTATATATATGGTCAAGGAGTTCTGGTAGCGTAGTTGTTATGAATCGGGTTGCAAACCTTAAGGACAGCAGTTCGAAACTACCAGCCGCTCCGCGGGAGAAAGATGAGGCGTTCTGTTCCTGTAAAGATTTACAGCCTCGGAAACCCTGTATAGGGTCGCTATGGGTCGGAACCGACTGAATGGCACTTAACAACAACAACAACATATATATGGTCACCATGAGTCAGAGTCAGTTTGATGGCAACTAACAATCCCAGTATGTTGCTGTGGGTTAATGTGCTGAACTGCAAGGTCGGTTTGAATTACAATCTTGGTAGTTCAAGCTCACCAGCTGCTCCTTGGAAACCCTATACAGGTTTGCTATGGGTCGAAACTGACTCGACGGCACTTAACAACAACAAAAATAGCAGCAGCACAAATAAACAATGAATTAAATGAAATGTGTGGCATTGGACCAGTATCGTGTATCATGGTATAGAAATCATAATTTATTTTTTGCCACTGACAATATTCGCCATCCTGTGCATCATTATTTAGTTTATTCAAATTTTTGTACCTTTAAAATGTGATATTTTTCAGGATCATGGCCAAGACACTGTGTTAAGCCCTCCAGAGCATGCACAAATTATGAAATGTACACTAATTTCAAGGAGGGAAAATCAAATAGACAAAAATGACATAAGTAGCAAAGGTGGGCTGGGTTTGATGGCAGATAGGGTAGAGGTGCAGTGAAGTTCTCTGTCAGGAATACCACAGAATATCAGACAAGTGGGTTCAGGGCAGAGCTCTAAAACTCTGAGCCACATATCTAGGAATATTTTAAAAGTTTGGAGGCTTATATCTAGTGAAACTTGTAGTGGAAGTAAGAAATCACATACTTTAAATCTGCTGGGGAGCTGACAACTTGGGTGAGACCAAACAGCAAGACCAAGTGGGGGAGTAGACCCACCATGGAATTACACCACTGGAACCTCAGAGCAAAGGTGGACAGTACACTTTGTCAGTTTTGCTTTATTCTTATTTTTTTTTTTTATCTGTTCATTAGCCCCCCCACTGTTTGCATATCTTCATTCTTGTGACTAGAGTGGGGGCCTGAATGAGTGGAAACCTCCCACCCCCCCACCACTGGTGGGTTATTCTGTCACACATGTGCACAGATACTTTCAGCATTTAAAGACACCAGGAGCCCAAGAGCTGGCCCTGAACTGTTTTTTAATAGGGAAAAGGCCAGAATAAGAGATGTGGAGAAGGAAAGAGAGTTATAAAACAAAACAGGCTGAAAATGAAATCCTGAGGCACAGCATAACAACCAACAGTGGCATCTTGAAATTTATCAGGCAGCCTTGAAGGCAAG
>NW_006408549.1:16584481-16585192 GCF_000296735.1 Chrysochloris asiatica | reverse complement strand
TTTTGAAAGTGGTGTGTTAAAGTCACCCACTATTATTGTGGATTCATCTATTTCTTTCTTCAAATCTGCTAGAGTTTGTTTTAGATATTTTGGCTATAAAAGGGAGACCTAGATAGGGTTCCTGAGGAGCAGCTGGTGAGCTTGCACCACCAATCTTGCAGTTTATAAGGTTCTGTAGTATGCCGTCTCAACCCTCAGATCCATGCCAGGGCTCCTGCTAGACCTGCGCAAGAAGACAGACACAGAGAGATGCACATCCTCAGCCTGGGCTGAGTGTGCGGCTTCCTTAGGATTGGCTGGTGGGCGTGAATCACCACCCTTGCAGTTCAATAAGCTTTGCAGCAGGGTGGGTCCCACGGGGGTTCTGGGAGGCTGGGTGGGGTCACCGGGGTGAGGGCGCTGTCCGAGGCAGAGGGAACAATCCTGTGGGAGAGCCTGGTGGGCCTGGTGGGCGGGGTTGGGTCTCAAGCAATCAGTCAAGCAGTGAGGGGCTAGCGGTGGGTCCCGTGGGGAGGGCGGTGCTCACATGAGGTTCTGCAAGCAGTGCGGGGCTCTAGCTTGTTATGTCGCACGGGTGGGGTCAGCGGTGTGTGCGCTCTCCGGTGGGTGCTGGCGGTCCGATCTGGTCCAGATCTGGGAAGGCAGGGGTGTTTGGATCGAGGGGGTAATGGGGCGGGTGAGAGGCCACTTGGCTGTGCCGACACAGTCCTT
>NW_006408549.1:16578928-16584381 GCF_000296735.1 Chrysochloris asiatica | reverse complement strand
TTACTCTGAGTTAAGCAATAAGAAGAGTGAAAAGGGAATCCCACATCCTGATCACATCTACCTGAAAGCAATCAGAAAGCATGAAAAATAACAAAACACACACTCAGTTAGGTATTAAGGCCACAGATAAACACTAAACATGACCAAGAAGCAAAAGCAGATGACCATATCAGCACATGTCCAGAAACAAGATAAAATGTCTGAAACAAATGACCTAGAGGTAGACCTGGACTCCATTCTGGAAGGAAAGCAAGCCTTGGAAATGCCTGAGAAGGAATTCAGAAAAAAAGATTATAAAATGTATCAAAACACTTTACAATGGAGTTGAGAAAAATAAGGAACAAGTCAGGAAAGCACTATAGGAACAATCAAATAAGATAGATACAGCATCAGAAACAATTCAAAGTCTACAGAACAAGGTCCAAATGATCAATTATAGAATATCAGAAATAGACAATACTCTGAAAGGGCAAAGAAGTAGAATACAAGAGATGGAAGGCAGAACTACTGAGCTGGAAGACAAATCTCAATACCACTAAGATAGAAGAGCAAGCAGGAAAAAGGATAAAAAAAAATCTGAAGAAGGTCTAAGATACATGTTGGACAACATAAAGAGGAATAACTTAAAAATTATAGGCATAATAGAACAGGAAGAATCACACAAATCCACAGAGGAAATAATTGAAGAACTGCTATATGAAAATTTCTCTAACATTCTGAAAAGTGAAAAGATAAACATTCAGGAAGCTCAACAAACCCCAGGAAGTATAGACCCCAAAAGAAAATCACCGAGACATATCATAATCAAGCTTTCCAAAAGCAAAGATAAGAAGACACTCCTGAAAGCAGCTATGGAAAACAGAAGTGTTACAAACAAAGGCAAGCAAGTCAGCTTAAGCTCAGATCTCTCAGCAGAAACCACGCAAGCAAGAAGGCAATGGGGAGGTATATATAAAACTCGGAAAGAAAAAAGCTGTCAACCAAGAATCCTTTATCCACCAAAGCTATCAATCAAATACAACAGTGTAATCAAAACATTCCAGTATAAACAGAAGCTAAGGGAATTTGCCAAAGCCAACCCTGTGCTACCAAACATCCTAAAAGCAATTCTGTGTACTGAGAACCAACAAGAACAGACAACAACCAGAGATTGACATATGTGGCAGAACCTCCCAGAACTAAATTGACAGATGGAAGAGTAGAGACCAGAACAAAACAAACTCAGAGAATCTGAGAGGTCAGTCTATGATGAAAACAATTACAATGTGAAAGAAGGTAAACACGTAGGAACAGAGATACAGATGGTGAGAAGGACAGGTAGATTACAGGATAAAATAGACTGTACTAAATGGATGGAAAATTTAATGGAATATAAGATAACCAGAAAGAAATTTAACACTTCGAAAAATACCAAGAAAATGGAAATCCAAAAAGAACATGGAAACATTAAAACTATGAGGAATGCACGAGTAGACATGTACTCTGACTGGTGACCATGTTTGTCACCAATAAGAGGAAGTGAAGGGAAAAAAGCAATGAAGCTGCAAGCTAAGTCAAATCACGTTCAATACACTCATGTGAACCCGTGTGGAGACCTGGTTGGCCAACAGTTTGGCAAAATCTTGGCCCAGAGTCAATGACATAGCCACAGAGGTCTAGAGGGGACAATGATGCATTCAGCTGATAAGACAGGAGGGCATATGCACAAGAACACCCACACTTACAGATAATACCCATTTGACCTGGCTTCATTGGCTGGATGATCAGAGCTCAATTAGAAGAAGAAAGAAGAGGCAAAAAAGAATTTGATGAACTTGACCTACACTTATGGATGCAGTAGCTCAAAGAGGGAACAAATCTTACAGCAAGAATCATTCCCACCCCCCTTAATACACAGAGTAAACAGGGATGGGCAACTTGGACAATGGCTACACAAAATGGGGGGTGGAGGACTACAAAGGCAAGTAGTGACTGGCTTACAAGCTTTCAAGAGGGAGCTTAGATCCAGAGGGCAAGGAGGAAGGTGGAGTCTCCATTCAGTAGTGTCCAGTCTGACTGGGCACGGCTGATGAAAGGAGATGGGGGATAGCACTCATGTGGTACAATAGTGAATAATTGCTATCAGCACTGACTGTAAAGGTAGATGTTTTGTAAAGATAGATGTTTGTAACAAAAGCAGGGGAGTGATTGAATTTGCAGTCCAGGAGAGAAGGGCCCTTCGACCATCAAGGAATAAGAGCAGAGTGCAGGACCTTACCCAGAGCAACAGTGATGCCAAAGATGGAGGCAGAGACAATGATGTAGAGATGGAGCAGCTGGGAACTCTAGACCCAGGGAGGGAGAGGGGCTGTGTGCTGATGAGCAGATGACGGGCTTGCAGGATGTACCATTTGGTTGGCTGATGATGTATGGAGGGATTGTAACTTTGGTAATTTAATGATATACGATAGGATGACTGTAAAGCTAATGTTCTCCCATGTAAACTATCACATAATTCACAATAAAACATTTAAAAAAAAGACATAAGCATTAATAACCAGAAAATGAGAAAAGTATAATAATAATAATAATAATAATAATAATAATAATAAAAACAGATAAGTTGACTTAATTTGATAACAAATGAAGCACTTTTATTGTCAGACTTTCAGAAGATGCTGAGAACAATACGACCAGTGTCATTTAATCTGTCATAATGCAAATGAGCATGAAGCCCTTATTAGAACAGATCAGGAAAGTATGAAAACTATGATGCCATCATTAGCTCATCAGGTTTCTACAGAAAAAGTGGAGCCCAGTGGAGAGTTTTCATACAGAAAAAGGGTGTCTATAGTAGGGGTTTGAGAAACTGAATGAAATGGATTACTCAGTAAGTAATTAATTGGTATTTCATAGATGTTTAGAAAGTCTGATTGATCACCTCTTAAAGAGTCATAAGTCTTAGTTGAATAGATGCAAGGATCTAGACATATGAATATAAATAATTTTAATATTTAAGAAAACATCAATTACTCATTTTGACTATGAACTTTCTTCATAGTAGCAAAACTTAGTATTGCTGATGTTTCAAAAAATGGTTCATTTATATATACATTGGAACAATTCATTAATTCAGGTAATCAATTCCATAAGTGTTCAAGCTATATGTTCTGTGATAGCATAAACAAAGTATATAATTTTTTTAAAGATCTAGAATAATTAATTGGTGACATGTATAGTTAGATACTCATCCTTAGACACTTTTGGAAAAGCAAGCTTTGTTGTTATATGTTAAATTCATTTCAATATTAAACAATCACAGAAATTTGAGGAACAAATTAACAGAATGGGATAAAATACTGCCTCATTGTATTTTAAATAAGAACAAGGAAAGACTATTTAATAAATATTTTGAAGACAACTTGATATTTGGATATAAAATTAATATCACTACCTCATTTTTTATACCATCAAAATGTTTACATGGATAAGATACTTAAATATAAAAATAACCCAAAAAGTAGTATAAGATAGTCTCACTGATTTTTAATTTTTTGAAAGATTCTAAATACAGGGTAGGGCTTACAGAGTATGAAATAAACTTAGAGAAAATGAAGAATAAACTTGAAAATGCGTTTTTAAATTTCTTACTGTTTTACAAACACACACACCATGAAATACATAGAGACAGTTGCTCTACACTCCTCATGTGACATGCAATTTCAAAGGTGTCTCTTAAGGATTCTATCTTTGTATAACCCCTCCTCCCTAGTGTGAGTTGGAACGGTGACTAGTTAGAAAATCAAAAAAGTCATGGATGTCACTTCCATGATTAAATCACAGTTTCTCTATACATCTGGTTCCCCATTTCTCTGTGTCTTTATCTCTCTGGCTCCTTCTCTTGAATCACTAGCTGCATGTCATGAGAGCATGTACGTAGTCCATGGAGGGCAACATGTGACAAAGAATTAAGACTTGGCAGCTACCATGTAAATAATCTTAGAAACAGATAGTACCTTAGTCAAGTCTTGAGATAATCAGTCTCTGAAGATCTCTTGGTGACAGACTGTATAAGACCTGGAGCCAGATACCCAACTAAGCTGAATATGTATTCCTAATCCACAGAAAATGAGATGATAAATGTCTGTTGTTTAAACTGATAAATTTCAGAATAATTTGTTACACAGCAACATGTAATTAGTACACTTCATAATTTTTAAAATATAAATGTAAATAATTGGATGTAATTACTCACATTATCACATTGACAAAGACTGATGAAAAATGATACTCAATTCTTGATAATGTATGAAAAAGAGAGACTTTTGCTTACTACTTATGATGTATAAATGGATTCCTTTTTCAAAGAAATTAATTTACCAATTTGTCCCCAAGTTTAAAATGTGCACATTTAAATTTAAATTCTGGATCAAGTATCTGTGCAAATGCACGTGTTCATTAATACATTTTTATTATATGTGCATTTCATTGTACACATGCAATAAAATATTCTGTGTCTTTTGTGAAAAGTGGGATATAGCTACATGTGCTCGTAAATTAATTTGACAGTGAAATAATGCTGAGTTGTCTTAGCATTAGTTTTACTTGATTTTCCTCAGTATCCTCAAGTTTCTCCATCCTGTCCCTGGCAATGTTTTCAACTATGTTTATTCTCCTCTTAAGTAGGAGAGGGTGGAGATTAAGATGTAAACTCTGGTACCAGACTGCCTGGGTTAAATTTTCTTCTCTGCCATGTGTGTGACTTTGATTAGGTTACTCTGTAGCTTGGCTTTTTCATCAGTTTAGACGTAACTGTCACAAAGGGCTCTTGTGAAGATTAAATGAGCTGATATAAGTCAAGTACATAGAACAGAGTCTGAAACAGTAAAATTTCTGTTAGGTGCCGTGGAATCAGTTCGGACTCATAACAACAGAAGGAAACACTGCCTGGTCCATTCTCATAATTTTTACATTTGAGCTTTCCCATCCTCTATTCTCATTGTTCTGGTAGCATACTGGTTATGAGTTGGTCTGCTAACCTCAAGATCAGGAGTTCAAAACTACCAACTGTTCTGCAGGAGAAAGATGAGGTTTTCTGCTCCCATATAAATTTACAGCCCCAGAAACCCTATACAGGGTCACTATAAGTCAGCATCGACTCCATGGCAAACCACCATCACTGCCATCATTTTCATTTTTGTTATTGTTAAGTGCTATCATGTTAGTTCTGACTCACAGCCATCCAGTATAGGGTTTGATTCCTTTGTATTCCAGTTGGTTAGGTCTATGCATCTATGCCTTTTATATTGTTTAAAAAGGCATTTACAATGAATGAGTCATTAGTCTTGCAAAAATTTATCATGTGATCTCTAGCATTTTTTTTAATGTTTTATTGTGAATTATATGATAGTTTACATGAGAGAACTTTAGTTTTACATTCATTCCATTGTATATCATTTCATTGCCATGGTTCC
>NW_006408549.1:16565048-16573255 GCF_000296735.1 Chrysochloris asiatica | reverse complement strand
TTGTGGTTCTGCAAAGTCATCAAGCTGTAGAAAATTTCACAGATAAGAAGTCACTTTATATGATGTTTCTAATTTTTTTTTTTTTTTTCCCTCCTCTCTTTGTTGACTGAGTACTCTCTGCCCACTGCAAGCACCGAAATTACACGGTGGGGCAGATGACCCTGACATTCTCTTCCCCTTGTCCCCAGTGCCTCCCCCTGTTCAATAATTACTTAAAGCACCGCTTTCAGCAATTGGTTCCAGCCCCGCGGCCCAAGTTCAAAGGAGTTGGGGCTGTGCTAAGTGCAGCAGTAGGCACAAGTTTTAAAAGTCAGTAGTTCCTCAATACGGTGATTTTTTTTTAAAAAGCTAGTTTAAGATTTTGAAGTACTGAGACTTATGGTGGCTGTAAGGGTGTGGGTTCACCACAGGAAGGTTTCTTTTCGTGAATTCCCCTCCCCCGAACCCAGAGCTTCACTCACCTGTGCCATCTGGCCGTCTGGCAAACCGGAAGTCTCTAACATCTTTTATATCATACTTTTTATTTCCAATTTTTGCATTTCAATCACCAATAATTATCAGTGCATCTTGGTTGCATGTTTCATTAAATTCAGCCTGAAGCCATTGGTAAAATTCAATTCCATCATCAATATCTTTAGTGGTTGGTATATAAATTTAAATAACTGTGGGATTAACTGCTTTTACTTTTGTTGTTGTTGTTCAGTGCTGTAGAGTTGGTTCCACTCATAGCCACCCTGCAAAGTGTTTCTGAGGAGCAGCTGGTGAGCTTGAACCACCGACCTTGTGGTTAAAATTGACCTGCAGTCCAGCTCACTAACCCACAGTGCCATATCAATTACTCTGCTTTTCCTTATGTTGTTGTTGTTGTTAAGTGCCGTTGAGTCAGTTCTGACCCATAGCGACCCTGTACAGGGTTTCCGAGGGTGTAAATCTTTACGGGAATAGAAAACCTCATCTTTCTCCCGCGGAGCGGCTGGTAGTTCGAACCGCTGACCTTAAGGTCCGCAGCCCGATTCGTAACCACTACGCTACCAGAGCTCCTTGCTCTTCCTATCACAGATAGACTTATCCTTCAAGATGGATCTTGATATATCCATTTAGACAATGAATGAAACCTCATTTCTGTTCAATTTGACATTCCCAGCATAGTAAATCATACACTTGTCAGTTGCAAAATGGCAAATACCAACCCATTTCACCTCATAATGCCTATGATATTGATCTTTATGCATCCCATTTCATTTTTGGCAGCTTTCACTTTTCCTAGATTCACACATTATACATTCCATACTCAGATTATTAATGGATGTTTGCAGTGGTTTCTTCTCATTTTGAATTATGCCCCATCAGTAAATTACAATCCGAATATTCAGTACAAAAGAAAATAAATAACTTTTTTTTTTAGGTATGAGAGTTTCAAAAAGTTCAGGGAAAAATGGAATTAAAAGATAATGGAATTTCTCCATGACTTTTGAAGCATCCTTATATATTGTAAAATCTTGCACAGTCACATGAAGATGCAGATCATTTTACTTTGTAAATCTAAAAATAAATTATTTCATTTTGAGATTAAACATCTAGGAAAATATCTCTCAATATGATCATTTCTACTTATGATACAATTTAATTTGTGTAAGATGAAAGAAGTACAGGATTGAAAACTACAGATCAGTCTCCATTCCTTAGTCTGAAATCTTCTCAGCATAACTGTTCTAGCTAATAATATATTTTAAAAAATAGCATCTGTTGCAACATTAGGATGGATCTATAATGCCAGTGCAAATGCATCATTCCAGCTATAAAAATGGTCTGGTGTTCTACCTCTGAAATTCAGTCATTAAAGAACCTGTTGGAGCACAGTTCTACTCTGGTATGTGTACAGTTGTCATAAGACTGAATGGATTTGATGGCAAAAACTATCTCCATTAGATACTTTTATTTACGAGTTTTATTACAATTCTACAATTTAGTTTTCAAAACACTGTAAGGAGCTATGAAGTGGCTGAGATTTTGTCCAATAAGCAAGTAAACAAATTTCATGGATGCTGCCTGCTCTCATTGACATTAAGACCCAAAGGTACTGGGTCAGAGATAATAGACTTATGGCAATGCAAGTAGCATGAACAGCATATTTATGTAATGTCTCCTTCCCCCCAAATCCCACAGGGGTGATACAATTGGTCCCAGATCAATGCTTGCAAATGTAGTGAATTTAGCTGCAGGAGAATCTTAGCTTAGGGAATGCTTAGCTTAGGGAGTATTTTTAAATGGGTAATATGCATGTCTGCCCTTTGCTATGAAGGATAGCATTATTTTTATTCTTCTGCACAGCAAGCATGTTTGCTTTTGTTCCAGATAGAGAAACTGTCTCTATTTATCAAAGCTTTTTACTATACCAAATCCTTGAAAATACAGTCTGTAACAAAGCAACATTAATTACTTGTTTGAAAAACATGTAGACATGTGAGATACACATGGAGAATTATCTCTCAAAGGACATGAGTTAAAAATTAAATTAATTAACTAAATTAAGACAATTTTACATTGCCAGGTCCACATGCTTCTCATGATGTCTTTTTTTTTTTTTATGTTTTATTGTGAATTATGTGATCATTTACATGTGAGAACATTACCTTTACATTCATCCTATTGTATATCATTTCATTGCCATGATTACAATCCCCTCCATGCATCATCAACCAACTAAAGGGTATACTCTGTAAGCCTGGCCAGTGGTCGTCAGCACACAGCCCCTCTCCCTCTCTGAGTCTAAAGTCCCCAGCCACTCCATCTCTCCACATCATCGTCTCTGCCTCCATCTTTGGTGTCACTACTGCTCTGGGTAGGGGCCCTATCTCTGCTCTTCTCCCTTGATGGTGTCCCAGGGACCTCCGCTACTAGACTGCAAAGTTAATCACTCCTCTCATGATGCCTTACTAAATACCAATCCATAACAGAAAACACAAGTTAAATAAACAATTAGAGCCAGACTAAAAATGTAAACAATAAGGCAATATTCAAACATGTTGATGTCTAGTAAAGTCACTGGGTGACGTAAATAATCAAGCACTAGACTACTAACCAAAAAGCTAATTTGTTTAATGCACCTGGAAGCAACTTAGAAGAAAGTTCTACAGATTTGTTTCCAAAAATTCAGTCTTGAAAACCCCATTGCAGTTTTGCTCTGCAAAACGTGATGTCCCCACAAGTTGGAATTCACTCAGCTGCTACTAATTTTTGTGTGCTTTTGTTTTTGTTTTTAATGAACATCACTTAAGTCACACCTCAATTAAATTATTTATTTTTCTTTTCTAGTTCTAATGTGGCACTGTAGGATAAGCACTGAACTGCTATCTGCAAGGTCAGAGGCTCAAATCCACCGGCCGCTTCTTAGAAACCCCATACAGGGTCACTATGAGTAAAAAACAACTGGATGGCATTTCACAACAACATCAATATACTGTTGTTGTTGTTATGTGCCGTGGAATCGATTCCAACTCATAGCGACTCTACACAGGGTTTCTGAGGCTGTAAATCTTTACGGGAGCAGACCGCCTCATCTTTCTCCTGCAAAACCACTGGTAGTTTCGAACTGCTGACCTTATGGCTCACAGCCCGATTCGTAACTACTACACTACCAGAGCCCAATAAATATTAATGAACAGCACAGTAATTTATTTTCAAGTGGATATCTGTGCAAATATGACAATACCATGAGATGCATAAGATCTTTGCAAATTCAAAGTAAAATCTCAAATAGCATATAGCATTTCTAACTATTTTTGGGAAACTGTATACAATCCAAATCATTTGCAAGAGCAAAAATCTCCTCCAAAATCATATGTTCAAGTTATAGGGATTTACCTGGATATATCTAGAATTGCTTGGTTTATTTGACACTTTACCTTGATGTGAATACTTATAGGAGTTCTGTTGTGGTACCTTAGGATAAGCACTCAACCTCAAGGTTGATTGTAACCAGAAGGTTGGTGGTTCAAACTCACCAGCCATCCCTCAGAAACAGGATTCAGGATTCGAAACTGACTCAATAGTACTTAACAAGAAATACATATAATTTCTGAACACTGTGATGTGATAAGTCATTACAAAACATGTCATCTCTCTTCCTTTCATAAAAAAAACTTAATTCACCCAAAACATTTTATTACTTTAAAAATTGACTTATTGGGTTTGGAGGTGGGAAAAGCATAGACAGGTAAGTGAGACTCCTTGGTGACGGTGCACTTTCCCGGAGGAGCTCCAGAGCTTTGGAGCTAATATTAGGTTGGGGATACCAGTTTCCTGTGCCAACCAATGGAGAAATCTGACTGTGGAGGGGAAAGCACGGCAATTTCTGAATTGATTGGGGTGTTACCTATGGGTCCCTCTGCCTGGCCTGAGATCAGAGGGCGGGGCCACAGCCAGGTCAATACAGTGATACAACACTAAAAACCACAGAGCAGCATGTGGAAAAGGAAGTATGATAAATTTTTCACTTTTCTTTCCTCCTCTCCCCTGTCGCACCCTCTCTGCCCAGTCCAGACACCTTCAGATGGATGGGAGCACACCCCCAAAAGTGTCCAGCGTTGGAACCACAGTTTTTCCACGGCACAGGGAGGAAATCCATGGGCGCCCACTCTGACCCACAAGCTAATCATTTGGCTGCTTCTTATGACATTTGACTATGGGACTCAGCCCTGAAGTTGACCTGGGCAGGACACTTACCTAACAAGAGGCAGCAGGTCTGGCCATACAGCCAAACTTTATGTGTACCTTGTAAAACACCAACATCAAAGGCAAGAGCCAACAGCAACTACTACATATGAGGATGCAGCTATTTTGAGAATTGCACTGTGCATACACAGACACTTAACTGACTTTCAGAGATAAAAATAGTGGTGGACAATCCTCCTTCTATTCATTTCTCAGTATCTATCTGCGTACCTCCATGGCCCTGAGAAGAGGAGGGCCTGAGTGAGTAGACACCCACATCCATTGCTAAAGGTTTCTACTGTGCACGCAAAGGCTACTGGAGAGTCAGCTACAGGTTTATTTTTGTTTTGAATGGTGGTTTTTGTCTCTGCTTTTATACTATTTCTGTTTTAGTTAGAATCCCCACTAAGTGGTTTCCATCCTGTTTGGATGGGACTGGTGAAAGGAGATGGGGATAAGACTCTTGAGGTTTAATAGTGAATAATTGCTATCAGGATGGATCAGCTTGGGACTCTGGAGTCAGGGAGGGAGAGGAGCTGTGTGCTGATGAGGGCATACATTTTGCTTATTTGATGATGCATGGAGGGGATTGTAATCATTGCAATGAAACTATACACAATAGGATGAATGTAAAGCTAACATTATCCCATGTAAATTATTACTCAATTCACAATAAAAACTTAAAAAATAATACTAATTTACCTAAGATACCAGGTTTATGATACTAGACTCATACCAATTTGTATTCAAGTTTGTTGTTGTTGTTGTTAAGTACCGTGGAGTCGGTTCCGACTCATAGAGACCCTGCACAGGGTTTCCGAGGCAGTAAAGTCTTTACGGGAACAAAACGCCTCATCTTTCCCCCGTGGAACCGCTGGTAGTTTTGAACTGCCGACCCTGAGATTAGCAGCCCGATTGGTAACCACTATGCTACCAGAGCTCAAGTTTAGCCACGTTCAAATCATTAATCAATTTGAATATTTCTTGATTTTTATTTTCAAACACACAGAAAAAATTAAATGAATAGTACAGTAATGACCCATTTTTCATAAACTTGGATTTAGCAATTGTTAACATTTTGTCATGTACCTTTTTGATTTTGCAGCACAATTTGGAAGGAAGTTACGAATGTTAAAATACCTCAATCCCATACAACCCAATAGAATTTTATTCTGTTTATTTTAACCGAAAATCTCTTTTCTCACAACACAAATGTTTTTATTTATTTCATTTATCTTATATTAAATATAAAATTGTTGTAAAATTGTAATTCCTCACTCTATGAAAGATAAACCTTTATGTTTCTTTTTAACCCTAAAATACCTACTACCAAGTATGTTCCAGTATATAGTCAGCATATGAAAGATGGGTGGTGTGGATAAAAAAAATACAAAGTGAGATCTTAAGCTATTGGCAATATTCTCAAACTGGTTGTTTACTTTACATTTTTGTTTTACAAATTTGTAATATATGCTTTACAAGGTAAAAGTTTAAAAAAAAGTTTCTTAAAAATACTTTCTTCATGTGCTTATGCTATCAATTTGATAACATTCATAAATTACTTTACTTGCATCTGATTTCTTTTTTTCAATTTTACTGGTTGCTTTTTAATATTCTACTTTATGTCTTCATTTTAATCAATAAGTGGCATGGAAAATTGTTGGTCCATTCTAATTCCCTCCATACGATTTCTGACATCTCCTACACACTCAAATGTATAAGGAGCTCTGGTAGCGAAATGGTTACAAATTGGGCTGGAAACCTCAAGGTCAGCAGTTCTAATCTGTTCCATGGGAAAAAGATGATGATTTCTGCTCCCTTAAAAATTTACAGTCTTGGAAAACCTATACAAGGTAGTTATGAGTAGGAACCGACTCCACATCACATAACCAACCAGCCAACCAACCATATAAATGTCTATATTTTTATACCATATATTTATATAACTATATATTGTGTTGTTGTTGTGTGTTGTCAAGTCTATACTAAATCATAGTCACTCTGCTGGTAGATTTGAACGACCAACAATGAAGTTAATAGTCCAATGCATACTGTGCAACCAGGGCTTTCTATATATAGAGAGAAAGACCATAGACCTTATGGTTCAAACCAACCTTGTGGTTCAGTGCTTATCCTGAAGTGCCACACCAGGACTTCATATGAATGTACACTGTTGTTACGGTCAGTCGAGTAGGTTCCGACCCATAGCGACTCTGTACAGGGCTTCCTAGGAGGGACTGGAGAGCTTGAACCGCCGACCTTGCAATTCAAACCAAGCTAGGATTCAAATACGTATGGTGGTGGTGGTGGTTATGTGCCGTGGAGTCGGTTCCGACTCACAGTGATCCTGCATACAGTTTCCAAGGCTGTCAAACTTTACAGGAGCAGAAAGCCTCATCTTTCTTCCACGGAACAGCTGGTAGTCTCGAACTGCCGACCTTGAAGTTAGCAGCGCAATTTGTAACCACTACGCTACCAGAGCTCCTAAACATGTACATATAGTTGGAGTACAGTAACTTCACAAGATAAGCAGTGGACTTTGAAGCACAAGGCATGTGGCTTGAGTCACCATCCGTTCTTGGGAGAAAGATGAAGATTTCTGCTTTAGAAAAAAATTCTGTACCCTGAGGTACAGAATCAGTATGGATCAGAATAGATTCAAAGGCACTTCACAACACGACAACATATACATTTATATATACTGTTGTGAAATGCCAAGGAGTCGGATCCGACCCATATCGACCATGTATAGGGCTTCTATGGAACGACTGGTGAGCCTTGACCGCCAACTTTTCTGTTCAAATTGACTTTGCAGTCCAATTCATTAATCCTAAACGCCACAATGTTGTTGTTGTTAGGTACTATCAATTGAGTACCCACTCATAGCAACCCTATGGCACAGCAGAATGAAACACTGCCCGATCCTGGACCAACCTCACTACTGTTACCAAGATTGAGTCCATCGATGCTACCACTTGGCCAATTCATCTTGTCCACCTTACCAAACATGATATCCTTCTCCAGTGACTGGTCCCTCTTGACCATATGTCCGAAGTATGAGAGATGAAGTTTGGCCATCCTGGCTTCTGGCCTCCAAGGAGCACTCTGGCTGCACTTCCTCCAAAACGGATCTATTGGTTCTTTTGGCAGCCCATGTCACTTTCAATATTCTCCTGAAATACCATAACTCAAATGCATCAGTTCTTTTATGGTCTTATTTATTGACTGTCCAGCTTTCACATGCATATGAGGTTATTGAAAATACCATGGCTTAGGTCAGACACACCTTAGTCCTCAAACTGACATCTTTGCTCTTCAACACTTTCAAAAGGTCTTGTGCAGCAGGTCTGCCTAATGCAATATGTCCTCTGATTTCTTGACTGCTGCTTCTGTGAGTGTTCATAGTTGATCCAAGAAGAATGAAGTCCTTGACAACTTCAATCTTTTCTCCATTGATAAGAATGTTGTTTATTGGTCCAGTGGTGAGGATTTTT
>NW_006408549.1:16562933-16564948 GCF_000296735.1 Chrysochloris asiatica | reverse complement strand
CCCAGTCTTCAGTGCACAGTCCCTCTCCCTCTCTGGATCCAAAGTCCTCAGCCGCTTCATCACTCCACGTCATCGTCTCTGTCTCCATTTCAGACATCTCTGCTTCTCTGGGTAGGGTCCCGCTCTCGGCTCTTCTCCATTGGTGGTCCCAGAGACCTCCGCTCCTAGACTAGAGAAATAATTACTCCCTTTCTTGCTACAAAACATCTACCTTTGCATTTCCAACCCTCTCAATCCGTCTTGATAACCATTATTCACTACAGTATTGAGAGTAACCCATCTGTATTTCATTTCATCAGCTGCACCTAGATAGACTGGATAGTACTCACTGGTGATTCTGCCTTCCTCCTTGCCCCCTAGCTCTAGGTTCCCTCTTGAAAGCTTGTAAGTCAGTCACTTCTTGCCTTTGTAGTCTCTACCTCTCCATTTGGGTGTCCAATGTCCAAGTTGCCCATCTCTGTCTACTCTGTGTGTGGAGGGGGTGGGAATGTTTCTTGCTGTAAGGATTGGTTGCCTCTTTTGAGTAACTGCATTCGTAGGTATAGGCCAAGTTCATCAGATTGAATCAGCTCAATCTTTTTTTTTCCCCTCTTCTTTCTTCTCCTGGTTGAGCTCTGATCATCCAGTCATCCAGTCCCAGTCCTGTGGGTACCATCTGCAAGTGTGGGTGTTCTTGTGCATATGCCCTCTCTTCCCATCAGCCAGCAGCTCCATTCTCCACTTGAGTCCTCCATGGCCACGTCATTTACTCTGGGCCCAGAAGTCCTCAGGTCTCCTCACACTGCTTGCCAACCAGGTCCCCAACCGGGTCCACAGCAGCCCGCTGAATATTGTAAGGCTTAGCTCGCCGCTTCATTGCTGCCTTTACCCCACTTCTCCCCATCGGTGATGTGTGTGGTCACCAATCCGAGCGTGCATTTCCACCGAGTCTCAGTCTTGGAAGGGGGCCTGCATTGGTAGGACCCGAACAACTGCCCCATTGTCTCCGAGGAAAGTGACCCGTTTGTTCCTGTAGTAACAGTCCATCTGCCTCCATTGTTTCATATTTTTCCTGTAGGTCTTTCATTCGAAACGTATCTTTTGTTCTTCTCACCGCTCCAGGCTGGTCCGCTCGTCCTTTCAAGTGGGGATTTCTCATCTCTGGTGATCTGGATGTGGTTCTGGTTTCTACCTATAGTTTTATGTATTGCAGAGGTTCTGCAGGAAGCCTTGTTCACTGGGTACGCTGTAGCCCCATTTTAGGTATTCCAATCAGTTAGAGGCAGAAGATGGACTTACAAGCCTTCTAGTGTGGTGTTTCTGACTATTCCTTTCTCTCCCCCTCCAGTGTCTACTCTATATTATAATGCAAGGGAAACCAAGATTAAAACAAACAGACAAACAAAAAACAGCCAAGCATCTTAACACGATTCCCCGCCCATTCTAACCATGACCCAATCCCTGTATCTCAAAGCCCTGGAGTGCCAAGGCTGTGCATATATCATCCTTTATCTCTGTCCCATTTGGCCCATTCAGACATGCCCAATTATTTTCCCATCTGCCCCATTTCTCCACTTCCCTCTCCCTCCCTGTATATCGCCACCCTCCCCAGTGCCTAAGCTCTCCTGAGTCCAATCCCAACCCTGTGCTCTACTCTCCCCCCTTCCCCCACCCACCACCAATTTCCCAGCAACCAACAAAAACTTCCCCTACCCCCCTTTAGTATAATTTATTTTTCTTAGTCTTTTACAGTAGGATCCCATGCAGTATTTCTCTTTTTGTGACTGACTAATTTCACTCAGCATAATGTCCTCAAGGTTCGTCCATGTTATGCGGTGGCTTCCTGCTTCCTTGTTATTCTTCATTGTAGCATAATATTCCATTGTGTGTATGTACCACAATTTGTTTATCCATTCTTCAGCTGATGGGCACTTTGGCTGCCTTCATCTTTTTGCTATTGTAAATAATGCTTCTATAAACATTGGTGTGCATATATCTTCTCGTGTTGTGGCTCATTTTTCTTGTGGGTAAATACC
>NW_006408549.1:16551516-16562833 GCF_000296735.1 Chrysochloris asiatica | reverse complement strand
CATCCTCCCTGAGTGAATTACATCCTTCCTTTGTAATAAATCCCTCCCTGAAAAAGAGAATAAAAGGCTGAGGTAAAGTGAGTTCTGCATGCAATGCTGTGCAATGCTGGGCAATGCTAGGCAATATGTTTGCAGATCTGTTTACCTGCCAGCTTGCATCTTATCTGTGTGTCTATCTTTTTTTGTATATATTTCGTCTCTCTCTTTCTCTATCACTTTTGCCGCCAGATCTCCCTTCTTCATGACACCCACACTTCCTTGTCGAGGAGGGACCCCGACATAGAACCTTGACAGAAAACCCTGTACAGGGTCACTAGGAGTTGGAATCGACTCCACAGCACATAACAACAACAACAACAACAACATATATATATGAACTTCCACCAGCGATATCAATGAATGATAAGATCCATTAAGTCCTATCAACAGATTATACTTTCAAGCTTTAAAATTCTTGTCACTTTGTCCTATAAACACAGAATATATTTTATTTTATTTTTTACTTAAATTTAAATACCCAGACATACCTAAATAGTGTTGCACTGATGATAGCAATGATGCTAGAGGTCACATGATAGAATTTTGCAAGACAAATAACTTATTAATTGCAAATACCTTTTTAACCAACTAATAGACAGCTATATGCATGAACCTCACCAGATGGGAATACACAGAAATGAAACTGATTTCATCTGTGGGATGAGACTATGGAAAAGCTCAATATCATCAGTTAAACCAAGGCCAGGGGCAGATTGTGGAAATGATCATCAATTGTTCACATGCAAGTTCAAACTGAAGCTGAAGAAAATTAAATCAAGTCCATGAAAGCCAAAATATGACATAAAACATATCCATTCTGATTTTAGAGACCATCTCAAGAACAGATTTAATGCATTAGACACTAATAATGAAGACTGGAAGAGTTGTAGGAGCATCATACAGGAAAAAAAACAAAAGGTCAATAAACAGGAAAGAGAGAAAAGTCAAAATAATGTCATAAAACCCCCGAAATTTGCTCTCAAGAGTATAGATTCCAGAACAAATGAAGAAATGAGGCAGAAAAAGAGCTGAGCAGTAAATTTCAAAGGGCAACTCAAAAAGACAAATGCATGTATTATAGTGAAATATGCAAAGACCTATACTTAGAAAACCAAAAGGGAAGAATATGCTTAGCATTTCTCAAGATGAAAGAACTGAAGAAAAAAGTCAAGACTTGACTAGAAATACTGAAGGATTCTATGGGCAAAATATGGAATGATACAGAAAGCATAAAAAGAAGATGGAAGGAATACACAGAGTTACTGTACCAAATAGAAAAGGTCAACGTTCAACCATTTCAAGAGGTAGTATATGATAAAGAGCTACTGGCACTAAAGTAAGAAATCCAAGCTGCACTGAAGTAAGGGTTTCAGGAATTGATGGAATTCAAATTGAAATCTTTCAGTGAACTGATGCAGCACTGAAGGCACTCACTCATCTATGCCAAGAAATATGGAAGAGAGCAACCTGGCGAACCGATTGGTGAAGATCCATATTTTGTGTCCATTCCAAATTGAGGTGACTCAAATGAATGTGGAAATCATAGAACAATATCATTAACATCACAAACAAATAAAATGTTCCTGAGGATAATTCAAAAGCACCTGCAACAGTACATCAACAGAGAACTGCCAAAGGTTCAAGCTGGATTCAAATGAGGACATGGAACTAGGACTATCATTCCTAATGTCAGATGGATCATGATTGAAAGAAGAGAATATCAAAAAGATGTTTATCTGTGCTTTACTGATTTTGCTAAGTTTGTGACTGTGTGGATCATTTTAAACTATGGACAGCATTGTGGAGAATGAATATTCTGGAATACTTAGTTATTCTCCTGAGGATATTGTACATAGCCCAAAAGGCAGTTGTTAGAACAGAACAAGAGGACACTGAATGATTTAAAATCAGGAAAGGTGAGTGTCTGGGTTGTATCTTCTCACTATACTTCTTCAATCTGTATGCTGAACAAATAATCCAAGAAGCTGGATTATGAGCACATATCTTATGTGATGGTACCAATCCATCTCCTTGGTACTGTCACATAAGATATGGGCTCAAGCATAACAACAGTTATGAAGATGGAGCAGGATCAGGCAGTGTTTCATTCTGTTATGGTTTTGACCATTTTTGAGTTAAAACCAATTCAAAGACAATCAACAACAAGAACAACACTTGCCCAAATAAATCTATTTTCTTTGGTTTGTTTTTAAGTGTCACTGAGTCAATTTTGACTCATAGCGACCTTGTGTAGAGTTTCTGAGGTGCAACTGGTGTGTTTGAACTGCCAACTTTACTGTTAGCAGTCCAGTACATACCCTACAACTCTATGTTAAAATGGCAGTTTGGCATCCTGATACCTTTCAGTGCCATTGAGTTAGTTCTGACTCATAGCAAACTTGTATAGGGTTTCTTTGGAGCTGCTAGTGGGTTTGATCTGCTGATCTTGTAGCTAGCAGTCCAGTGCTTATCCTACAATTACTCCTGAAGGGCATTCTAGAGGGACACAAATAATGTTCCATTTAAATGTTCTTTGAGTTTGAGGAGTAAAAGGAATTCAGAAGTGGCATGATTGAGCTGTAGGGTGGATAGGGTGAGATTTCTCAATGAAATAATCATAGCACAGCCCTTGTTGCTGAGGAAGAATAAGCTGGTACACTGTTATGATGGGGAAAAAAAATCCTTGGAATAAATTTCCTTGTATTTTTCTCACCAATGTAATTTTCTGTTTTCTTTAAACCTCCTCATAATAAGCCTCATGATGATCCTATATTATTTGAGAAAATCTACCATAATAACTTTTTTGGAAATCTTAAAAGCATTCATGGCTGACATCTCTGCCTTGAATTTAATTGGACCAGCAGAACCCCTCAGAAGATAGTTTTGATTGGACCTTTATTTCTGAAAGTGCTCTAGCAAGAATAAAAGTATAATTATTGAAAGAACTTGCCTTTAGCAGTCCACTGATTGTAGAAACATATTGAAACATGTTTGATTTGGGATGAACCCTACATGTATGAACTCGAACCCTAGTAGCAATATATTTTAGTTACTTTTATAATTACCAGATTAATCACAGTTTTAAAGACAGTGCATTTTAGGGAGTATCTTCTCATGACAGTGTTTAGAAGAAAATCTTAACTCTTGTCAGTTATTTAATTAATCTGTTCAGATATCAACTGATGGTAATAAAAGTGTTAGTAATTGAAGTCATTATTAATCAAAGTTGAATGACTGGTTTGGCAAAACAGGAAATGGCAAAAATTGTGTAACTGCCCATTGTAAAAGCACAGTGGATTCTGAGTTGAGCTGCTGACTGCAAGATTAGCAATTTGAATACACCAGCCACGCCTTGGGAACAAGATGAGGCTTTCTACTCCTGTAAAGATTTACAAGCTCAGAAACCCTGTACAGGGTCACTATGAATCAGATCAACTTGAAGGCACAGAGCCGTAGCAGCAGCTCATTATAAGTAATTATGATTAATATTGGTTGAGAAGTATCCTTGGCTTCATACTAAGGGTAATGTATTTATGAAAAGATGCATATGCTTTTTTAAAATATTATTTGGTAGTTTTTTTTCACAATTATGTTCTTAAGCCTATTTAACTTTAAAATTCACTTTTGTTCAGGTTTTCTTTTTTTTTAATAGAAAAGTCATTTTTAAATGTCTAAGTCCTTTCAAACATAGTCATGAGCTGTCATCCAAATTTCTTAGGCTGTATTTGAACTCCGTAGCTTCATTCTATTCATATAAGCATGTCTAGAGTGAATGCCATGATGAAAATCCAGACTTGAAGATTAATCCTCTTTTATGATTTTTTCCATTTGCTTCCCATGCGTCTGTGGCAGCCAGCTGGAACACCAGCTTATTCCTAATGCTGGTAAGGACTTGGAGAGAAGGACAGTATGCAACCCATGAGAGAAAAGTACACAGGTTTATAGACCTGGGTAGAAATTTCATGATCATAAGGATCAAATAATTATTTTTTCAGATTAGTAAACTGAGGCATGGAACACTGACTTTTTGCTCAAGTTTAGGTATCAAGAATATCTCAGAGTAGCATCTGGATCAGAACTTTTCATTCTTCTATACCCATGTGGTTTTCATCACACCAACAACAATGAAAAAAAGGTGCGTCATCCTCCTTCAATAAGTTTACTTTTCAAAAACAAATTTATATATAATCTGAGTCCTGGTGGTGCTATGGGATAAGCACTGGACTGATAACTGCAAGGTCAGAGGTTCAAACCCACCAGTCACTCTACAGGAGAAAGATGAGGCTGTCTACTCCCATAATTACAGTTTCAGAAACCTAATATAGGGACACAATAAGTTGGAATCAACTCAGTGACAGTCAGTTTTGTTTTCTGAATGACTCTAGTGGACTTTCTATAGTTGTATTTTGATGACCAATTTATTATAGTGTTTCAAGGTTGATTTTGCTTTATTCATAGTACTAAAATACATATATTAATTGAAATATGAAACCAGTTGCCATAAAGTTGATTCCAACTCACAGTGACCCAATAGCCCAGAGTAGAATTGTCCCATACAATTTCCAAAGTGTAATATTTATGTAAGCAGACTATTTCATCTTTATCAAACCAAGTGCTTGTTGGGTTCAAACCACTAACCTCTCGATTAGCAGTCAAACACTTGTCCACTGTGCCAACAGGTCTCTTTATATGAATTTAATGAAATGTTGTATATGGAAACATGAAGACTATTCAAATAATCTGAATGCTTAGTTTCCAAGAACTTTATAAAACCAAAGTTACAAGGTTATAACGTCCCCAATAAGGAACAATACCTTATTCCACTTCCCATTTTCATAAGCTAATAAATATCAGATTTTTCCCTTCCATGATACACAAAGAGGTTTCAAAAGTTTGTGAAAAAAATCAATTCTTTTTCAACTCCATTTTTCTCATATTTTGCTAACAGAATCTAATTTATATTGTGTATTTATTCAAGAAGAATGGGGAGGGACTATTTTATTTGTTGTTAATCATTATGCAGTATTTGAAAACTAAATGGGTAGTTGATATAATCCAACAAAAGCCTTACATTGGATTATATTAAGTTATATTTGATATGGAAGCTGCTTTTGTTAAGTGCCATTGAGTCAGTTCCAAGTCATTGTGACCTGCATAGGGTTTCCAAAGAGCAGCTGGAGGGTTTGAACCACTGACCTTTCAGTTATCAGTTCAGTACTTAGCCTACAGATCCACACCAGCCCCCTGATATGGAAGCTAGCTGTGATTTAATCCACTTTTTCTTGAAGAGTGTATTAGAGTTCAAACTCTAAAGCACACGTTCAGTTTGTGGAAAGCTATGGTTTACAGTGGGAACTTTGTTTTGAATCTTCATATAAATTCGGCCTCATTCAGTTCTTTCTTAATGAGTGGCAGCAGCTTTGCCCTCAGGCAGAATGTGTTTGAAACTAGATTACAACTCCCATTGAGCATTGTGGTGTTGATAGTTGTGAGACATCAAGTTGGTTCCCACTCATAGTGACCCTGTAGAGGGTGTCTGAGGTTGCAAATCTTTACAGAAGCAGAAAACCTCTTCTTTCTCCTATGGGGTAACTGGTAGATTTGAACTACTGACATTGAGTTTGGTAGCCAAGTTTGCCATTCACTAGGGTACCAGGGCTCCTTCATAACAACCCTGGGGTGGTGGTTATGTGCCATGGAGTCAGAACCGACTCATAACAACCCTATAAAACATGGTTTCTGAGGGTGTAAATCTTTATGGGAGCAGAACGCTCCATCTTTCTCACACGGAACAGCTGGTAGTTTCGAACTGCTGACCTTAGGGTTCGCAGCCCGATTTGTAACCACTACACTACCAGAACAACCCTAGCCAGCCCTTAAAGAACTCGGTAGCATAGTGAGTTACACATTAAGCTTCTATCCATAAGATCAGCAGTTCACACCCACCAGGGGATTCATTGGAGAAAGATGAAGGTTCTGCACCTGTAAAAATTCCAGCCTCTGAACCCCTACACAGAATCACTGTGAGTTGGAAGTGACTTGATGGCACACAACCACCACCACCATTAGGGAAATTATAGTCTGTCTTCAAACACACTTTATGACAAACTGTCAGCCAGCCCTTAGAAACCATATGTAGTCCCTATAGGATAAGCACTGAACTTTCAACTGCTAACTGCAAGGTAAGCAGTTCAAACACACCAGTGGAATAGCTTAGTATCATCAGACAAAACAAGGTCAGGGGCAAACTGTGGAACAGACAATCAATTGCTCACATGCAAGATCAGGTTGAAGTAGAAGAAAAATAAAACAAGTCCACAGAATGAAAATACGGCCTTGAACATATCCCACCCGAATTTAGAAACAATCTCAAGAATGGATTTGATGAATTAAACATTATTGAACAAAGACCAAAATAGTTGTGGGATGATATCAAGAGCATCATACAGGAAGAAAGCAAAAGGTCATTAAGAAGACAAGAAAGAAGGAAAAGATGAAAATGAGTGTCAGAAGACACTATGAAACTTGCTTTTCAGTGTAGAGATGCTAAAGCACATGGAAGAAATGAGAAGGTAAAAGAGCTGAACAGAAAATTTCAAAGGGCAGTTCAAGATGACAAAGTCAAACATTATAACGAAGTGTGTAAAGACCTGGAATTAGAAAACTGAAACTGAAGAACACATTCAGCATTTCTCAAGCTGAAAGAACTGATGGAAAAAATTCAAGTTTCAACTTGCAATACTGAAGGTTTCTATGAGCAAAATGTTGAATGATGCAGAAAGCATCAAAAGAAGATGGAGGGAATACAGGGAGTCACTGTACCAAAAGGAAATGATTGATGTTCAACCATTTCAAGAGGCAGCATATGATCAAGAGTCAATGATACTGAAGGAAGAAGTCCAAGGTGCATTGGAGGAATTGGCAAAGAACAAGGTACCAGAAACTGATGGAATAAAAATTGAAATTTTTCAAGAAAGTGAGGCAGCACTGGAGGCACTCACTTATCTCTCCTAAGAAATTTGGAAGACAACCATCTGGCCGACTGATGGGAAGAGATACAAATTTGTGTCCATTCCCAAGAGAGGTGACCTAACAGAATGCGGAAATCATCTGACAGTCTCTTTGATATCCAATGTGAGTTAAGTTTTATTAAAGGAAATACAAAAATGGCTGCAAGCATATAATGACAGAAAACTTCCAGAGGTTCAAGCCAGATACAGAAGAGGACGTGGAATGAAGGATATCATTGCTGATGTCTGATGGATCTTGGCTGAAAGCCCATAATACCAAAAAGATTTTTATCTGTGCTTTATTGACTATGCAAAGGCTATCGATTGTATGGATCATGACAAGCTATGGACAACATTGTTAAGTATGAGTATTCCGGAACACTTAATTGTGCTCATGAAGAATCTGTACCTGGACCAAAAGGCAGTTTTTCGAACAGAACATGGGAACACTGAATGGTTTAAAATAAGAAGAATGTGTGATAAGGTTGTATTCTTTCACCATACTTATTCAACTTGTATGCTGGGCAAATAATCCGATAAGCTGGGTTATATGAAGAAAAACGTGACATCAGGATTGGAGGAAGACTTATTAACAACCTGTGATATGCAGATGATACAATCTTGCTTGCTGAAAGTAAAGAGGATTTAAAATACTTACTGATGAAGATCAAAGAGTACAGCCTTCGGTATGGACTACATCTCAATGTAAAGAAAACAAAATTCCTCACCACTGGATCAATAAACAACATTCTTATCAATAGAGAAAAGATTGAAGTTGTCAAGGACTTCATTCTTCTTGGATCAACCATCCACTCTCATGGAAGCAGTAGTCAAGAAATCAAATGACATATTGCATTAGGCAAAGCTGTTGCAGAAGACCTTTTTAAAGTGTTGAAGAACAAAGATGTCAACTTGAGGACTAAGGTGTGCCTGACCCAAGCCATGGTATTTTCAATAACGTCATATGTATGTGAAAGCTGGACAGTAGATAAGGAAGACCGTAGAACATTTATGCTTTTGAGTTATGGTGTTGGAGGAGAATATTGAAAGTGCCATGGGCTGCCAAAAGAATCAACAGATCTGTGTTGGAAGAAGTGCAGCCAGAGTACTCCTTGGTGGACAGGATGGTCAAACTTTATCTCTTATACTTTGGACATGTTGTCATGAGGGACCTGTTTCTGGAGAAGGATATCATGTTTGGTGAGGTGAAGGGTCAGAGAAAAAGAGGAAGCCCCCCATACAGATGGACTGACAAAGTGGCAGCATCAATGGTCTCAAGTGTGGCGACAATTGTGAAATTGGCCCAGGACCGGGCAGTGAATTGTTCTGCTGTGCACAGGGCCGCTATGGGTCAGTTCACACTTGATGGCACCTAATAACATCAACAACATAATATCTATATATGTGAAAATAACGACACTTTTTTTCTCTACAACATATCTAACCCAATACACTCTTAGTGAAGTCTTCAACAACAGACAAAACATTGTTTCCTGAAGTTTTCTTATTTACAGAACATAAAAAATGCCAACTTTAGCAGAATAGATATATATAGGACCATAAGGTCAAGATCAGTTTGAACTGCAAGGTAGGTGGTTCAAACCCAGTAGCCACTTATAGGACCCTATGGCATTTAACTAAAACAAATATATATATTATATACCTCTGGCACGGTACTACTGTAAGATCAGCTCAGGACTGTGAACCACAAGTTTAGCAGTTCAAAACCACCAGATGCTTCTCAGAACTCTATACAGGGTCTCTATGAGTTGAAACTGACTTGGTGGCACTTACCAACATAGATCTATATCTATATCATCTATATATCTATATGCATATATATATACATATACACATATATGTATATCCTGTTAGCATAGCTCTTTTATATATATGGATTCCTGGTGTGGCACTGTAGCATACATAAGCACTAGATCACAAAATCGGTTTGAACCACAAGGTTGGCTGTTCAAACTTATCAACTACTCCTTGGAAACCCTATACAGGATCATTATGAGTCAAAACTGACATGATGGAACTTAACAACAATAACAGCAACATAAAAATGAGCTACTTTGTATGCATTTATGTAGAGTAGATTATATATATATATATATATAAATATTTAAGAAAATTTTAATCCTATGAATATTTCCATGATTTCCTCTATATTCTTCTTTCCTTTCTTTATCCATAGTCCACTCCATCACTGATAAGAGAATATGTTATTGTTATTTAGTGCCAATGAGCCTTTCTGACTCACAGTGACGATATGTATATATGGTTTCTGAGAAATGCCTAGTGAGTTTGAACCACCAACTTTGTGGTTCAAGCTGTCACTGTGTCCCAGTGGTTATCCTACAATGCCACACCAGCACCTATTCTTATTTCAAAGAGTTAAAAAGTAAGTTCAGAAGTAGAGAGCTGGGTTGATGAGAAAGCTTTCCAAGAAGAAATTACAAGTACTTAGCAAGCACAAAGTACAGGGCACTTTCTCTCTGGAGTTCTTATCCTGAATTAACTGCTCTGAGTACCCACTGTTTAATTACAAAATCTTCATTTCCCTAGGTGAAGTACTATGTTGTGGACTCTAAGTAGACCCAGATAGCCTTTTTAAAAATTGAGATGCTAAACCGCTTGCCTTGCAAATGAGATGTTTATCTCCAAGTAGCTATTAAACTGTGTCTACCTAAGTTGGAGTGAAGTGGAAATTTGACATCTTATCTTTAGTTTAGTAATTACACTATCATTCATTTTGATCTTCTCTGTTCCTCCCTTTTTTCAAATCTTTATGATCCCATATAAAGACAATTGCAGCAAATTCTTATTTTATCTCTCTAAAACTGTGTCTCCCTCTCACATCACCCTGCATTACCCAAGGAAATCACTATAGTCAACTTACTACCTAGTTTTGATTGTATGGATCGTGACAAGCTATGGACAACATTGCGAAGTATGAGTATTCCGGAACACTTAATTGTGCTCATGAGAAATCTATACATGGACCAAGAGGCAGTTGTTTGAACAGACCATGGGAACATTGAATGGTTTAAAATTAAGAAAGGTGTAAGACAAGGATGTATTCTTTCACCATACTTATTCAACCTGTATACTGAGCAAATAGTCTGAGAAGCTGGGTTATATGAAGAAATATGTGGCATCAGGATTGGAGGAAGACTCATTAACAACCTACCTGCAATATGCAGATGATAAAACCTTGCTTTTCTGAAAGTGAGGAGGACTTTAAATATTTACTAATGAAGATCAAAGACCACAGTCTTCAGTATGGATTACATCTCAATGTAAAGAAAACAAAAAACCTCACCACTAAACTGGACCAATAAACAGCATTCTTATCAACGGAAATAAGATTGAAGTTGTCAAGGACTTCATTCTTCTTGGATCATCTATCAACACTCATGGAAGCAGCAGTCAAGAAATCAAAGGGTGTATTGTATTAGGCAAACCTGCTGCACAAGACCTTTTAAAAGTGTTGAAGAGCAAAGATTTCAGCTTGGGGACTAAGGTGCGCCCGAACCAAGCCATGGCATTTTCAATAACCTCATATGCATGCAAAAGCTGGACAGTGAATAAGGAAGACCGTAGAAGAACTGATGCCTTTGAGTTATGGTGCTGGAGGAGAATATTGAAAGTGCCATGGACTGCCAAAAGAACCAATAGATCTGTTTTGGAAGAAGTCCAGCCAGAGTATTCCTTGGAGGCCAGGATGGCCAAACTTCATCTCTCATGCTTCGGACATATTGTTAGGAGGGACCATTTGCTGAAGAAGGATATCATGTTTGGTAAGGTGGAGGGTCAGAGAGAAAGAGGAAGACCCCCAACGAGATGGATTGGCCAAGTGGCAGCATTGATGAACTCAAGCGTGGCAACAGTAGTGAGGTTAGCCCAGGATTGGGCAATGTTTCATTCTGCTGTGCATAGGATCACTATGAGTCGGTATCAACTCGATGGCACCTAACAACAACAACCTAGTTATCTATAGGCTGAATTCTACACTATTTATCTTAGCATTTGTGATAGTTAAGGTTTTATGTCAACTTGACTGGGTCAAAAATCTCAGCAAATCAGTAGTTGAGTTGTAACTATCCCCCACGATGTTATTTAATGTGATAAACCAGTAAGAGAATTAAAGGTGGAATTTGTTGTTGTTAGAGCGTAGTGGTTACGAATCGGGCTGCGAACCTTAAGGTCAGTGGTTCGAAACTACCAGCCGCTCCGCGGGAGAAAGATGAGGCTTTCTACTCCCG
>NW_006408549.1:16549999-16551416 GCF_000296735.1 Chrysochloris asiatica | reverse complement strand
TCCTTGACAACTTCAATCTTTTCTCCATTGATAAGAATGTTGTTTATTGGTCCAGTGGTGAGGATTTTTGTTTTCTTGACATTGAGATGTAATCCATACCCAAGGCTGTGCTCTTTGATCTTCATCAGTAAATGTTTCAATTTCTCTTCACTTTTAGCAAGCAAGGTTGTATCATCTGCATATCGCAGATTGTTAATGAGTCTTCCTCCAATCCTGATGCTATGTTTTTCTTCATAGAACCCAGCTTCTCAGACTATTTGCTCAGCAAACAGGTTGAATAAGTATGGTGAAAGAATACAACCTTGTTGCACACCTTTCTTAATTTTAGCACATTCAGTCTTCCCATGTTCTGTTAGAACAACTGCCTCTTGGGTCCATGTACAGATTCTTTATGACCACAATTAAGTGTTCTGGAATACTCATACTTTGCAATGTTGTCCATAGCTTGCCATGATCCACACAATCAAAAGCCTTTGCATAATCAATAAAATACAGGTAAACATTTTTCTGATATTCTCTGCTTTCAGTCAAGATCCATCAGACATCAGAAATGATATCCCTTGTTACACGGCTTCTTCTGAATCCAGCTTGAACTTCTGGAAGTTCTCTGTCAATGTATGCTTGCAACTGTTTCTGTATTACCTTTAGTAAAACTTTACTCGCATGGAATATCAAAAGGGATTGTCCAATGATTTCCGCATTCCAATGGGTCACCTCTCTTTGGAATAGGCACAAATATGGATCTCTTCCAATCAGTCGGCCACATAGTCGTCTTCCAAATTTCTTAGCAGAGATGAGTGAGTGCCTCCTGTGCCGCCTCACTTTCTTGAAATATTTCAATTTTTATTCCATTAATTTCTGGTGCCTTGTTCTTTGCCAATTCCTTCAATGCACCTTGGACTTCTACTCTCAGTAGAAGTCATTGGCTCTTGATCATGTGCTACCTCTTGAAATGGTTGAACATTAACCATTTCCTTTTGGTATAGTGACTCTGTGTAGTCCTTCCATCTTCTTTTGATGCTTTCTGCATCATTCAATAATTTGCCCAGAGAAGCTTTCAGTAACAAAAGTTGAGGCTTGAATTTTTTCTTCAGTTCTCCCAGTTGATAAATGCTGAGTGTGTTCTTCCTTTTAGGTTTTCTGATTCCAGATCTTTGCACATTTTGTTTTTATATATGGCTTTATCTTCTCGAGCTGATCTTTGAAATTTTCTGTTCAGCTCTTGGACCTCCTCATTTCTTCCATTTGCTTTACCATCTCTACAGTGGAGAGCAAGTTTCAGTGTCTCTTCTGGCATCCATTTTGACGTTTACTTCTTTCTTGTCTTCTTAATGACTTTTTTCTTTCTTCGTGTATGATGTTCTTGATGTCATCCCACAACTCTTCTGGTCTTTGGTCTTTAGTGTTTAATGTATCA
>NW_006408549.1:16513126-16545906 GCF_000296735.1 Chrysochloris asiatica | reverse complement strand
CGCTCCGCGGGAGAAAGATGAGGCTTTCTACTCCCGTAAAGATTTACACCCTCGGAAACCCTGTACAGGGTCGCTATGGGTTGGACCCGACTCGATGGCACTTAACAACAACAACAACAACAACAAGGTGTCATCCAGTCCATTCAGATTCATACTTACTTCATATTGGGTTTCTGTGGAGCAGCTAGTAGAGTTGAACTTCTGACCTTTTGGTTAGAAGTACAGTGCTTATCCTACAGTGTCATATCAGGGGATGCACCACCCTTAATCCCATCACAACCCTGATCTGAGGGAGATTGCATGTAATACCTATTATCTTGAAAGAGATAAAAGGAGAGACCTGGGCAGAGAAAGAGAGACCTACAGCCTCAAGGGAGAAGAGTGTGTCCTTTGGACCTGAGATCCTGCAGTGTGAAGCTCCTAGATCAAAGGGAAGAATTATGCCAAGATTTATGGCAATCTCCAAAGAATATGGGGCTACAGATGCTGAAAGAACAAATAAAAAGTCTTCTCCACAAGTCAGCATGCACAATTTAGAGTTCAAGCTTCACAAACTGAGAAAGAATAAATTTCTGGTTGTTAGAGCCATCCACTGTGGCATTTCTGTTATAGCAGAGCTAGATGATTAAGGTATAATGTGTTTGACACTAACCTTAGATGAGCTCTGTCGTTCTATCTCTTGCACAAGTTTTATGGTGTAGTCAAATGGTCATTCCATGAGATGTAGAACAAATCTTTGCTTTTTGTCTTACAATTTTGTTCCAATTATGCATTACCTACACAATTCATTAAGCAATTCACCATCACACATATAATTTTTGTGCTGTTTATTTTTATTGTATTTGCAGTTATAAAATAAAGAAAAACAATAAAGCAAATTTAAATCACCCATAAATATACTTCTTTTTAATTTGTAATTTTGTAAATTAAAATTAAAATATTTTCCTCCTTTCTGTTTCCACTGCACCCTTCAATGAAATTAATCATTGTCAACAAATCATTGCATAGCTCTCCAGACAATTTCATCAGAGGGAAAAGAAACATAATCTAAGAGACTTAGATTATGCTTGGTGAGTTCACAGAACTAAGAAAGAGGGCCATTTGACTATCGAGGAACAAACGAGGGAGAAAATGATAGGAAAAACTGATGCTGTACATAGAGAGAAATTATGTACTATTTTAAATTATGTACAATTTTAGAACATTGTTAGGCCTGTGTCTTTTACTCTTAGTGAAATAGTGTTTGAAGAGTTTTAACAGAGTAATGAAATTATTTGACTTGGATTTTAAAAATATTACATTGTATACTAAAAGCATATAGCTGCTTTCATTGATGCCATGCACTGAGGGAAAGATAAATGGGAGGTCGGAAGCTAAAATGCTGCCTAAGAAGCTATTACAGTAAGCTAGCCAAGATATCACAGTGGTTTGAAATACAGAGGTAGGAGCAAACATGGTGAAAAGTATTTGAATTCTGGATGTATTTTGAAAGTAGAACTAATGGTATTTACTACTGAATGATATGTGGATTTGATAGAAAAAGAAAAGTTAAAGTTAACAGCAATTCCCTTTTTTAAGTTTTTTTATTGTGAATTGAGTGATAGTTTACATGGGAGAACATCAGTTTTACATTCATCATTTCATTGCAATAATTACAATCTCCACCGTGCATCAACATTCAACAGTATTTGCTTGTATCCCCTCTGTCCTATTATTATTTTGGTGGGCGAGGAATGTACACAAAAACCCACAGGAATATATAATCATTTAAACAACCAAAGGGCACATTCTGCAAGCCTGCTTCCTGGCCGCAAGCACACAGCCTTTCTCTTTTCATGAGTCTAGAGTCCTCAGATGCTCTATTTTTCCATATCATCATCTCTACCTCCATCAAGCAGGTGTTGCTGCTTCTCTGGCTAGGGTCCCACATTCCACTCATGCTCTTCTCCCTTGATGATTCTAAAATACTCTGTTCCTGGACTGTAAGAACAGCAATATTTTTGAAGGAATCAAATGAAAGCTCTAGAGAAGTTACTTTTCTTTCTTATTCTATATATATGTGCATTCTAGTATTGTTATGTGGAGACCTGATGTGGCTCTGTAAGATAAGCACTTTATTTAGAGTCAATTTGAACCACAAGATTGACAGTTCAAACTCACCAGCAACTCCTTAGAAACTCTATAAAGGGGCTCTATGAGTCTCAACTGATTCAATGGCACTTAACAACAACAGCAAAGTATTGTTGTAGGATTGTTATTAGAAATGAATCAAGTAATATATCTAGCAAACAACTTGTCTAATAATCACTCAAGCACTGCTAGATATTGTGGCAGTTGTGGTGGGGTGCTGTCAAGTTGTTTCTGACCCTGTGTAGGGTTTCAAAGGCTATATATCTTAACATCACCACTTGTCTGTCAGTTTGTCATACTGTGATGGCTTGTGAGTTGTGATTTTGGAGCTATGCAATGGGTATTTTAAATACAAACAGGGTTGCCCACGTTGGACAGGCTTCAGATGAGCTTCCAGATGAAGACAGACTAGGAAAAAAGAGTGAAGAACTACTTCCGAATATTTAGTCACTGAAAACCTTATGAATAGTAGAGAAACACTGTCAGATATAGTGTCAGAAAATGAGCCCCTCATGTTGGAAGGCACTCAAAATGCAACTGGGGAAGAGCTGCCTCCTAAAAGTAGGATTGACTGTGATAATGCAAACAGAGTAAAGCCCACGGGAGTAAAGCCCATAGGATCTTCATTTGCTGATTTGGCACAACTCAAAATGAAGAGAAACAGCTATAAACATCTATTAATAATCAGAACATGGAACATATGAAGTAAAATCTAAGAAAATTGGAAATTGTCAAAAATAAAATGGAACACATAAACATCAGAATCTTAGGCATTAGTGAGCTAAAATGGACTGGTATTGGCCATTTTGAATCTGACAACCACATGTTTTACTATGCCGGGAATGACAAATTGAAGAGGAATGGTGTTTCATTCATTGTCAAAAAGAATATATCCAGATCAGTCATAAGGTACAATGCTGCATGTGATAGGATAATATCCATGCACCTACAGGGAAGCCCAGTTAACAACACTGTTATTCAAATTTATGCACCAACAACTAAAGACAGTGAGGATTAAATAGAAAAATTCTACCAACTTCCTCAATTTGAAATTAGTCAAACATGCAATTAAGATGTATTGATCATTACTGGTGATTGGAATGCAAAGGTTGGGAGCAAAGAGGAAGGATCAGTAGTTGGAAAATATGGCTTTGGTGATAGAAATGATGCTGCAGATTGCATGATAGAATTCTGCAAAACAAAGATTTGTTCATTGCAATTACCTTCTTTAGAGAGCATGTTGTTGTTGTTGTTAAATGCCGTCGAGTCGGTTCCGACCCATAGCAACCTTGTATAGGGTTTACAAGGAGCAGCTGGTGAGCTTAAACTGCCGACCTTGCAGTTCAAATGGCTTTGCAGTCTGGTGCATTAACCCACAGCACCACACCAGGACTCCATAAGAGACAATTATACACATTATACACATTGACCTCACCAGATGGAATACACAGAAATCAAATTAACTACATCTGTGGAATGAGGCAGTGGGAAAGATCCATATCATCAGCCAAAATAAGGCCAGGAGCAGATTATAGAACAGACTATCAATTGCTCATATGCAAATTCAGACTGAAGCTGAAGAAAAAATGAAAACAAGTCCACAAGAGCCAAAATATAACCTTGAATATATCCCATCTGAATTAAGAGATCATCTGAAGAACAGATTTGATACATTAAACACTAAAGACCGAAGAAAAGAGAGTTGTGGGATGACATCAAGAACATCATACAGGAAGAAAGCAAAAAGTCATTAAGAAGACAAGAAAGAAGGAAAAGGTAAAAATGGATGTCAGAAGAGACACTGAAACTTGCTCTCCAGCATAGAGATGCTAAAGCAAATGGAAGTAATGAGGAGATACAAAAGCTGAACAGAAAATTTCAAAGGTCAGCTCAAGAAGACAAATATTATAGTGAAATGTTCAAGGATCTGGCTGGAGTCATAAAACCAAAAGTAAAGAACACGCTCAGCATTTCTCAAGCTGGGGGAACTGGAGTAAAAATTCAAGCCTTGACTTTCGTTATTGAAGTATTCTCTGGGCAAATTATTGAATGTTGCAGAAAGCATAAAAAGAAGATGGAAGGAATACACAGAGTCACTCTACCAAAAGGAAATGGTTGATTTTTAACTGTTTCAAGAGGTAGCATATGATCAAGAGCCAACGATACTAAAGGAAGAAGTCCAAGGTGCACTGAAGGAATTGGCAAAGAACAAAGCACAAAAAAATGATGGGAAAAAATTGAAACCTTTCAAGACAGTGAGGCAGCACTGGAGGCACTCACTCATCTATGCCAAGGAATTTGGAAGACCATTATCTGGCTAACTGATTAGAAGAGATCCGTATTTGTGCCCATTCCAAAGACAGGTGATCCAACAGAATGCAGAAATCATTGGACAATATCTTTGATATCCTATGTAGGTAAAGTTTTACTAAAAGTAATACAGAAACAGCTGCAATTATACATGACAGAGAACTTCCAGAGGTTCAAGCCAGATTTAGAAGAGAACAAGGGACATCGTGGCTAATATCCGATGTATCTTGGCTGAAAGTCCAGAATACCAGGAAGATGTTTACTTGTGCTTTATTGACTACACAAAGTCTTTCAATTGTGTGGATCATGACAAGCTATGGACAACATTGCAAAGTATGAGTATTCCGGAACACTTAATTGTGCTCATGAGGAATCTGGACATGGACCAAGAGGCAGTTGTTCGAACAGAACATGGGAACGCTGAATGGTTTAAAATTAAGAAAGGTGTGCGACAGGGTTGTATTCTTTCACCATATTTATTCAACCTGTATGCTGAGCAAATAATCTGAGAAGCTGGGTTCTATGAAGAGAAACGTGGCATCAGGATTGGAGGAAGAGTCATTAAGAACCTGTGATATGCAGATGATACAACCTTGCTTGCTGAAAGTGAAGAGGACTTAAAATATTTACTGATGAAGACCAAAGAGTACAGCCTTCAATATGGATTGCATCTCAATGTAAAGAAAACAAAAATTCTCACCACTGGACCAACAAAATCTTTCTTATCAATGGAGAAAAGATTGAAGTTCTATAGTGCTTCATTCTTCTTGGATCAACCATCAACACTCATGGAAGCAGCAGTCTAGAAATCAAACGGTATACTGCATTAGGCAAATCTATTGCACAGGACCTTTTTAAAGTGTTGAAGAGCAAATATGTCAAGTTTTAGGACTAAGGTATGCCTGACCCACGCCATGGTATTTTCAGTAACCTTATATGCATGCAACAGCTGGACAGTGAATAAGGAGGACTGTAGAAGAATTGATGCATTTGAGTTATGGTGTTGGAGGAGAATATTGAAAGTGCCATGGGCTGCCAAAAGAACCAATAGATTTGTGTTGGAAGAATTGAGCCAGAGTGCTCCTTGCATGCCAGCATGGCCAAACTTTGTCTCTCATACTGTGGACATATTGTCAGGAGGGACTAGTCACTGGAGAAGAATATCATGTTTGGTAAGGTGGAGGATCAGAGAAAAAGAAGAAGACCCCCAGTGAGATGGATTGGCAAAGTGGCAGCATCAATAGGCTCAACCGTGGCAACAATTGTGAGGTTGGTCTAGGGCCTGGCAGTGTTCCATTCTATTGTGCATAGGGTTGCTATAAGTTGGTACTGACTCAATGGCACCAAAAGCGACAACAAAATCTTTACAGGAACAGAAAGCCTCATCTTTCTCCCACAGATTTGAACTGCTGGTAGATTTGAACTGGTGACTTTGGAGTCAGCAGTCCAATGCCTAATCTACTACAAAGGCTTCTTGATAGATACCATAGAGGAACTCAATCAACAGTTATTGGATTTCAAATTGAAATCATCAGTATGAATACATGCTTGCTGTGAGACCTGAGTGATCACAGTGTTCCACTTATTCCACTTATATGGCCAGTCTATTCATATTCCCAGAAATATCCAAAAAGAAATAGGCTTCCAGTGAAAAGTTTTGAAATCTAGCATGAGTTTCCATTGAGGATTGGGAAACCCAAGCTCTGTTAGGTGAGTAATTAGATGGTTGCTGTGAGAGGAATATAATAAAAGACAACAAAGAAGTTTGATTGCAGGGAAAACAAAACTAGAACTGGGTGTTGTAACACACATATGTTCAAGACCAAGAGGAATAGTGAAAGAGAACCAAAGCCATAGTATGTGCAGGATGCAAATTATTGTAATGTCAGCAAGACTAGCGCAGAGCAGACATTTAATAATTATTTCTCTAGTGAGTAAATCAACAAAGAGTTATAACATACAAGTAATATGAAGAGGAATTTTGAAGCCTTACATTGATTCAACATTGAACAATGTATAAAAAGGGATGTGGGTTCAAATATGAGATCTAATATGTATTATTGTGCTGTGGTACAACTGCTCTGAGACAGATTTTTCCTTATTTCACTCTCCCCATGAAAAAGGGATAATTCTTACCTCAAGGTTTTAATAGGAGTTAGATTTGTAAAAGATCTGAAATATGTAGGGTATGACACATAGTACATTTTCAATAAATGTCAGCTGTTATATAGAACTGAATAATAAAGTAAAAAGGTATCTGAATCTAAGGGAAGATGAGAGCTGTTTACAAATCCCCAGTGAAGACAGAATGGAATGTAAACAAGTTCACACAGATGGCCTGCATATTGCTAATGGCTCTAGGTGTCTAAGTTGCTTGTTAAGTAAACCTGTATATAATTTATCAAAAATAATGTACAGATCCCCTCATCTAATTCTTCCTGTTACTCTCATTAGTCTAAATTATCATGCTGCTTCAGGTATTGTAAATCAGACATACTTGAACCAGGTAGACATAACTGTCCATCTGGCTATGATTTGGAGCCAAGGAGGGAACTACATCTGCTAGACAAACTATTTCAAAGGCACATATGAAAACAATCACTGCCCAAACATGCATTACTGTCTAGTGTCAGGTAACTGCTATAGAATTCAAAAAGATAAACTTCCTATTTTGATTAGCTAGAAAGTTTTCCAATATGGCACCTAAATAAACACTGTTCTTATTTGATTAATTTGAATTGGTCTTGCCCTTAAAATAAATGCAGCAATGCAATTTGTTTGTCATAATATGTCCAAACTAATGCCACACTCCACCACTTGTCTGCCAATTTGTGGCACTGTGGTGGCTTGTGGGTTGCTGTGATTCTGAAAGCTATCCCATGGGTATTTTAAACAGCAGGGTCGCCCACGGTTGACAGGTTTCAACTAAGCTTCCTGATGAAGACAGACTAGGAAGAAGTAGAGACAGACTACTTCCAAATATGTAGGAACTGAAAACCAGATGAATAGCAGTGGAACACTGTCAGTACCAGAATACTGAATACTGAAACATGATGAAAAACACCAGAATATTGTCAGATATAATGCCAGAAGATTAGTGCCTCAGGTTGGAAGGCACTCAAAATGCGGCTGATGAATTGACCCAGTGGCAGCAGCATAGGATCAAACATAGCAACAGTAGTGAGTTTGGCACAGGACCGAGCAGTGTTTCATTCTGCTGTGCATACAGTCACTATGAGTTGAAACCAACTTGATGGCACTTAACAACAATCCATAAAATGGACTACTGGTATAGTGCTTGCTGTAGGGTCAACATTGGTCTTTGAACCACAAAGTCATCAGTTTCCTCAGAATCGAGTGCTCCTCGGAAACCCTATACAGGGTTGCTATGAAGCAGAACTGACTCGACAGCACTAAACAACAACATCCATATAATGAGGAGAGCGGTGGCTCCCGGCATAAGCACTGGACTTCAAACCACAAGGTTGGCGGGTCTCTGTGAGTGGAAACCAATTCCAAGGCACTTAACAACAAAAAAATTAATAAAATACCAACTCCATATGCTAGTCCTGTACCTTTTTTTCCCTCTCAGATTCTTCTTCTGTCCTCATAATCTATTCTGTAACACAGAGAACTGCACCTTTGTCAACTTGCTTCTGGCTAAGAACCTCTTAGAAGTTATATATAGCTTTCTCCCTTCCTCTACTTTCTAATTCTCACCAGACCTTCTACGTGTAGTTTCTTTCTGCCTACACTGGTATACCCAGCAGCAGCCAGACTTCTACAGGAGAACCTCCATGCTTCTGCATTTTGTCAGGTGACCTTAGATCCTCATTCCTATGTGGCCATTCCCTACTCAGAGGGGACAGAAGCTTCCTGATGTTGCTAACCTTCAGCTTGCCTCATTACCCCATGTTAGGCTTACAGCTTCTCTATCATCCGTACAAAATTTCTTTGCAACACAGCCCTCCATTTGAAATACTAATTATGGTTTCTATTTTTTTAATGGATCTTGACTATTATACATAAAATATAAGACACTGATTAATCATCATCAGCAGCATAAACATCATCATCTAAGTTCAAAATATCTCAAAAGGTGTTGTCTTAGCAAGAGTCCTTTGTTTGTAGGAATACTCAAAATCTTTAATATGCTAAATTACAGGGTAAATTTTCAAGAAGGGAATATTAAATGCAGTGTCCTCCTCTTAATAACCTTTTTTGTTTTTTGTTTTTTTTTAATCATAAAAAAAGCTAAAAACATCTCATGGAAGTAAGATTACACAGAAGATAATTTGAAAATTCTGATCAAAGTAAACTGTTTAATGTCAGAAAATCTTGTGTATAAAACATAAGGAATCTCTTTTTTGTAGTTTCTATCCATGGTTATTTGACATATTTCTGGCTGCAAAAACCTAAAACAGATATCTTCAAAGTTAAAAGAAAGATAAATGGGCTTAGGCACACAAAAATCATGTCCCTCATTTTAAACCCATTTGCAACATTATGGTAGGCAAGGGTAAGTCATTTCAACCTGAAACACCTTTTGCAAATTTGGTAATTGGATCCAGTTTGTAGCATTTGCACCCTGGAAATACCACTGAATTTCATTTATAATCAAGCTGACTAGGTTTGAAATTATATTAAATGCACCAGATTGGGAGGAAAAAATCCAAATGGATTCACGTTGAAATGTTATTAACTTGGAAATGGTTCAATGGACATTTGGCATTTTCATGTTGGTAGATTTAATTTGAAGAGTGAGAACAATGAACTAGAGAGATATAGAGCTCTGTATTTTTGTCACTTTAACATTTATGTTGGTTGTGTGTGAATATGGATAGAAAATAAATGAAAATTTTGCCTTGAAGCTTGTGCCATGTGGAAGTTTTCTAATATTCACTTCTTTACTTTATAGTTAATTAGCTTATATATAGTTTCTCCATATAGGTACTTCATTTAAACATGTTTAATAAATATAAGAATGGTAAAGATAGGCCATTTGTAAATAAATTTAGTGCTCTACAGCTAAACATTCAGCATGAAGGATCTGGGATTTAAGACCCTAAGGTGTTTCTTAAAAAGGCAAGTTAGTATATTGTGTATTGTTATATAAAGGTGCAATACCCATTTTCATTAATTAAGTGGGGTAAAAAATAAAACAGAGAAAAATAACAGGAAGTAATGAAGTAATAGGATAAAGTCAAATTACTTACAAACAAAAAAGAATTTCAATGAACAAAGGTCTACAGACATGTTGGAAACAATAGCTTAATACCTGAATTCTCCACAGTAACAAGCAAAATGCCTTGTGCATAATAGTGTTCCATAAATATGAATTAATTTTCTCTAGATAACATGTTATCAAAGTCAAAACAGTGATAGTACCCAGTTCTGGTGTAACCACATGTGCGACTTTGGGCAAGTTACTCAACTACTGTTGGCAAGTATCATCAAGTTGATCGAACTCATGGCAACCACATACAATAGAGTAGAACTGTCCAGTGAGTATTCTTGGTTTTAACCTTTATAGAAAGAAGCCTGGGTGGTGCAGAGGGTTAAGTTTTTTACACTAACCTCAAGGTTGGTGGCTCAAACTCACCAACTGCTCCGCAGAAGAAACATGAACCGGTCTGCTTCCATAAAGATTTATAATCTTAGAAACTCTAAGGAGCAGTTCTACTGTGTCCAATAGTGGTGCTAGGAGACTGAATGGACTCCATAGCACAGGACTTGTTAGTTTAATCTTTACAGATGCAAGCTCTGGCTCTCACAGTGCTGTTAGATGGGTTCGGACTGCCAACCTTTTGGTTAGCAGCCAAGCACTTAACTAGTGTACCACCAGGTTTCCTTAGTTGCTCATGTTGTTGTTGTTACTAAGTGTCATAGAGATGGTCCAATTCATAGCAACCCTGTATAAACTTTCCTAGGAGAATCACTGACCTTGTGGCTAGCAGTCCATTGCATATCTTACAGAGTCAGGCCAACCAAACCCACTGCCATCTTGTTGATTCCAACTCAGAGTCACTATAGCATGGGTAGAACTCTTCCCTAGAGTTTCCAAGGTTGCAATTTTTTATAACATCAGTCTCATCTTTTTCCTACAGAGTAGCTGGTGGATTAGAACTGTTGATCTTGTGGTTAGCTGGCCAATGTGTAACAGACTGTCCTCTAGGGCTCTTACTCATAGAATTGTTATTTCTGTTAAGTGTTGTCAGGTCAGTTCTGCCTCATAGTGACCCTGTATAGAATTTCCAAGGAGTGGTTTGTGGATCTTAACTGCCAACCTTGTGATTAGCAATTCAGTGCTTATCCTACAGCACCAAACAACAACTCAATTCATAGATTGTTGTTAAATGCCATTGAGTCAATTCTGACTCAGTATCTGTTTTAGGATTTCTAAGGAGCAACTGGTGGGTTTGAACTACCAACCCTGTGGTTGTTGTTTGGTGCCATCAATTCGTTACTGACTCATAGTGACCCTATGCACAACAGAACAAAACACTGCCCAGTCCGGGGCCAACCTTACATTTGTGGCCATGAGTGAGCCCACTGATGCTGCCACTTGGTCAATCCATCTCGTTGAGGGTCTTCCTCTTTTTCTCTGACCCTCCACCTTACCAAACATGATATACTTCTCCAGTGACTGGTCCTTCCTGACAATTTGCCTGAAGTATGAGAGATGAAGTTTGACCATCTTAGCCTCCAAGGAGCATTCTGGCTACACTTCTTCCAAAACAGATCTATTGGTTCTTTTGGCAGCCCATGGCACTTTCAATATTCTCCTCCAACACCATAACTCAAAGGCATCAATTCTTCTACGGTCTTCCTTATTCACTGTCTACCTTTTGCATGCATATGAACTTATTGAAAATACCATGGCCTGGGTCAGGCACACCTTAGTCCTCAAGCTGACATCTTTACTCTTCAATACTTTAAAAAGGTCTTGTGCAGCAATTTGCTTAATGCAATATGTCATTTAATTTCTTAGCCTCTACTTCCATGAGTACTGATAGTTGATCCAAGAAGAATGGAGTCCTTGACAACTTCAATCTTTTCTCCATTGATAAAATGCTGTTTATTGATCCAGTGGTGAGGATTTTTGTTTTGTTTACATTTAGAATCAATCCATTCTGAAGGCAGTGCTCTTTGGTCTTCATCAGTATTTGAAGTCCTCTTTACTTTCAGCAAGCAAGGCTGTATCATTTGCATATCACAGGTTGTTAATGAGTCTTCCTCCAATCCTGATGTCACATTTTCTCGGATTATTTACTCAGCATACAGGTTGTATAAGTATGGTGAAAGAATACAACCCTATCACACACCTTTCTTAATTTTAAACCATTCAAAGTTCCCACGTTCTGTTTGAACAACTGCCTCTTCTTGGTCCATGTACAGATTCCTCATGAGCACAATTAAGTGTTCAGGAATACTGATCCTTCACAATGTTGTCCATAGCTTGTCATGATCTACACAATTGAAAGCCTTTGTTGAGTCAATAAAGCACAGGTAAACATCTTTCTGATATTCTCTGCTTTCAGCCAAGATCCATTGGACATCAGCAATGATCAGACATCGGACATCAATAATGATATCTCTCATTCCACCACTCATCTGTCAGTTTGTCGTACTGTGGTGGTTTGTGAGTTGCTGTGATTCTGAAAACTATGGCACAGATATTTTAAATACCAGCAGGGTTACCCATGGTTGACAGGTTTCAGATGAGCTTCCAGATGAAGACAGACTAGGAAGAAGGAATGACGAACTACTTCCAAATATTTAGTCACTGAAAACCCGATGAATAACAGGAAAACACTGTCAGATACCAGGCCAGAAAATGAGCCCCTCATGATAGAAGGCACTCAAAATGTGACTGAGTAAAAAGCCCGTGGGAGAAAAGCCTGTGGGACCTTCATTTGCTGATGGGGCACAACTCAAAATGAAGAGAAACAGCTATAAACATTCATTATGGTTAGTGGACCAGTGCTTATTCTGCACTACACCAGGATTCCATAGGACTGCAATATGTTGGTGTTGTTATGTGCCATGGAGTCAGTTCTATACAGGGTTTCTGAGGCTGTAAACCTTTACGGGAGCAGAAAGCCTCCTCATCTTTCTCACGCTGAACAGCTGGTAGGTTTGAACTGCTGACCTTGCGACTCACAGCCTGATTCATAACCACTACGCTACCAGAGCTCCTTAGGACTTCATATAATAAGGGAATAATAAGTACAACTTTATTCATTATTTCATTCTACAACTATTTATTGCTCTCCTGCTCTATTTCAGGCACATAGAAATGTTATGATGACTGTCATTCAGGTTATATGGCAAAAGGAGAGGGACTGAAAAAGGAACTAAGAAGTCCATAAGTGAAATACCAGTATTTAAACAAGCTGATAAAATACAGATGAGCAAGTGAATTTTGTGGTGTGGCGCTGTACGATAAGCACTGAATTGTTTACTGAAAGATCTGCTGTTCAAACCCCCAGCCTTCCCACTATAACCCTATATAGGGTTTCTTTGAGTGGACACCAACTCGACAGCAATTAACACTGAGAAAAAGTGACTCTTTACCATTCATTTATCAGTTTGTCATATTGTGATGGTTTGTGTGTTGCTGGGATACTGGACGCCATTTCATGGTGTTTCAAATACCAGTAGGCTCACTCATGGTCAATAGGTTTCAGTGAATTTTATAGGTTTAGAACAGCTTAGGGAGAAATAATAGGTGGTCCACTTCTTATGAAATAACCACTGAACAATTTAGGTATAGCAGAGGAACATTTTCTGATATAGGAGTTTTGGTGTGGTATTGTAGGATAAGCACTGGACTGCTTACTACAAGGTCGGTGGTTCAAACCCACCACTCACCTCTCGGAAACTCTATACAAGGTCACCATGAGTCAAAACAAGCTAGAAGGCACTGAACAACAGTAACAACAATTGTCTGATATAGTGCCAGGAGATGAATCCCTCTGATTGAAAGGCACTTAAATATGACTGAGAAAGACCTTATAAACACACGTAGTTAATACAACTATTATTCAAAATTACACTAGATGGTAAACATGAAAGCCTCAATGTAAAGAAAACAAGAATTCCAAAAATAGATTCAACCTTAATGATATGAGTAGAATAAAGCATTCCAGACTTTAATTAGCTCATGAGGCATGTTTCAAAATGAGAAGAAACAACTGCAAACGTCTATGAATAATCAGAACAATGAATGTATGACTTATGAACCTAGGAAAATTGGAAGCCATCAAAACTGAAATGGAACATATAATGACAGATATCTAAGGCATTAATGAAAGTGGACAGGTACTAACCATTTTGAATCATATAATCATGTGGTTAATCATGTCTGGAATGAAAAATTCTACAAGAATAGTGGCCCACAGATTGTCAAAAAGATTATTTCACGATCTACCTTGAAGTATAATGCTGTTTGTGATAGGGTACTATCTGCAGGATATAAGGAAGACTCTTTTAATACATGCAGTTAATACAACTATTATTCCAATTTACACTAACTGGTACCTAACCACAAAAGCCTCAATGTAAACAGAACAAGAATCCTCACAACTGGACCAAGAAATATGATAAATGAAGGAAAGTTTGAAGTTTTCAAAAATTTAATTTTGTTTAGATCCACAATCAACACTCATGGAAGCAACAGCAAATAAATCAAATGACATATAACATTAGACAAACCAGCTGTACAAGACCCCTTTAAAGTGTTCAAGAAAAAAAAAAAATGTCAATTTGAGGGTTAAGGTACACCTGATCCAAGCCATGATATTTTTAATAGCCTCAGATGCATGTGAAAGTTGGAGAATGAATAAGGACAACCATAGAAGAATTAATGCATTTGGGTTATGGTGTTGGAAAAGAATAATGAAACTATCTCTGACTACCAGAAGAACAAACAAATCTGTGTTGGAAGAAGTACTGCCAGAATACCACTTAGAAGCCAGGATGGTGAGACTTTGTCTTTCAGACTTCAGACATACTATCAAGAGGTACCAGTTTCTGAAGAAGGACATCATGCTTGGACTGCTAATCACAAAATCAGCAGTTCAGACCCATCAGTCACTCCATGGGAGATAGATGAGGCTTTCTGCTCTTATAAAAGATTTATAGCTTCAAAAACCCTATCTAGACCATCAACAGAGAAGAGCTGAGAGTGGGACCCTACCCAGAGAAACAGAGATGCCTGAGATGGAGATAGAGATGATGATGTGGAGTAATGAAATGACTGGGGACTTTGGACCCAGAGAGGGAAAGGGACTGTGGGCTGAAAATTGGGGGGAGGAGGGGGAAGTGTAGGGAGCAGGTTTTTGGGATATACCCTTTGGGTGGTTGAGGATGCATGGAGGGGATTGGAACCATGGCAGTGAGATGATATACGATGGAATGAATGTAAAACTAAGGTTCTCCCATGTAAACTATCATATAATTCACAATAAAATATTAAAAAAAAAAAAAGTGTGCGGAGGAAGATAGAATCTCCATTGAATAGTTTTCATCTTGTTTAGATGGGTCTGGTTTAAAGAGGTGGGGATAAGATTCTTATGATTAAATAGTGAGTAGCGTAGTGGTTACGAATCGGGCTGCGAACCTTAAGGCCAGCAGTTCGAAACTAACAGCCGCTCCGCGGGAGAAAGATGAGGCATTCTGCTCCCGTAAAGATTTACAGCCTAGGAAACCCTGTACAGGGTCGCTATGGGTCGGATCCGACTCGACGGCACTTAACAACAACAACAACAACTTGTTATCATGACTAATTGCGACTGTTACAATTGTAAAGGCCCAAGTTTTGTAACAAAGATGGGGGAGTAGTTAATCTTACAGTACTGAATCAGAGGACTGTAGGATCATCAAGGAAGAAGAGCACAAGCTGAATGTGGGGGGCACCTTATCCAGAGAAGCAGCAACACCAGAGATGGAGGCAGAGGTGGGAACATGGAGAGAGGGAACATCTAGAGGACTCTAGATTCATGGCAAGAGAGGGACTGAGAGATGGTGGTCAGGAAGCTGAGTTGCAGAATGTGCCCTTTGGGTGGTGTCAGTTATTATATATGCCTGAGTGTTTAAAAAAAAAAAAAGGAGCTAAAATGAATAGAGAGAAATACTGCTAACTGATGGTACATGGAAGGGATTATAATCATTGTACTTAAAGTATATGATTTGTTGAATGTAAAACTGAAGATCTACCCTGTATACTTGTACTCAAATCACAATAAAAACTTAACCCCCCACCAAAAAAAACAAAAACAAAAACAACCACATCCTATCTATGGTTACTGTGTATTGGAATGCTCACAACAGAACCAATAAGCAACATCTTGATAAATGGAAAAAATATTGAAGTTGTGAAGGATGTCATTTTATTTGTTTTCAAAATCTATGTTCATTGAAACAACAGTCAAGAAATTAAATGACATATTACATTTGGCAAATCTGCTGCAAAAGACCTCTTTAAAGTGTAAAAGAGCAAAGATATCACTTTGTGGACTAAGGCTCACCTGATGCAAGCCAAGGTAGTTTCAATTGCTTCATATGCATGTGAAAGTTGAACAGTGAATAAAGAACCTAAAAAGAATTGATGCTTTTCAATTATGATATTGGTGAAGTAGATGGAAAATACCATGAACTGACAGAAGAACCAACACATCTGTCTTGGACAAAGCACAGCCAGAATGCCCTTTGGAAACATGGATGGTGAGACTTCAGCTCATGTACTTTGTACATGTTATTTGAAGGGATCCAACCCTGGAAATGGGCATCATGTTTTGTCATCAAAACAGAAGACCCACAACAAGATGGATTGGCACAGTGGCTGCAACAATGGGCTTAAACATAAAAACAATCCTGAGGATGGCACATACCCAATCAGTCTTTCCTTCCATCGTGCATGAGGTCATTATGAGTCAAGGTCAACTAGATGGTAGCATAAGTGGGTTGGTATCACAAGTGACTCTACTTGTTGTCACAATAGTAAGTGACACATTACTGAATGGTAATTCTCAGGCTCTTTTAGAAAAACATTCTAGATAGAGGGTCATAGACATATAAACCAGTGTGGCTGAATCATAATAGAAAAAGGAAAGGAAGGTGGACAGGAGACAGATGATGTCAGACTTCATAATTACTCCTGAACTCTCTTTTCTCATTCACATTGTGAACTGTTTGAGCAAAATAGATTTCAACAACTCTTCTAATTATAAAAGTCTCTGATTTCTATTATTGAGTAAGATGAATCTTTGTGAATACAGTAGCAAGAACAATAGGACTACCAGGGAAAACACAAGATGATTAATGGAGTGTCTGGAAAGGGAAACATATAATAAAGATTCAGTAGTGGCTGTGATTTTGAATAACTGTCACCAAAAAATTGGTTTAAAATTGGTTAAAATATGGATATAAAGCAAAAATGTAATAGAAAATATAATATACTACATATTAGCAATTTAAACAAGTCAACTTTGCTATATTTTCTTTGAACTGTTATGTGATGTTTGTTATATTTTATTCATAAAAGAGTAAGTTGTGTTTTCATCATTGTGCATTCCAAAGTGTAAATCATTTGGGTTCAATTACTTATTCATCTTGATTATCTGATCTGAGAGATAAAGATGAAAGAGCTATCAATAAATACTTCAGCTATTTCCATGTCATCATTTTTGTAAGTGTTCTCCATGGAATATAGTCTCTGGAGTCTTATGTTCCATGAAGAAAATAACATCTATTTGATCAGGGCAGTGCAAGTGACCTCAAGGGAACAGCAGCTTTAAGGAAGTGAGGAAAGCAGTGCTATCCAGAAGAGAAATTTCTACTGCACTACATTGGTATCGTGGCTTAGGTGTTGCATTGCTAACCACAAGTTCAGTAGTTCAAATCCACCACCATGCCATGGGAGAAAGATGAATTTGGCTACTCCCTTAAAGATTTGTAGTCTTGGATACCTTGTGTAGGGAGCTCTTTTGTGGCACTGTAGAGACCTGGGATGGCTCGACTGGACTACTAACTGGACTACTAACCACAACATTGGCAGTTCAAATCCACCAACATCTCTTGGAAACTCTGTACAGGGTTGCTCTGAGTTGGAACCAACTCGAAGACACACAACAACAGCACTAACAACAATAAAACATGAGTGGGTGGGGACATTTGCAAGAAAGACCTCAGCCAATCCCACAAGAAGCTCTGAATTGAATTGCTCATTCTGAATTATCCCAAATTGACACAATGGACCAGCTCTTTGTATACATGAACCATTCAGTGTATATAGTTCTTAGTAGTTGCAAATGAGGACTTGAGTCTTGACAAGGCAGTTAAATGGCACAGTTCCGCTATGCCTAGCCTCTAGGAGTACTAGAATATGGTATAGCAGAGGAACATAAACTCCTGGGCTATGTGATTGTAACTATAATTGTGTTACTTAAAAGATTTTAAGTTAATCTTTAATTGGCCTGATACCATTTATGGTTTGCAAAATGAATTTTGTTGGCTATAAGACAAATAGTTCAAACATGCTCTCTATTTCTGTCCACTTTATACCTTCCCATAAGTCAGAATGGAAAGCCAGACATACCTTGTCCTCTTCACTTTTAGGAAGCAATGTTATGTCATCTTCTTATCACATGCTGTTAATGAGGCTTCCTCCAATCCTGTTGCTGCTTTCCTCTTCATATAGTCCAGCTTCTAGGATAATTTGCTCAGCATCCAAATTGAATATATATAAGGAAAGGATACAACCCTGGCACACACATTTCCTGATTATAAACCAAGTCCTACTCCTTTGTTTTGTTCTAATGACTGCCTCTTGCTCTATGTACATGAACAAAATGAAGTGTTTTGGAATTCTTAGTCTTCACAATGTTATCCATAGTCTTTTGTGATTCACATTGTAAATGCCTTTATTTAGTCAATTTAAAAAAGTAAACATCTTTTTGATATTCTCTGCTTTCAGACAAGATCCATCTGACATTAGCAATGAATGCAGCTTGAATTTCTGCCAGCCCCTTGTCACTATACTGCTGTAAATGTTTGTTTTTTTTTTTTTTAATTATCTTCAACAAAATTTTATTTGCTTGTATTATTGATATTGTTCAATAATTTCCTCATTCTCTTTGTTTACCTTTCTTTGGAATGGTCACAAATGTGAATCTCTTCCTGTCAGTTGGCCAGGTAGCTTTCTTCTAAATATTGTTGGCATAGATTAGTGAGGGCTTCCAGAACAGCATCAGTTTGTTGAAAAATTTTATTTTGTATCAATCATTTATTGTAGCCTTGTTTTTCACTAATGTCTTCACCGCAGTTTCAACTTCTTCCTTCAATACCATTTGTTCTTGATCATATGCAACCTCCTGGAATGCTTGAATGTCAACCAATCATTTTTGGTACTGTGAGTCTGTCATCCACCCATTTTCTTTGGATGCTGCCTGTACAGTTCAATATTTTGGTCATAGAATCCTTCAAAGTTGCAAGTTGACTTGAATTCATACTTTAGTTTTTACAGCTTGAAAAATACTGAGCATGTTCTTTCCTTTTGGTTTTCTAACTCCAGGTCTTGCACAATTCGTTATAATACCTGACTTTGTCTTCTGAAGCCATCCTTTGAAATTTTCTGTTCAACTCCTTTATGTCGTCATTTTTTCCATTGGCTTTAGCTTATCTACATTGAAGGGCAAGCTTCAGAGTCTTCTGAGGTCCACTTTGCTCTTTTGTCTTTTATGCTTAATGAACTTTTGCTTTCTTTGTGTACTATGTTCGTGATGTCATCCCACAACTCATCTGGTGTTTGGTCATTATATTGAATATATCAGATTTATTCTTGAGATGGTATCTAAATTCAGGTGGGATAGACTACTCAAGGTTGTACTTTGACTCACATGAACTTGTTATAATTTTCTTCAGCTTTGGCCTGAACTTGATTTTCAAATGTAAATCACCAGGCTACTCTCCCTAGTCTGCTTATGAGCAAATGATCTGTTCCACATTCAGTCTCTTGCTTTGGTCTGGCTGATAGTCAACTTCCCCACCTGTTCCCACAAGTGTAGTGAACTTGATTACTGTATGTTCCATCTGGCAAGGTCCATATTATAGAGTTGCCATGTTACTGAAAAAAGATACTTATAATGAATAAATCATTGGTCTTACAAAATTCTATCATGGGATTTCCAGTATTGTTTCTATCACCAAGGTCATATTTTCCAACTACTGATCCTTTATCTTTGGTTCCAACTTTCACATTCCAATAACCAATAATTATCATTGTATCTTGATTGCATGTTTAATTAGTTTCAGGTTAACCAAGTTGGTAGAATTCATAATTGACTCTGGTGGTTAGTATGCAAATTTGAATAATAGTGGTATTAACAGGTCTTTCTTGCACATGTATAGATAATATCCTATTACAGACAGCATTATATTTCAAGATTTTTTAAAATGTCCTTTTATGATGAATGTCATCCCTGGAATAGTAAACCATATGACTGTCCAATTCAAAATGGCCAATAACAGTCCATTTCAGCTAACTAATGACTAGGATACTGATATTTATGAGCTCTGTTCCATTTGAGACAACTTCCAATTTTCCTAGATTCACATTTCTTACATTACATGTTCTAATTGACAGGGATGTTTGCAACTATTTCTTCTCGTTGTGCATAATGCATGACCAGTAAATTAAGGCAACAAAAACTTTGCACCATCCATGTCATTAAATTTGTCTCAGCTATTTGAAGAGGCAGTTCTTTCTCAGCTGTATTTTGAGTGTCTTCCAACCTGAAGGACTTATCTTCTGACACTGTATCAGACAACGCTTCATTGTTATTTATAAGGTTTTCAGAGCTCCTCAGAAATGGACCACTGATTCCTTCTTGCTAATCTGTTCTAAGGCTGGAAGCTCTGCTGAAAACTGTCCACAATGGGTGTCCATGCTGGCATTTGAAATACCAGTGGGATAGCTCCCAGCATCACAGCAATACAAAAGTATGAAAAACTGGCAGATGTGTGTGGAGACATGCCTAGTATTTCTTAAATTTCAGAATCTTACTGAAAATTTCAAAGGCATTCACGTATCTCACACTAGGCTATAATAATTTCAATCTTCCTTTTAACCCATGTACATGGAATGGTAAAGTTCAGGGCAAGCTCATACATTCTTTTTCAACCCAGATATTCTCTTTTCCTGCCCTATGAAGTGATGCTTGGGGTGACTGCTCTTACTTCTGAAGTCTGAGGAAAACCAAGCCAATGCTCACAAGCATTGGAACAAATTCTATTTTCATTTTCTCTGATATATATAGGTATAATATTCTATGACCCTGCTGATATTTATATTAAGACAGGGATTAGAGATTTAGAAAGTAAATGGAAAAAGCAGATGATTTCACAGCATTTTGGTAAAATATACGTGTAACTACAAAAAAAAAAAAAGTTTTTCCATTCCACTCTGTCTAGCACAGTGGAATGAGGGCAATGATGGTTCAATGATACAACTCTAACCTTCCATGTAGAAGATCCTAGTTCAGTTCCCAATCAGTCTATCTCACATGCATCCACCACCCTTCAATACAAAGGAGACTTGCATGTTGCTATGATGCTGAAAAGATTTCAGTGGAATTTACAGATTGAAGCATACTAGCCTGGTGATTTATGTCTGAAAATCAACCAATGAAAATCTTATGCATGATAGTCCAATCTGCAATAAGAATAGTGCAGGACCATGCAGCATTTTATTCTGTTGTTCATGAGTCACCATGAGTAAGGGGGCCACTCCAGTTCAAGTAATAACAACAATAAGTCAATAAATCATTAAACCAAAGTTTTGACTGTTTAGAAAAGTAAAATTATGTTTGGCTATAAAACATTTCTTTCTACTTTAGATTATTCTAAAATGAACCATTGACTTTTTCTTCTCATCTTTGAGCATGCTTCTACAGTCATAACCCATTCAATTAATTTTATTGGTTCAGAAAATATTTACCCAGCATTTGCTTTGTCTCAGGGCCTGGTCTGAGGAGAAAAAAAACAATGATGAATCAGATATAATTCCTGTCCTCAAAAACTTCAGGATTAGTTATGAAAATAGAAAGTACATACAGAGGTAGTTTTAAGTTGCTATGGGAGTATATATTAAAGGCCCACACCCAGCCTGGGGAGACAAGAAATACCTTCCTGGAGAGATAATTCTTTAGGTTTAATCTTTTTGGGTTTGATAGAGTTATTAAGATAAAAGGTGTTATAAGAGGAGGTGAATAGGGGACGAGAATTCCAGATGAAAGGACCAGCAGGTAAGAAGGCTTAAAAGACAGGAAAGGGAAATTTGATACACTTATAGACTCTCGAGTAGCATACTGCACTGAAGCTAAACTGTAAGTGTGGAATTATGAGAGAGGAGGTGGCAAGCGAAAGAATTCAGATAATTTCCTGGAAGATTTGTTGAGGCACCATTAATTTACAAATAGTATTATAATAAGATCAGAGTTGTCTTTCAGGTTAATTTAAATAATTTATTAAAGATCACAGAAACAATAACAATATCAATAATTAATTGTTGTTGTTAGGTGCCAATGAGTTGTTTCCAACTCATAGTGAACCTATGCACACCAGAACGAAACAATTCCCAGTCCTGCAACGTCCTCAAAATCGTTGTTCCACTTGAACGCATTGTAGTTGCCACAATGTCAATCCAACTCATTGAGATTCTTTCTCTTTTTCACAGATCTTCCACTTTACCAAGCATGATGTCCTTCTCCAGGGACTGGTCCTCCCTGACAACATGTCCAAATTATGAGAAATGAAGTCTTCCCATCCTGGTTGCTAGGGAGCATTCTGACTGTACTTCTAACATGTTGTTGTTGTTGTTAAGTGCCATCGAGTCGGTTCCGACCCATAGCGACCCTGTACAGGGTTTCCGAGGGTGTAAATCTTTACAGGAGTAGAAAGCCTCTAACATAGATTTGTTTGTTTTGGCTGTCCATGGTACTTTCAATATTCTTCTCCAATAACACAATGCAAATACATCAATTCTTCTTTGGTCTTCCTTATTCATTGTCCACCTTTCACATAATCTAATTTTTCTATGGCATTCTGGCGTGGTGCTGTAGGAAACACACTGGGCTACTAAACACAAAGGTCAACAGTTCAAACCCACCAGCCACTCCTTGGAAACCTCAGGATCACTATGACTTGGAACCAACTCAAAAGCACTTAACAACAACAATCAGAAGGTTTATATACATTTGCTATATATTAAGGACTAGCACACTCAAAATGCAACTGCAGAAGAGCTGCCTCCTCAAAGTAGAGTTGTCTGTGATAACGTGAATGGAGTAAAGCTTGTGGGAGCAAAGTCCATGGGACCTTCATTTGCTGATGGGGTGCAGCTCAAATGGAAGAGAAACAGCTGTAAGCATCCATTGAAAATTGGTACATGGAATGTACTAAGTATGAATTTGGAAAAATTGGAAGTTGTCAAAAATGAAATGGAACACATAAACATCAATATTTTAGGCATTAATGAGCTGAAATGGACTGGTATTGGCCATTTTGAATCTGAACACCACATGGTTTACTATGCTGGGAATGACAAATTGAAGAGGAATGGTGTTGCGTTCATTATCAAAAAGAGTATATCCAGATGAGTCATGAGGTAGAATGCTGTCTGTGATAGGATAATATTAATGCACCTACGGGGAAGACAATTTAATACCACTATTATTCAAATTTATGCGCCAACAACTAAAGACAGTGAGGATGAAATAGAAGAATTCTACCAACTTCTTTAAACTGAAATTGATCAAACATTCAATCAAGATGCATTGATCATTACTGGTGATTGGAATGCAAAGGTTGGGAGCAAAGAGGAAGGATCCATAGTTGGAAAATATGGTCTTGGTGATAGAAATGATGCTGGACAATGCATGATAGAATTCTGCAAAACCTATGATTTGTTCATTTCAAATACCTTCTTTAGACAGCATAAGAGATGACTATACACAAGGACCTCACCAGATGGAATATATAGAAATCAAATTGACTACATCTGTGGAAATATGATGGAAAAGCTTCATATCATCAGTGAAAACAAAGCCAGGGGCAGACTGTGGAACAGACCATCAATTACTTGTATGCAAATTCAAACTGAAGCTGAAGAAAATTAAAACAAGTCCACAAGAGACAAAATATGACCTTGACTATATCCCTGAATTTAAAGATCATCTGAAGAACAGATTTGATACATTAAACACTAAAGACTGAAGACCAGAAGAGTTGTGCAATGACATCAAGAACATCATACATGAAGAGAGCAAAAAATCATTGAGAAGACAAGAAAGAAGGAAAAGGTCAAAATGGATGTCAGAAGAGACACTGAACCTTGCTCTCCAGCATAGAGATGCTAAAGTAAGTGGAGGAAATGAGGTGGTACAAAAGCTGAAGAAAATTTCAAAGATCAGCTCGAGAAGATAAAGACAAATATTACAATAAAATGTGCAAAGATCTGGAATCAGAAAACCAAAAGGGAAGAAAACACTCAGCATTTCTCCAGCTGGAGGAAGTGAAGAAAAAAATTCAAACCTTGATTTCTCATTATTGAAAGATTTTCTGGGAAAATTATTGAATGATGCAGACAGCATCAAGAAAAGATGGAAGGAATACACAGTCACTTTACCAAAAGGAAAGTGTTCAACCATTTCAAGAGGTAGCATATGATCAAGAGCCAATGATACTGAAGGAGGAAGTCCAAGATGCATTAAAGGAACTGGCAAAGAACAAGGCACCAGAAATTGATGGAATAAAAATTGAAATCTTCAAGACAGTGAGGCAGCACAGGAGGCACTCACTCACACAGGAGGCAATAAGAAATTTGGAAGACAACTATCTGACCGACTTACTGGAAGAGATCCATATTTGTGTCCATTCCAAAGAAAGGTGACCCAATGGTATGCGGAAAGCAGAGAGAATATCAGAAAGATGTTTACTGTGCTTTATTGACTATCCAAAGGCTTTCAATTGTATGGATCATGATGAAAAACTATGGACAACATTGTGAAGTATGAGTATTTCGGAACACTTAATTGTGCTCATGAGGGATCTGTACCTGGACCAAGAGGCAGTTGTTCGAACAGAACATGGGAACACTGAATGTTTTAAAATTAAGAAATGTGTGTGATAAGGTTGTATTCTTTCACCATACTTATTCAACCTGTATGCTGAGCAAATACTCTGAGAAGCTGGGTTCTATGAAGAAAATCATGGCATCAGGATTGGAGGAAAACTCATTAACAACATGCCACATGCAGATGATTCAACCTTGCTTGCTGAAAGTGAAAAGAATTTAAAACATTTACTGATGAAGATCAAAGAGCACAGCCTTCAGTATGGAATACAGCTCAATGTAAATAAAACAAAAATCCTCACCACTGGACCAAGAAACAACATTCTTATCAATGGAGAAAAGATTGAAGTTGTCAAGGACTTCATTCTTCTTGGATCAACTATCAACACTCAACAGATGTATCAGTCAAGAAATCAGAGGACGTATTGCAGTAGACAAATCTGCTGCACAAGCCGTTTTTAAAGTGTTAAAGAGCAGAGATGTCAGCTTGAGGACTAAAGTGCACCTTATCCAAGCCATGGCATTTTTAATAACCTCATACGCATGTGAAAGCTGGACAGTGAATAAGGAAGACCATAGAAGAATTGATGCCTCTGAATTATGGTGTTGGAGGAGAATACTGAAAGTGTCATTGGCTGCCAAAAGAACCAACTGATCCGTTTTTGGAAGAAGTGCAGCCAGAGTGCTCCTTAAAGGCCAAAATGGCCAAACTTCATCTGTCATACTTTAGACATATTGTCAGGAGGGGCCAGTCGCTGGAGAAGGATATCATGTTTGGTAAGGTGGAGGGTCAGAGAAAAAGAGGAAGACTCCCAATGAGATGGATTGGCCAAGTGGCAGCATCGATGGACTCAAGCATGGCAACAGTAGTGAGGTTGGCCCAGGATCGGGCAGTGTTTCGTTCTGCTGTGCATAAGGTCGTTATGGATTGGTACTGACTCGATGGCATCTAACAACAACAACAACAAGGATGGCACACTGGTTATGTGATGGACTGGTAACCCAAATGTCTTCAATGCAAACTCACCAGCTACTCCACAGAAGAAAAATGTGGCAGTAGGAGCATCACCAGGGGGATATAAAGGGTATGACCACACCAGGTTACACTGTCAGAGAGAGTAACATCAAAATGACAGACTACAAAATTTTTGTGTAGAGTTTCAGCAGGTAAGTATTCTTTTTTTTTACTAAAAAATCCTTGCAGTCATAACAACAAAAACATTTTTCATAAGTCCAACTTACTTGTTTCAATATACCTCCAAGGCTAAAACTCTATGCTTATTTACTTTTTGAACTATCTAATACACTCTGGTGAGAGTTGTCATTAATTATTACCGAACTACAAGGATGTTTCCAAATGTGTGGTTTTGTCTGCATACCCTAATAGCATGTAAATGTTCTCATGACTGCCAATGTTTTTTGGTGGATGCTTTTTCAGGTGTTCTGATATTTTAGCTGTAATAGTATAGTAAGTAGTATCTGGGAAATGGAATTCTGATGTGGCTCATAAAACACTGGATCACAAGGTCAGTTTAAACTGCAAGATTGGTGATTCAAATCCACTAGGGGCTCCTTGGAAACCCTACACTGGGTCTCTATGAATCAGAAGTGACTGAATGGCACTTAAAATTGACAACAAGTATTTGGGTACTTATATATAAATAACTTTTTTGAGAATGAAGTAGTAAGTTAAGGAAAAATAAAATTTCAGAAAACAGTTTCACTTAATTGGTAATAATATTATAACTAATAATGTTGCAATTCATTGTAGAAAGAGTTTACAAAGCAAATTTGTTACTATTCATATGGTCTTAGAGATATTGCATTTAAGCAATATTTATATAGTGTAGTGGTTACAAATCGGACTGTGAACCACATGGTCAGCAGTTCAAAACTACCAGCTTCTCTGTGGGGGAAAAAATGAGGCTTTCTGCTCCCGTAAAGATTTACAGCCTCGGAAACCCTGTTCAGGGTCGCTATGGGTCGGAACCAACTCGACGGCACTTAACAACACAACATACCTTTGTCACATATTATTCTATGATTAAAATTGATAATCAATAGTCTAAGGATTCTATACGGTCTATTATGAGAGGAGGTCAATTGGAGGGAAAATGACACCACAAATTGCAGCACTAACACCAACCCTGGTGACACCACTGTGTGGCAGTTGACTTCTGTTATGATTGCAGCTTTGGAAAGTCCATGTTTCTATCCTATAGCATCTCTATGAGTCAGAATTAAGTTGGCAGTAATAGGTTTGCCGTTGTTTGTCTGCTTGTTTAAGTTTTTTATATTTAATCTTTCAATGAATCCTCACTCCACTCAAATCAGGGAAGGACTATGAGAGTCCTCATTTTACATATATGAAATATAAGATTCAGGAAGACTAAGTAATTTGCTCAAGATCTGTCTAGTATAGATGTTGAACTTATTGCTGTTGTTGATGTTAAGTGCCATCAAGTTAGTTCTGACCCATGGCAACTCTATATAGGGTTTCTGAGGAGCGGCTGGTGAGCTTGAACAGGTGAGTTTGCAATTTAAACCGACCTTTCATTCCAGTGAACTTGCAGAGGTCTAATTTGGAGTCCTACCACTTATCTGTCAGCTTGTCATACTGTGGGGGTTTGCGTGTTGCTGTGATTCTGAAAAGTATGCTAACAGTATTTTAAATACTAGCAGGGGCACCCAGGGTGGGCAGATTTCAAATGAGCTTCCAGACTAAGAAAGAGAATGATTGCTTCTGAATATTTAGTCACTGAGAACCTTATGAATAGCAGTGGAACACTGTTAGATAGCACTAGAATATTGAATATTGAAATAAAAAGAAAACCAGAATATTGTTATATATGGTGCTGGAAGATTAGCCCCTCAGGTTGGAAGGCACTCAAAATACAACTCAGTAATAGCTATCTTCTCAAAGTACAGTTGACTATGGCAACATGAATGGAGTAAAGCCTTTTGGATTTTCTTTGCTGATTGGGCACAACTCAAAATAAACAGATATAGCTGGAATATCTATTAATAATTGGAACATGGAATACACTAACTAGGAAAATTGGAAATTGTCAAAAATGAAATGGAACTCATAAACAACCATATCCTAGGCATTAGTGAGCAGAAATTGAATCTGACAATCACATGGTTTACTATGCATGGAGTAGCAAATTGAAGAATAATCATGATGCATTCATCATCAAAATGAATATAACAAGATCTGTCATGAAGTACAATGATGTCTGTGATAGGATACTGTCCATACAACTATAAGGAAGGCCAGTTAATACAACTATTATTCAAATTTATGCACCAACCACTAAAACCAGCGATCATGAAATTGAAGAATTCTACCAAATTCTTCAGAATGAAATTTATCAAACATACAATCAAGATGAATTGATAATGGTTGACGACTGGAATGCAAAGGTAGGAAACAAAGAGGAAGGATAAGTTGTTGGAAAACATGACCTCAGTGATAGAAATGATGATGGAGATCACATGATAGAATTTTACAAGGTAATAATTTGTTTGTTGCAAATACCTTTTTAAACAACAGAAAACATGACTATACACACGGACTTCGCCAGATAGAATATACAGAAATCAAATTGTCTGCATCTGTGGAAAGAGATGCTGCAAAAATTCCATATCATTAGCCAAAACAAGGCCAGGGACAGGCTATGGAATGAACCATCAATTGCTCATATGCAAGTTCAGGCTAAAGCTGAAGAAAATTAAAACACGTTCATGAGAGGCAAAATATGACATAGAACATATCCAATCTTCTGAAAAACATATGTGATGCTTTAGACACCAAAGACCAAAGACCAGAAGAGTTGTGGGATGACATAAAGAACATCATACAGGAAGAAAGCAAAATGTCACTAAGAAGACAAGAAAGGAAGAAAAGACCAAAATGTATGTCAGAAGAGACTCTGAAACTGGCTCTCCTGCTTAGAAATGCTATAGCAATGGAAAAAATGAGGAAGTTAAAGAGCTGAACAGAAAATTTCAAAGGTCAGCTTGAGAAGACATAGGCAAATATTATGATGATATGTACAAAGACATGGAGTTAGAAAGCAACAGAGAAGAACACAATCAGCAATCCTCAAGCTAAGGGAACCGAAGAAAAAGTTTAAGCCTCTGTTTGAAATCCTAAGGATTTTATGGGTAAAATATTAAAAGGTGCAGAAAGCATGAAAAGAAGATGGAAGGAATACACAGAGTCACTGTACCAAAAAGAAATGGTCGATGTCCAACCATTTCAAGAGGTGGTATATGATCAAGATGATCATATACAATGATACTGAAGGAAGAAGTCCAAGGTGCATTGAAGGTATTGGCAAAGAACAAATCTCCAGGAATTGATGGAATAAAAACTGAAATCTTTCAACAAACTGATGAAGCACTAGAGGCACTCACTCATGTATGCTAAGAAATTTGGAAGTCAGCTACCTGGCCAAGTCACAGGAAGAGATCCATATTTGTACCCATTCTAAAGAGAGGTGACCCAATGGAATGTGAAAGTCATCAAACAATACTAATATCATATGCAAATAAAATTTTGCAAATTTGCAAATAACATTGCAAAATTGGTGGCAAATGCATATTGATAGAGAACTTCCAGAGGTTCAAGCTAGATTTTGAAGAGGATGTGGAATGAAGGATATCACTGTTTTCATTAGATGGAGCTTAGCCAAAAGCAAAGACTACCAGAAAGATGTTTGCCTATGTTTTACTGACTAAGCAAAGTTTTTCGATTGTGTGGGCCATGACAAGCTATGGACAACACTGGGGAGAATGAGTATTCCAGAACACTTAGTTGTCCTCATGAGGAATCCGAACAAAGACCAAGAGGCTTTTTTTTTTTTTTTCTTTTTTTTTAAAACAGGATAAAGGAACACTGAATGGTTTAAAATCAGGAAAAGCGTGTGCCAGGGTTGTATTCCTTCACCATACTTAATTCAATCTGTATGCTGAACACATAATCAGAGAAGGTGGTTTATATGAAGAAGAACATGGCATCAGGATTAGAGGAAGACTCATTAACAACCTGTGATATGCAGATGTTACAACCTTCTTACTGAAAGCAAAGAGGATTTAAAATACTTACTCATGAATATCAAAGACCACAGCCTTCAGTATGGATTGCAGTTCAATGTAAAGAAAGCAATAATCCTCACCACTAGACCAATAAACAACACCCATATAAATAGAGAAAAGATTAAAGTTGTCAAATACGTCATTTTGCTTAGATCAGCCACCTACACTCATGAAAGCAGTAGTCAAATAATCAAACAATGTATTGCACTAGGCAAATCTGCTGTACGAGACCTCCTTAAAGTGTTCGAGAGCAAAGATATAAGTTTGAGAACTAAGGTGTATCTGACCCAAGTCATGGTATTTTCCATTGCTTCATATGAAAGTGACAGTTGGACAGTGAATAAGGAAGACTGTAGAAGAATTGATGCACTTTAATTATGGCATTGGAGAAGAATATTAAAAGTATCAGGGACTGCCAAAAGAACAAACCAATCTGTGTTGAATGAAGTGCAATCATAAAATTCCTTGGAAGTCAGGATGGCTAGACAACGTCTCTCATACTTTGAACATGCTGTCAGGAGGAACAAGTCCCTGGGGAAGGATATCATGTTTGATAAAGTGGAGGGTTGGAGAAAAAGAGGAAGACCTCCTATGATATGAATTGGCATTGTGGCAGCAGCAATGAGCTTGAGCAGAGCAGCAATTGTGAGATTTACATGGGACCCGGAAGTGTTGCATTCTGTTGTGTATGGACTCACAATGTGTTGGTATCCACTCAATGGCACCTAACAACAACAACAGATTTGGAGTCAGGCATAAAATTAGAGGATTTTTTCTTAGTTTCCTCAGGCTTCTATACATGGTAAGCCTCAATTTAAAAATGGAATTGTTGTGTTTTTTTCTGACAACTCTGTAGTTCTGACTTTAGCTGGATACTTTTTGTTTTGTTTTGTTCTTATGTGCCTGCTATACAGCAGTGTTTGAACAGTAAATTATAACTGAACATCTTTGAGTGAACATATGAGAATGACAACATCAAGACAGCGGCATTGTATGAAATACGTATTACATATGATAAGATATACAAAGGAAAAAAAGACATGCAAGTGTGGTTTGTTGTAACTCAAATATGTGGTAAATTGGGGATTAACCTGTATCACAAAATGGGTGCCTTTGAAGAGCAAAACAATATTATCTCCTTCTTCAGTGGATAGGAGTCCAAATTCAAGGTTTCATCAGGGCCACAATCTCCCTATTTTAGGGGTAGGTAGACGTATCATCACATGATATCTTCCCCCATGTGATTTCGTTTCCATGTCTGTTTTTCCTTTTTGTAGAACATCACTCAGAAGGAGTTAGGACCCAGCCTATTCTGCTATGACAATGATAACTGGTAACATCTTCAATCAAAGAACCTATTTATAATCAAGAGCTCATTCATGGGTACAAGGATTAGAACCTGAGCATAGTTTTTTTTAGAATACAGAGTTCTACCCATAATAACCATTATATGAATTAAGTAAGAAATAATGAGATGGGAATACAAAGGAAAATAATGAAGGCAGTAGTAGTGATTATAAAGAGAAGAGGTCAGGTTAAATAAGCATTGTTGTTGCTATTGTTAATATCTGTGAGTCCATTCTGATTCATAGTGATCTTGTGTAGGGTTTTGGAAGAGCGGCTGGTAGATTGGAACTATCAGCCTTGTGGTTAGCAATCCAGTGCTTCTCCTACAGCATTACACCAGTCCTAAGCATGTACATAGTGGCTACGAATCAGGCTGCTAACATCAAGGTCGGCAGTTCAAAACTACGAGCCATAGGAGAAAGATGAGGCTTCTGCTCCCATAAAGATTTACAGCCTTGGAAATCCTGTGCAGGGTTACTATGAGTCGGAACCTACTCCACGGTACTTACCAACAAGAAGCATGTAATGTGGTAGAAATTATGAGACTTAGAGATCAACTGAGTTTTGTTAATTATGAAAGATGAAACAGTCTAGGTTGTCCCCCAGTTTTCGGCTATAGAGTGGTTGATGGTGTCATTTGCTAAAGTAATAAGTGTTTGGGAATATTTGGGAGAACTATGTGTAAAGTGAAAAATTTAGACCTGCACAGATTGAATTTGAAGTTTTTATGAGGCATTTTAATGGAAATGGTTAGTAAGTATTGTAACTTGTCCATTTAGCTGAGGAGCACAGTGAGATACAGTGATATAGGATCCATCAGAGTTAGTGAAGAAAGAGTATTTAGAGTTGTGGAAGACTGTGCAGAAAACAAAACAAAAAAAAGCAGATCTGACACTGCCATTTTGAAAGAGTCTGCCTGAAAGTTTGGTAATTGACATGTTAGTTGTTGTTGTTGCTGTTGTTAAGTGCCATCGAGTTGGTTCTGACACATAGTGACCCTGTAAAGGGTTTCTAAGGAGCAACCGGTGAGCTTGAACCACCAACCTTGTAGTTCAAACAGTTTTGCAGTCTGGCGCATTAACCCACAGTGCCACACCAGGACTTGGCATGTTAGTTAAGTGTCATCAAATCGATTCCGACTCATAGCATCCCTATCTGAACAGGGTTTCCAAGAATTGCAAAATAAATATAGTCTGTTTCATACAAAATCTAAGACGGTACAATCTGTAAACAGAATTAGTTTGATGGCTGATTTCATGTGCCAGTTTGGTTAGGTTATTGTATCTATTCATTTGGGTAAACACTAGTTTAGATGGTGCTACATGTGATTGGTATTAAAATTCAGTTGATTTTAAACAAAGAATCACCCTCCATAAAAATTAATCAACATAGAAAATGTCTGTGTTGCATGTGGGTGGGAGTCTTCTAATTAACTGAAGACTACAGGAACCTACTCAACAGCACTACACAACAACAACAGGAGCAAAAAACTGAGGTTTCTAAGGAAGAAGGAATTCTTCAAAGCTTTCACAATGATGCCTAACCTAAGGATTTTAAGCTTGCCAGTCCCCTCTATTCTGTGAGCCAATTCCTTGAGATAAATATCTTTATACAGTTACAGATAATGACATACACATAGCCATGGTTATGGTGGTGGTTATGTGCCATCGAGTCGGTTCCGACCCATAGCGACCCTGTATAGGGTTTCCGAGGGTGTAAATCTTTACGGGAGTAGAAAGCCTCATCTTTCTCCCGC
>NW_006408549.1:16505111-16507990 GCF_000296735.1 Chrysochloris asiatica | reverse complement strand
TTGTTTTCATTTTCTTCAGCTTCAGTTTGAATTTGCATATAAGTAATTGATGGTCTGTTCCACAGACTGTCCCTGGTCTTGTTTTCACTGATGATATGGAGCTTTTCCATCATTTCTTTCCACAATTGTAGTCAGTTTGATTCTATGTATTCCATCTGGTGAGGTCCATGTGTATAGTCGTATCTTATGCTATCTAAAGAAGGTTTTTGAAATGAATAAATCATTAGTTTTTCAGAATTCTATCATGCATTCTCCAGCATCCTTTCTATCACCAAGGCCATAATTTCCAACTACTGATCATCCTCTTTGATCCCAACCTTTGCAATCCAATCTCCAGTAATGATCAATACATCTTGATCATTTGATCGATTTCAGATTGAAGAAGTTGGTAGAATTCTTCTATTTCTTGTCACTGTCTTTTGTTGTTGTTGCATAAATTTGAATAATAATGGCATTAACTGGTCTTCCCTGTAGGTGCATAGATATTATTCTATCACAGATAGCATTGTACCTCATGACTGATCTGGATATGTTCTTTTTGACAATGAATCAAACACCATTTGTCTTCAATTTGTCATTCCGGAATAGTAAACCATGTGGTTTTCAGATTCAAATGGCCAATACCAGTCCATTTCAGCTCACTAATGCCTAAGATTCTGATGTTTATGTGTTCATTTCATTTATGACAATTTCTAATTTTCCCAGATCTATACGTCATACATTCCATGTTCTGATTTTCAATGGATGTTTACAACTGTTTCTCTTCTTTTTGAGTTGTGTTCCATCAGCGAATGAAAGTCCCATGGGCTTTTTTCCCATGGTCTTTACTCCATTCCCATCATCATGGTCAGCTCTACTTTGAAGCGGCAGATCTTCCCCAGTTGCATTTTGTGTGCCTTCCAACGTGAGGGGTTCATTTCCGGCACCATATCTGACAGTGTTTTTCTGCTATTTATAAGATTTCCAGTGACTAAATATTCAGAAGTAATTAATCACTCTTTCTTCCTAGTCTGTCTTCATCTGGAAGTTCATGAGAAACCTGTCCACCATGGGTGACACTGCTGGTATTTAAAATACCAGTGGCATAGCTTCCAGAATCACAGCAACTCACAAAGCCACCATAGATGTGTGGTAGCTGAGTCAGTTTAGATACTTGTAAAAGGCAGTCTGACTAAATCATCTAAATGTGGAGCATAAACATCTTTGAGGTTTTCATAGTTAACTTCAAAGTTTTACATGAATTACAAAATTATTTATATGAAGTAATCAAATAATTCAAGTTTTAGGTCTGATATGTCTTTAGTAAAGTAATTACTATCATTATTACTATTAGCCATTATGCTGGGCAGTCACAATCAAATTTTGAAAGCTGTAAATTACTTGGAAATGTGCCCTGTCAACTTTTAATAATTATAATTATGCTAGAGCAAAATCGGGTTATTATGAAAATCTTTTAATGTTTTCCATCTTTATTTTCAGATGGAAAATTGAACTACAAGATTCAAACCTCTTATATTCAGACACGCTTCAAATAATGGTCAAGCAAATACCCTGTCCTCTATTCATAAGCTCTCTGCCCACAATTATAGCTTCCTTGATGAAATAATGGGGTTCTGTTTTAAGCTAAAGTGCTTCATTATTTTGAAATCAATATTTCTTCAGTAATTGTGTTAATGAGCTCCATCAACTATTTGATTTCTATATAGATAATTTTTTTTTTTCCAAATACATTCAACTTTTGGTTATTTCAATGAGTAGAGTAAAGCTTTAAAGGAGATCATCACAAATATATATCACCTCACAGAATTGCATCTTTGGTTTTAGAATTCAATTCTATATTTGTTTTAATTAGAGTTAACAGCAGTCAAAATGCATATTAGTGAAAACATATTAATGTAGCTCTCTAATGCTATATTCTCTGAGTTTAAAATTAAATAATACAAAGGAAGAGGTTTTGGAAGTGTGCATTTGTCAATTAATATTCTTTGAATTAGTTGGACACAATGCCTCATGCAAAATGAAGTTTTGTTTTCTGGCTCTGTGGTCATAAAATTCAAAAAGTTCCAGTTCATGGCATCTGTGTAATAACAATAGTGATTTTTGCAACTATGACTATGGTGATACACAGATCCTCTATGTTTTCAAAGAAACATTACAGCTTTCCATCCTGGTCCCATTGCTATGGCTCCAGCAAAGAAGGGTGGTGAGGAGAAGGGTCATTCTGCTATCAACAAAGTGGTAACCAACATTCACAAGTGTATTGATGGAGTATGCTTCAAGAAGTATGCTTATTGAGCACTGTAGTAGATTCAGAAATTTGCCATGAAGTAGATGGGAATACCAGACGTGAGCATTGACACCAGGTTCATCAAAGCTGTCTGGGTCAAAAGAATCAGGAATGTTTCATACTATATCCATGTTTGGTTGGCCAGAAAATGTAATGAGGATTCGGATTCACCAAACAAGCCCTACATACACTGGTGACCTATGTGCCTGTCACCACTTTTAAAAACTTAAAGTCAATGTGGATGAAAACTAATAGCTGATTATCAAATAAATATATAAATCTACCTTCATAAAAAAAGAAGCATTACATATTATTATTGGCAGATGCTTCAAGATTAGTTAATATCCTAAGCAAGTAAATTATTACTTTTACAACTTTTAGAAGTTACATATGTCTTATAGCATCTGCATAAGACTTTCTAGAGATGGGGAAGACAAAAACACTCATTATTTGCTGGACATTCTTGATAAAAGACAAAGCTTCTTGAGCTTTTGTTCTTTAATTCTCTAACACACCACATTTGTGGTGTCTTGTGTATAACTGGAAACTATGCCACTGGTATTTTAAATACCATCAGAGTCACCCACAGTGG
>NW_006408549.1:16502764-16504805 GCF_000296735.1 Chrysochloris asiatica | reverse complement strand
ATAGCCATGCCACGTGATAAAATAGGCTTTTCTAGATTGTGACCTTTGGGAAGCAAATTGTCAGATCTGTCTTCAAAGATGTCTTTGTTTGTTTGTTTTGGAGAACACTGAGTGATAAAATATGAAATAATGAAATACAAATATGCATTAATATGTTGCTGTTGTTAAGTATCTGACTCAATGTTCTTGTAAAAGGTTTCCAAGGAGCAGCTGGTTGGTTTGAACTGCCAGCTTTGCTATTAGCAGTTCACTGTTTAACCTACAGTTCCATACCAGGACATATATAAATGTGAATACAAGTAAAATGGTGAGTAAAGGAAAAAAGAGAAAAAAACAAAACAAAACAAAACAAAACCTTGAGGGCATTTGTGTATTAAGGCTTTATCTTTTTCTGTTTGTTGGTTTTTCTGAGGATTAGGAGATTAATTGAGCAATAGAATTGAATTCAGTACAAAATCTATTAATTCGGTCAAATGAATTTAATTTCCACTGAATTGAATGTCAGTGGTTGGCTACATTGATAAGTAAGTTTAATTACACACAGACCCCTCTGTTTCTCTGGACTCATAGAGATTCAAGGTTGAAAACAATTTTGCAATAATTTAATTCTTTTATAAGGCAAATAATAATTTGCCTTCCTTCCAAAATTTGAATTGGGTTTACATTGTTCTTGTCTTGTGCTCTGATAATTTGTTTTTCAATGAGAACAATGGCTTAATCTAACTTTATAAGAAGGGATTCAATTCATTGCTGGACAAGACAAATCACCAAAATTTTCTTTGCAAAATTTACCACTTTTTACTCTATAATTTCTGCAGTTTGTTATTATTAATTTTTCATTCTTCAGCTAGGCAGAATTTATTTTCCACTTTTGTATATGGAAAATTTTCAAACATTTAAAAATGTACACTGTGTTGTCATTGAATCTTATCTTCTTTAGGATATACACACTCTGCTTTGTAACCATCCTCATAAAATATTATTTCAGGGTATGCTTATATCCTAGTTTCCCTGTTCTTCCTGGAGGACAAGGATTAAGGATGCCAATGAGTCATAGACAAAATATCTGTGCTCTCCTGGTGTGGGTTAATGTGCTGGACTGCAAAGTCAACTTGAACCAAAGGTCAGTGGTTCCAGCTCACCAGCCGCTCCTTGGAAATGCTATATAGGGCCGCTATGGATTGGAACCAACTGAACAGCACATAACAACAACAACTCAGATTAAAGCGTAGTTAAGTGGTAAAAATATATATGTGGGTTGCAGTGACAGACAAGTGCTGAGTACATGACCACCAATTACTGATTGTATAGTCTTTGTGAAAGTTCTTAAACTGTATCATACTTACTTTCCTTGTCTATAAAATGTTAACAAATAACCCTAACTGCACTGGCCAGTTATAAGGAAAGATTAAACTAATGCAGTCAAAGCAGTGTTTATAGTAAGAGGAAATAATCCAAAAAGCTGGATTATATGAAGAAGAATCTGGCATCAGAATTGAAGGAAGATTTTTAATAACCTACGCAGATATAAAGAAGATACCACTTTGTGTGCTGAAAGTGAAAAGGACTTAAATACTTAAAGATGAAGATCAAAGACTACAACTGCACCCCAATGTAAAGAAAACAAAAATTCTCACCACTGGACCAGTAAATAACATCATGATAAACAGAGGAAAGATTGAAGTTATCAAAGACTTCACTTTTCTTGGATCTGCTTTCAACATTCATGGAAGTAGCAGTCAAGAAGTCAAAGGATGTAGGAAAAATACAAAACAATATAGCAGACCGACTGATTACTACAAGAACAAGCAAGTTGCTTGCCCAGGAGACATCAAGGCAAGTGGTCAGGTCCCCTCAGTGCAAACCCCCTTCCAAAACTAAGACTCAATGGGAATACACACTCTGATTGGTTACCATGTCCATCACCGGTAAGGGGAAATAAGGGAAAAACAGCAATGAAGCTGCAAGCTAATCCCTACAACGTTTAATAGACTCCTGTGAACCCAGGTAGAGACCTGGTTGGCCAGCAGTGTGGCAAGAC
>NW_006408549.1:16496810-16498360 GCF_000296735.1 Chrysochloris asiatica | reverse complement strand
AAGAACAAGGTAGATAGGGTACACTGAGACAGGTTTACATGGGCTAAATGGGACAGAGGTAAATAGTGATGCATGCTCAGACTTGGGAAAACAGGGCTCTGTGATACATGGATCGAGGCATAGTCTAAAGAGGGGAAGTAATACTAAGATGCTTGACTGTCTTATGAATATTGGTTTCCCTTGCCAACTATTCTAAAATAGACACTTGGGTGGAATAGAAAGGAGTATCAGGAAACATGATTACAGAAAGTCTGTAAGCCTGTCTTCAGCCTATAACTGACTGGAATACCTAAAAGGGTTCTACAACTTGCCCAGTGAAATAGGTCTCTTGCAGGGTCTTTGCAGTGTATAGGAACCTTACGTGGAATCCGGAGCTCCATCCAGAACCTTCTGAGGTGGGAAATACTCACTAAAAAGGACAAACAGACCAGCCTCGAACAGCTAGAGCAACAGATGATACATCTTCAAAGAAAGAGTATCAGGAAAAACCCCAAACAAAAATTGAAGTATGATTGGCTACTACAAGAATAAGCAAGTTGTTCACCGGTAAGCCATCAAGGCAAGCAATCAAGTCCCTTCAGGACAAACCCTTCTAAGACTGAAAACTCAAAGGGAACATATGAAAAGGCAGCAATAAAGAAACAGGCTGAGTTCAAACACATTCCATAGACTCCCAATGACCTGGAGATGAGAGAGATGAGGAAGGGCTGGTTGGTCCAAAAAGTGGTGAGACCTGGGGACACTTGAGCCTATGGACAAGGACATAGCCACAGATGGCTAGAGCTGAGACTGAAGCATCCAGTTTATATAAAGTGAGGGTAGATGCACACGAACACTCAAAATTGCAGGTTGTTGTTGTTGTTGTTATTAGATACCATCGAGTTGGTACCTACACATAGCGACCTTATGTACAGCAGAACAAAACACTACCAAATCCTGGGCTGGGCCAGCCTCACTACTGTTGCCACACTTGAGTCCATCGATGCTGCCACTTGGACCTTCCACCTTACCAAACATGATGTCCTTCTCCAGTGACTGATCCCTCTTGACAATATGCCTGAAGCTTAAGAGACGTAGTTTGGCAATCTTGGCCTCCAAGGAGCACTCTGGCTGCACTGCTTCCAAAATGGAATTATTGGTTCTTTTGGCAGCCCATGGCACTTTCAATATTCTCCTCCAACACTGTAACTCAAAAGCATCAGTTCTTCTATGGTCTTCCTTATTCACTGTCCAGCTTTCACATGCATATGAGGTAATTGAAAATACCATGGCTTGGGTCAGGTATACCTTATTCCTCAAACTGACATCTTTACCCTTCAACACTTTAAAAAGGTCTTGTGCAGCAGATTTTCCTAATGGAATACGTCCTTTGATTTCTTGACTGCTGCTTCCTTGAGTGTTGATAGTTGATCCAAGAAGAATGAAGTCCTTGACAACTTCATTCTTTTCGCCGTTAATAAGAATGTCGTTTGTTGGTCCAGTAGTGAGGATTTTTGTTTTCTTTACATTGAGATGTAACCCATACCAAAGGCTGTTTGTGCTCTTTGATC
>NW_006408549.1:16488114-16495576 GCF_000296735.1 Chrysochloris asiatica | reverse complement strand
AAGAACATAATACAGGGGGGGGAAATGGTCATTAAGACAAGAACAAAGAAAAAAACCAAAATACATATCATAAGAGATTCTGAAACTTGCTCTCCAGTACAAAGATGCTAAATCAGATACAAGAATTGAGGAAGTAAAAGAGATGAACAGACGACTTCAAAGGGCAACTTTAGAAGACAAAGTCAAGTATTATAAAGAAATGTGCAAAGACCTATAGCTAGAATACTATAAATATAAAGCTGAGGGAGCTGAAGAAAAAAGTCAAGCTTCAACTTGAATTATTGAAGGATTCTATGGGCAAAATATTGAATGATGTAAAAAGCATCAAAATAAGATGGAAGAAATACACAGAGTCACTATACCAAAAAGAAATGGATGATGTTCAACCATTTCAAGAGATTCCATTTGATAAGGAGGCAATGGTACTGAAGGAAAAAATCCAAGGTTCACTAAAAGCATTGAAGCAAAACAAACAAACAAACAAACAAACAAACAAAAACCAAAAAAAAAAACAAAAAAAAAACCAAGGCTCCAGGAATTGATAGAATACAAATTGAATTCTTTCAACAAAATGATGCAGCTCAGAGGCACACACTCATTCCTGCTAAGAAATTTGGAAAACAACTACCTAGCCAACTGATTGGAAGAGATCCATATTTGTGTCCATTCCAAAGAGGGGTGACCCAATGGAATGTGGAAATCATCAGACAATATCATTAACATCATGTGGAAATAAAATTTTGATAAAGATACACTAAAGATACTCTCATAGCATAGTGGGTAAGAGTCAGGCTACTAACCTCAAGGTCAGCCGTTTGAAACTACCAGATGATGAGGCTTTGTGCTCCCATGGGGATTTACAGCTTTGGAAACCCTATATAGATTCACTATGAATTGGAACAGACTCCACAGCACATAACCACCACCACCAAAGATAATTTAAAAATGGCTACAACAGTACATTGATAGGAAACTTGTCAGAAATCAAGCCAGATTCAGATGAGGAACTGGACTGAAGGCTATCATTGCTGATGTCAGATGGATCTTAACTCAAAACCAATAATACCAAAAAAAAAAAAAAAATGTTTACTTGTTCTTTATTGACTATACAAAGGTTTTCAATTGTGTGGATAATTACAAGCTATAGACAACTTTGTGGAGAATGAGTATTCTGGAGTACTTGATTGTGCTCCTGAGAAACTCTATACATAGTACAAGAGGCAGTTGTCAAACAGAACAAGGGGACACCAAATGGTTCAAAATTGGGAAAGTTGTGTGTCAGGGTTGTATTTTTCACCATTTTAATTCAATCTGTATGCTGAGCAAGTAATCCGGAAGGCTGGATTACATGAGGAAGAACTTGGCATAAGGATTGGAGGAAGACTCATTAACAACCTGCTACTGCAGCTGATACAACCTTGCTTTCCTAAAACAAATAGGATTAAAATACAGATGACCATCAAAGACCACAGGCTATGTACAATATGAGTTGCACCTCAGTATACAGAAAACAAAAATCCTCAGTAATGGACCAAGAAACAACATTATGATAACTAAAGAAAAAACTGAAATTGTCAAACATTTTATCATCATCTACTATCAACACTCTTGGAAGCAGCAGTTGAGAAGTAAACTGTTATATTGCATTAGAAAAACCTTCTGTACAAGACCTCTTTAAAGTGTTCAAGAGCAAAAATGTCAGTTAGAGAACTATAGTATGCCTGACCCAAATAAGTATTTTCAGTAGCTCCACATGCATATGAAAGTTGTACAGTAAATAAGGATGACTGTAAAAGATTGAGTTATAATGATGGAGAAGAATATTAAAAGTACCATGGACTGTAAGAAGATCAAGCAAATCTGTGTTGGAAGGAGTATAGAGAGAATGCTCCTGATTAGTCCGGATGGCAAGCTTCATCTCTCATATTTGGACACATTATCAGAAAGGATTGGTCCCTGAAAAAGAACCTCATGTTAGGTAAAGTCAGCAAAAAAAGAGGAAGACGCCAGTGAGATGGACTGTCATAGTGGCAGCAGAAATGGGTTCAAGCTTAACAACTATGTGAGGATGATGCAGGACTGTGCAGTGTTTTGTTTTATTTTGATTCAACAGACAGTGCTTTGGCAGTGTTTTCATTTTATGGCACCACCAACAACAACAACACAAAGAAGACCAGTTAATACCAATGTTGTTCAAATTTATGAACCAACTGCTAAAGCCAGTGATGATAAAATTGAATACATCTGCCAACTTTTTCACTTTGAATTTGATCAAACATGCAGTCAAGATATATTGATTATTGGAATGTGTAGTTGGAAACAACGAGAAAGGATCAGAAGCTGAAAAATGTGACGTTGTTGAAAACAATGCTGGAGATAACATTCTAAGACTGCAAAATCAACAACTTATTCATTGCTAATACATTTTTTCAAAAACTTCATTTTCCTAGATACATACTTCATACATTGCACTCTATTGGATGCTTGCACCTGTTTATACTCTTATTGGATAAAAATCCTCACCACAGGACCAATAAACAACATTTTTATCAGTGGAGAAAAGATTGTCAAGGACCTCGTTCTTGTTGGATCAACTATCAATACTCACGGAAGCAGCAGTCAAGAAATGAAAGGACGTATCTCATTAGGCAAATCTCCTGCACAAGACCTTTTTAAAGTTTTTAAGAGCAAAGATGTCAGCTTGAGGACTAAGGTGCACCTGACCCAAGCCATGGTATTTTCAATAATCTCATATACATGCAAAATCTGGACAGTAGATAAGGAAGACCGTAGAATTGATGCTTTTGAGTTATGGTGTTAGAGGAGACTATTGAAAGTGCCATGGGCTGCCAAAAGAACCAATAAATCCATTTTGGAAGAAATGCAGCCAGAGTGCACCCTGGAGGCCAATATGGCCAAACTTCATCTCTCATACTTTGGACATATTGTCAGGAGGGACCAGTTGCGGAAGAAGGATATCATGTTTGGTAAGGTAGAGGGTCAGAGAAAAAGAGGAAGACCCCCAACAAGATACATTAGCCAAGTGACAGCATCGACGGACTCAAGCATGGCAACAACAATGAGGTTGGCCCAGTATAGGCAGTGTTTCATTGTGCTGTACATAGGGTCGCTATGAGTTGGTGCCGATTCGATGGCACCTAACAACAAATAACAACATCCACTTATTGAGTTATTCCCCATCAGAAAATTAAGGTCCTGATGGCTTTATTCTCTCCAAGTACTTAAGGTCAATTCTACTTTGAGACTGAAGCTCTTTCTCAGTTGTATTTTTTATGTCTTTCAACCTGAGGGATTCATGTTCCATCATATCAGAAAATGTTCTGCTACTATGAATACGTTTTTCAGTGGCTAACCATTCAGAAGCGGTCTGCCTCTCCTTTTTCTTAGTGTGTCTTAGACAGTCCACCAAGGGCGAATCTGTTGGTATTTAAAATGCCAGTAGGATAGCTTCCTGCATACAGCAGCACACAAGCCACCACAGTATGACACGCTGACAGATGAGTGGTGGTCTATTGATATAGATATTGTATTTTATTCAATTTGGCAGTCTTCAAAATCAATCTCTCCCTCTTTGATGTAAAGGGCTTTATGTTGTTCATTGTGTCCTCAGTGCCTCAACTAATAATTGCCCAACCAATAATTGCAGAGTCAGGTGATGAATGAATGGATGAGTGACTTAAGAGAAATTTTTGCTTTAGGGATATAGGTAAATTTGACAAAGGAAAAATAGGAAGAGCAATGTTTACTTTTGTATAGAAAAAAATTGAATATAATTATAATATTCTTGTGGCCTCCTAATAGTGACCTATGTAATTAAAAGAGAGAAAAAATATCATATAATTTTAGTGCTATATCCATTTACATCAGGGATGGGGAACATCCAGCTCTTGTACCTTATAAGCCTGGGAAACCATTTGGTCTGGCCCTGCCAAGGACACTGCAAGTAGGACTCAAAGTTCCATAAACTTAGGAGCTTTTTTCATAGTAACATAAATTTATATAAAGTGATGTGATACACATCCAAATGTCCCTTGGCAAAAAAAAAAAAAAAAAGGTTCTCCACCCCTAATTTACATAGGAGAAATAGAATCAATATTCAAAACAATCTCTCAAAATAGGATAATGACAGTACTTACACTGGAATTGTCCTGAGGAATAGAAACCAGACACAGTAAAATCTTGTGATATTTTTAACTAGATAAAAGCTTATGTTTGTGTAATAATCATAAAGTCAGAAGTTCTGTACCCTTTTACTTCAGAGGAAATTATGATTGTTATCTGTCTTAATATTAAATGAGCAAGGAAAGTTTTAGTTTAAGGACAGTTGCAAAACAATATCCAAATGAAAGTTTGCATATCAGTTTTAAAATAAGCTTTTATGAAGCTACAAAAATCCTTTCAAATGGTTAAGACACCAAAGAGGAAATTGAAGCTGTGAACTTTTCTCGGTTATGTCAAAGCTATGCCTCAAAGTTAATAATGGAGATAATGATAAACTTATCACTGGCCTTAAAAACATAAACTTTAAAATATTACTGCAAATAGTAATATCCATATTTCTTTTTAAAAGATGCAAGACACCATGCAGAAATGAACTATAGCTTGCTCTCTATTATACTCCAAGGATCAATGTACACATGTTCACTTCAATACTGCACCTAGTTTTAGAATGTATTCAACAATAATGATTAGTTAACATTTTTCATTAATCTAAAGGTTCAATTTTCTTTGTTATTTTAACAGTTCTGAACAAAAATGCATATAAAGTTGTGGTGTGGCATAGTTTAATGGATTGAACTCATTAGATTGCATTATAAAAGAGAAAAAAAATTGGTGCAACTTAGAATTCATGGGGTGTCTTAGATATTTGAAGACATAAGGTTTATTTTTGTAAGTGTCATCATGTTGGTTTCAACTCATAGAATTCCTGTATAGCATTTCCGAGGAGAAGCTGGTGAGTTTTAACCGCTGATCTTCAGGTTCAACCCAAACTTTTGGTCCAATGCTTATCCTAGTGACTAGTTTCTGTAGTATATGACAGGTTTTCTAAATTAAACCAGTTTGTGATAACTGAGTAAGAATAATTCATTGCAATTTTGCCTATGCTAGTATCAGAAGCTACTTTTCATCTTTTCTAAAAACACCAAGAAAAATGTTCAAATGAAGAGAAGCCAAACTTTCCACCTAGAAGAAAACCTGAAAAAAATTCTGCATCTGAATTTCTAGTCATCATTTGAACATAGTTGTGCTCTGTGGGGTCACTTCAGACTTAGATCTTCCCCATAGGGTTTCCAAGGCTGTAACTTTATGTAAGCAGACTACGAAGTCTTTTCTCTTGTCAGTAGCTGGTACGTTTGAACTGTCCAACTTCTGGTTAGGAACCAAGTGCTTAACCCCTGCACCACCAGTGCTACTTATAAGTTGAATAAATGGATAAATTTCTGCATATTTTGATTCATTGTTGTTGTTGTTGTTAAGTACCATCGAGTCGGGTCCGACCCATAGCGACCCTGTACAGGGTTTCCGAGGGTGTAAATCTTTACGGGAGTAGAAAGCCTCATCTTTCTCCCGCGGAGCGGCTGGTAGTTTCGAACCGCTGACCTTAAGGTTCGCAGCCCGATTCGTAACCACTACGCTACCAGAGCTCCTTTTTTGATTCATTAGCATGACATAAAAATGATTAATCCCTGGAAAAACCCATTTAAATAATAAAATTGTTTCTGTATCAAACACCATCATCCCTGTAAATCAGTACCTATAAACAAAATTAGACTAAGAATTTGATGCTGCCTGACTCCCCTCACCTTTATCCCTAGAAAGAAGATAAATGGTTTTCAAGCTCATTTTAACATTCTTGCTGCTAATGCTTTGTTCTAATTATAGGGCATGACCCTCTGTTAACTCTCAGCAGTCCATGGCACCACCAAAGCTCCTTTACCATGATTCTAGTTATTTAAAAAAATACTCTGGTAGTGTAGTGGTTACAAGTCAGGCTACTAATCTCAAGGTCAGCAATTCGAAATTATCAGCCACTGCATGGGAGAAAGATGAGGTTTTCTGCCCCCATAAAGATTTACAGCCTTGGAAACCCCATACAAGTCACTATGACTCGCAACTGACTTCATAGCACACCACCACCACTACCACAATAGCATTTTATGTCTTAGCATTTCTAGTTTTCTGACTCCTTTAAGTGAACGCTGAAACTTCCTTCCTTCTATTCTTCTTCCCTTCAATTCCTTCATGTTCTCTTGTCTCATCATCTCCTCTAGTGCCCTGACACTTCCATATCCCTTCAGTCTATCCATTCCCTTGTGTTTATGAATAAGTCCTGATATAATAATATAGATTATATGATGCCCAATTTTTTATTTATTATTAAAATAATACTTAACCATAGTCCCTCTCAATCCTTCCTTCATAATATGCTATATTCACCTTCCCAGCAAATAGTGTGATGAATGTTTTAAATTTCATTATGTAATAATTTTATTAACTTTTCTCTTCTACATCAATTTTAATCTCCATGCAGTAGTACAGTGAATTATTTAATATGTGTCTTCTAGCTATGTCATTGGAATTCCTACTAAATGACTTTTTACTACTAGGTCTAGGATACAGAAGTTGGGGGAAGTTGTTGATAGGATTATATGGTTTGGTTGTGAATGATTGTTAACAGGGTTAATTCTAATTGTAAAAACTTGAAAATCTAACAAGGGTCTTGGTCAATTTTGCCAACCTGTTAGGTGTAAAATGAGCCATTTTGGTGATGTGAGTAGACTGCACATCTTTGTTTGACTCACCAAGCTTGCCACCATCTGACCTCCAGTTCTTGGGACTTGAGCCAGTGGCCTAATCTGATTTGCCAACTTCCACGATCTTGTGAGTCAAAAGCCCAATTCTGTGTGAGAAAGGACAATTCACCAGACGGACATCTGAACGGCAGATTTGGGATTTACTAACCACCATAAACACGTGAGCCCTTTCCTTGATGGCCCCTGAGTTTTGTAACCATCGTAGAGAATTGTAGAAACCTGGGATCAAGGAGAGGAGTGATTCCTGATATCAGGGATTATGGAGTAGTATCAATCCTGGTGTGGCGCTGGGGGTTAATGCGTCAAACTGCAAAGCTGTTTGAGCTGCAAGGTTGGCAGTTCAAGCTCACCAGCTGCTCCTTGGAAACCCTATACAGGGTCATTATGGGTTGAAATGTACTCAACAGCACTTAACAACAACAACATAACACTATAATGAAATTTGGGCATTTTGAATGTCTTTAACTTTCACCTCATAGGGACCAGCCTCATGCTGATCCTTAAAAAATAAATTAATGTTATATTACTATAAGAACAGTAGCCACTTCTGGCCAAATTATTTTTAAGTATTGCTTAGTAATTTCCTGAAATATAACTAGAAATTTCTTTAGTTTAATATTTCATTA
>NW_006408549.1:16480565-16487734 GCF_000296735.1 Chrysochloris asiatica | reverse complement strand
CAACATCAATTTTTTAGAAATTTATTTGCTTCATTTTTATTTTAGAATATTTTCACATTTTGCATTTAAATAATGTATTTCTAATTCTGTAATTATTTTTAGATTTTACACTTATATAGGGATATTTTTCAATTCTATGATGATTTCTAGGCATTGAATGCACTGTCACATAGAGATATAGAGTATACATTTCTACTTTACTCACTATAGTTTTATTAACATTTATTAAATTTACCAGAAATTTTTTTTATGAAACATGAGAATTTCATAAAATTCTGTTTCTAGTCCAGATAGAGATGGTAAATTAAATACAGATGTTTACTAATATCCCTTCTGATATGCTACTTAAAAAAAAAATCAAAGTGATAGAGATAATATAAATCAAAATGGCAAGAGAAAGTCAGGAGAACAATACAATTTTGGAAATCATTAAGCTGTTAAAATTAATAAATGAATTTAATATATTTTACAAAGGTGATATTCAGCAAAAAAATGAGGAAATTCAGATGAAAAGACTTTGAAGTTTAAAACTAAAGAAAACTTGATGTAGCACCAGAACATTTTCAAATATTGTGCCAGAATATAAGTTCTTCAGGTTGGTATGCACTCAAAATATGCCTTAAGGAAGAATTGGTCCTTAAAGTAGAGTTAACCATAATGACATGAATGGCGTAAAGCTTTTGGTACCTTCATTTTCTGATGGAGCACAACTCACAATGAGGAGGAACAGCTGCAAACATCAATTAATAATCAGAATATGGAATGTCTGAAGTATGAATCTAGGACTATTGGACGCTGTCAACAATTAAATAGCATGCATAAAGATTGATATCCTAGGCACTAGTGAGCTGAAATGGACTGATATTGGCCATTTTGACTCAGACAATCGTATGGTTTACAATGATCAGGAAAAATAAATTTATTGACAAAAAAGAATATTTCAAGATCTACCTTGAAGCACAACGCTATCTATGATTACAAGGAAAGCTGGTATTGCACTGTAGGATTAGCACTGGACTGCTAACTTCAAGTTTGGTTTCACAATCCCAACTACTTATTGGAAAACCTATTCAAGGTCACTATGAGTCAGAACCAACTCAAGGCAGTTGAAACAGAAACAAAAACAAGGAATACCAATTATTACTACTATTATTCAAATTATGCACCAATCACTAAAGCTAGTGGTGATGAGATTGAAGAATTCCACCAATAACTTCAGTTTGAAATTGATCAAACAGGCAACCAAATATATTGACAATTACTGGAGAGTGGAACACAAAGGTGTAAACTAAGAAGAGTAGTTGGAAAATATAACCCTGGTGATAGAAATGAAGCTGGAGAATACATGTTAGCATTTTGCAAGACCCATGGCTTATTCATTGCAAATACTTTTTATAAACAACATAAAATGTGACTATACACATGGACATCACCTATACACAGGAATCAAATTGACTATATCTGTGGAAAGAAACAGTGGAAAAGCTCAATATCATCAACCAAAACAAGGTCAGCAAACAGCCCACTGTGGAACAAACCATCTACTGATTATATGCAAGTTCAGTCTGAAGCTGAATAAAATTAAAAGTAGTCCATGAAAGCCTAAATAGACCCTTCAACATATCCAATCTGAATTTAAAGACCATCTCAAAAAATATATTTAATGTATTAGACACTAATGTCCGAAGACCAAAAGACTTAAGGAATAACTTCAAGAACATCATACAGGAAAAAAAACAAAAGTTCATTAAAGGCACAAGAAAGAAAAAAAAAGACAAAAACGGATGCCAGAAGAGATTCTGAAAATTGCTTTTGTGTATAGAGATGCTAAAGCAGCTGCAATAAATGAGAAAGAAAACGAGATGAACAGAAAATTTCGAAGAACAGCTTGAGAAGACAATATCAAGTATTATGAAATGTGGAGTTACAAAACCAAAAGGGAGGAACATGCTCAGCATTTTGCAATGTGAAAGAACTGAAGAAAAAAACCAAGCCTCCACTTGCAATATTGAAGGATTCTATGGGTGAAATATTGAATGATGTAAAAAGAATCAAAGAAGATGTAATGAATATACAGTTATTGTACCAAAAAGAAATGGTCAATGTTCAACCATTGCAAGAGGTAGCATTTGATCATGAACTGATGGGCACTGAAATAAGATGTCCAAGCTGCTCTGAAGGCAAGTTTCCAAAAATTGATGGAACACAAAATGAAATATTTCAACAAACTGATGAAACATAGATGAATCACTCACTCATCTATGCCAACAAATTTGGAAGACAGCTACCTGGCCAATGGGTTGGAATAGATTCATATTTGTGCCCATTCTACAGAGAGAGGTGGCCTGACATAATGCAGAAATCATTGAACAATATATATCATTAATATCTCATAAAAGTAAAATTTTGCTGAAGATAACTCAAAAATTGCTACAAGAGTGCTTCGACAGGGAATTGTCAGAAATATAAGCCAGATTCAAAAGAGGATATGGAACAAGGAATATCTCTACTGATGTCAGATGGAACTTGGCTGAAAGCAGAGAATACCAGTAAGATGTTTACTTGTGCTTTATTGACTATGCAAAGGCTTTCAACTGTGTGGATCGTGACAAGCTATACATAAAATTGTGAAGAATGGATATTACAGAACACTTTATTGTGTTCACTAGGAACTTGTGCATAGACCAAGAGGTATTTGGTTAAACAGAACAAGGGCATGCTGAATGATTACAACAGGAGAGATGTGCTTCAGGGCTGCATACTTTCACCATACTTATTCAATATGTATTTTGAGCAAATACTCCAAGAAGCTAGATTATATAAAGAAGAACAGGACATGAAGATCGGGAAAAACTCATTTATCAACCTGCAATATGAAGATGTTACAACCTTGCTTGCTGAAAGTGAAGAGGATTTAAAATACTGCCTGATGAAGATCAAAGACTACAGCCTTCAGTATCGATTGCACCTCACTGTAAAGAAGACAAAAATTCTCACAACTGGACCAATAATTTGAATATGTTATCAGGAGGACAAGTCCTTGGAGAAGGATATCATACTTTGGTAGAGTGTATGGCCAGTGAAAAAAAAGAACCCCATTGAGGTGGGTGGACACAGTGGCAGTAGCAATGTGCTTAAGTCTAATAACTTTTTTGAGGTTGGCACAGGACAATGCCATGCTTTGTTCTGTTTTGCATAGTGTCACTATGAGCTTGAACTGACTCAACGGCACGTAACAATGGAACAACAGTGGCAGGTACAAGTGTCAAAGAGTGGTAAGACAAACATAAGAATAAAAGATTAAGATTCTATTAAGAATAAACATTGTAATGCCAGCTATTTTGGGTGACTGTCCTCTCTACCCAGACATTTTTCTCTTTCAATATGTTGAATCTAAGGCAATCTGTACCAGGGGCTATGAGACTGAGCTGAGGGCCGGTTTCTATTGTTATTTAAGTATGGTCAAGTCAAATCTAACTCTTTGCAACCCTATATAGGATATCTGAGGAACAGCTGATGGCTTTGAACTGCTGACCTTGTGGTTCACAGTCCAATGTTAATTCTACAACGCTACACCAGAAGGAGCACTGGTAGTGTAGTGGTTATGAATCGGGCTGCGAATCTTAAAGCCAGCAGTTCGAAAATACCAGCTGCTTCGCGGGAGAAAGATGAGGCGTTCTGCTCCCGTAAAGATTTATAGCCTTGGAAACCCTGTACAGGGTCGCTATGGGTCAGAACCGACTCAACGACACTTAACAACAACAACAACACCAGGAGTCCCTGAGGGCAGGCAGCAACCATGAAAACATGGTGGTGGTGATTGTGTGTCAGTGAGTCAGTTCAGACTCATAGCTAGCCTGTACAGGATATTCAAGGCTGTAAATCTGTATGGGAGCAGAACATTCACCTTTCCCCTGTGGAGTAGCTGGTGGACTTGAATTGCTGAACTTTTCAGTTAGCTGCCCATTGTGTAACCCACTCCATCACCAAGGATCCATGAAAATATGAGGGTTATATGGAATTTTCTGTATATTGATTGGTGAGACACAAGTCTCCTTCCTATACACAACTTCCAGTATTTTGGCACACAGCACTAAACATCCTAGGTAGGAAGCAAACAAAGCAATTTCCTCTGGTAAGCCTGACCAACTGAAAGGATGAAGATCTAAAGATCTTGAGTGTTAGAGTCCTTTAGTTGAACTATCTTTCCAGATTATTCTCTAGGGAAAATTACTTATCAGCCAGCTACTGAGGGATTCACTCATTAGTGGATAATCAAGGTTAAAGAAGCATTAGATGGACACCTCTAGATTTAGAGGACACCTCTAGATTTAGATTCCAAACAAGAATTTGGAAGAAACATACAAGAACCAAGAAAAGTATTCCATTAATTTAAAGATGCATATCTTTTAGATTTTGTTTTAAATTTTCAGAAGAAAGAATAAGTGAGCTGTGAAAAGAGAAAATATGATATCAGAAATGAAATTTTAAACAGAAAAGAAAATAACATAAAGAATTTCATTTATAACTTGATGGGAAATACGAAAGAAAAAGCAAAGATATTTGAAAATGTTTCCCATTGTGGATAGAGAATATGATGGAGAACAGGTGCCTCAGATATTTCCTCAATATTTAAAGCCTCAAAGAACAATGTGATACAAAGAACAAACTGATACAAGTTTTAAAGAAAATTTTAATAATTTAAATAATGTCACCATCATTTACTAAAAAATATTCCTTTCCTTACTGCATTTGATGTAACCAAGTCATATATTAAATTACTGTTTGGAATATACCTTTATAGCTATTTGTACAAGTCCAATGTTGATTTTTATAATTATACAAATATCACATTATTTTCAAGATGATTAAACTTCAGTACATTTTAATTTCTGGCAAAGAAAATACTTCATCAAATTGTTTTTCTAATTTTCCCAAGGAATTTTTTTGTGTGATATTTCTTAAACAAACTAATTCATTCATATATATGTTTTATTGTGAATTATATGATAGTTTACATGGGAAAATATTAGTTTTAAATTCATCTTATTATATATTGTTTCATTGCCATGGATACAATCCCTTCCATGCCTCATCAACCAACCAAAGGGTATAACCTACAAGCCTGCTCCGGTCATCAGCACATGCCCCTTCTCCTTCTCTGGGTCTAAAGTCCTCAGCTGCTCCATCTCTCCATGTCATTGTCTCTGCCTCCATTTCTGGCATCACTGCTTCTCTGGGTAGGGGTCTGCGCTCTGCTATTCTCCCTTGATGGTCCCAGGGACCCTGCTCCTAGACTACAAAGTTAATCACTCCCCTCCTTGCTACAAAAAGTCTACCTTTACATTTCCAAACCTCATAATCAGTCCTGATAACAATTATTCACTATTGTATCACAAGAGACCTATCTGCATTTCTTTTCATCAGCCCGGCCTAGACAGATTGGTTACTACTCAGAGGACATTCTACCTTCCTCCACACCCTCTGGATCTAGATTTCTTCTTGAAAGCTTGTAAGCCAGTCACTTCTTGCCTTTGTAGCCCTCTCACTTTGGGTAGCCAATGTCCAAGTTGCCCATCCCTGTCTACTCTGTGTTTGGAGTTGGTGAGAATGATCCTTGCTGTAAAGATTTGTTCCCTCTTTTGAGCTACTGCATCCATAAGTGTAGGTCAAGTGCATCAAATTGTATCAGATTACACTTTTTTTCCTCTTCTTTCTTTTTCTAGTTGAGCTCTGATCATCCAGTCATTGAGGCCAGGTCAAGTGGGGATTATCTGCAAGTGTGGTATATCTGCATATGCCCTCTCTTCTTATCAGCTGGATGCTTCACTCTCCACTCTAGTACTCTATGGTTTTGTCACTGACTCTGGGCCCAAGAGTCCCCAAGTCTTGCCACACTGCTGGCCAACCAGGTTTCCACCCGGGTTCTATTGAACGTTGTAGGGCTTAGCTTGCAACTTTATTGCAGATTTTCCCTCACTTCTCCTTATCAGTGATGAACGTGGTCACCACTCAGAGCGTATATTTCCATTGAGTCTTAGTCTTGGAAGGGGGTTTGCTCTGAGGTACCTGACCACTTGCCTTAATGTCTCCTGGGCAAGCAACTTGCTTGTCCTTGTAGTAATCAGTCGGTCAGCCTATATTGTTTTGTATTTTTCCTGTCAGTCTTTCTTTCAAGAAGTATCTTCTGTTCTTCTAGCCACTCCAGGCTGGTCTGCCCATCCTTTCAAGTGGAAATTTCCCACCTCTGAAGATTCTGGATGCTGCTATTTTATTTATATGGATTATGTTGATCGTTTTTCTAATGTTGAACCATCCTTGCATCCCTGATATGAATCCCACTTGATCATGATGTATTATCTTTTTGATGTGTTGCTGGATTCTGTTGGCTAGGATTTTGTTGAGAATTTTTGCATCTACGTTTATGAGGGATTTTGGTCTACAATATTCTTACTTAGTGATGTTTTTCTCTGGTTGTGGTATGAGGGTTATGCTTGCTTCATAAAATGTATTGGAAAGTTTTCCATTTTCCTCTATCTTCTGGAATAATTTGAGTAGAATTGGTGACAGCTCTTCTCTGAATATTTGGTAGAACTCATCATTAAAGCTATCTGGGCCTGGACTTTTTTTGGTTTGGAGTCTTTTGATGACCTGATCAATTTCTTCTTTTGTTGTGGGTCTGAGTTCAGGTTTTCAACTTCACTGTGTGTAAGTTTAGGTAGGTCGTGTTCATCTAAAAATGTATCTATCTCTTCTAAGTTTTCAAATTTGTTGGAGTACAACTCTTCATAGTATTCTGTTGTTATCCTTTTGATTTCCTTTGGTTCCGTTTGACATTGCCCATATGGTTTCTAATGCGTGTTATTTGTGTCTTCTCCTCTTTTCTTTTGTTAGGTTTGCCGATATGTCTGTCAATTTTGTTAATCCTTTCAAAGAAACAGTTTCTTGTCCTGTTGATTCTTTCTATAGTTTTTCTGTTTTCTATCTAATTTATTTCTGCTCTAATCTTTATCATTTCTTTTCTTTTGGTGGCTGTTGGTTCCCTCTGTTGGTCTGTTTCTAATTGTTGTAGATGCTGTGTTAATGTGTTAATTCTGATTCTTCTTTTTGGATGTGTGCGTTTATTGCAATAAATTGTTCTCTTAGCACTGCTTTCGCCATGTCCCAAA
>NW_006408549.1:16468935-16478929 GCF_000296735.1 Chrysochloris asiatica | reverse complement strand
TGTTCCTGTAGCACTTTCCTGACTTCTTCCTTATTTTTCTCAACTCCATTGTAAAGTGTTTTGAAACATTTTATAATCATTTTTCTGAATTCCTTCTCAGACATTTCCAAGGCCTGCCCTCCTTCCAGAATGGAGTCCAGGTCTACCACTAGGTCATTTGTCTCACACATTTTATCGTGTTTCTGGACAGGTACTGATATGGTCATCTACTTTTGCTTCTTGGACATGTTTAGTGTATATCTGTGACCTTAATAGTTAACTTAGTATGTGTTTTGGTTTTTTTTTTTGCTTTCTGATTGCTTCCAGGTAGATGTGATCAGGATGTGGACTTCTCTTTTCACTCTTCTTATTGCTTAACTCCGAGTAACTTTCACAGGTGTTGTCTGCCTTCCTGGTATATGGCAGTTGGTATTGGTTCTTGCCTGGGTTTTGGTGTTTTATAGAGTGTGATTGTAGTTTGGCTGTATGACAGCAGTTGCTGACTCTTCTTGGGTAAACAGGGAGAGAAAGAGTCTCCCAAAGGTAGAAGGGGGAGCATAAAACAGCAAAACAGCACCAGAAAAAATAAACAACCACAACAAAACAAAACTAGACTGAATACTGCAGTGTATAATCACTGAAAAGGGAGCTGAGGGAGAGAAGGAAAAAAAAAAAAAAATCTGTATCCTAATATGAGTATGACTTTAATGTCCTCTCTTTAGCTTCTTGCTTTCAAATCTGTCTGAGAGATTTCAAGATGCCACTATTGGTTGTTAGGCTGTACTACAGGCTTTAATTTAATTTTCAACCTGTTTTGTTTTCAAACTTTCTTTCCCTTTGTACAGCCCTGTCCTGGCCTTTCTCTTATTTAAAAAAACAAAAACAAAACATTAAGGGCCTGCTCTTGGGCTGAGTATCTGTGTGCATGTGTGGTAGAAGAACCCACCAGCAGTCAGGGTAGGGTGTGTCCATTTGCTCAGGCACCTCCTCTAGTCACCAGAATGGAAGTGCACAAACAGTGGCGGACCAATTACCAGATACCAAAAAAAACCCAAAACAAAAACATATCAGAACAAAGCAAAACCGACCAATTGTATTGTTCATCTTTGCTCCAAGGTTCCCACAGCGTTTTTCCATGGTGTTTCAGCTCCCCCGCTTGGTCTTGTAGTTTGGTCTCACCCAAGATATCGGTTCCAGGCCTCCCAGTTTGGCAGATTCAAAGCACGTGATTTCTTACTTCAGCTTCAAGTTCCACTAGCTATAAGCCTTCAAACTTTTAAAAATTTTCCTATCTCTGTGGTTCTGAGTTTTGGAGCTCTGCTCTGGATCTGCTTTGACTTGTATTCTGTGGTATGGCTGATGATAAACTTCACTTCACCTCTACCCTAGCTGTCATCAAGCCCTGCCTCTTGATAATCTCTAATATATTTTTTAAAACACCAGTAAACACACTCACTTTCATATCCTGTGGTTTTCAGATCTTATTCACATTGCTTACTCATAAGTCTGAAGGACAAGGCATCCACCCAGTTTCTCTGTTCCTGCAATTAGGTTTCTGTGTCTTATAAATATACCAAACCACCAGACACACTGCAATCAAGCCAATTCTGATTCATACTAACCCTATGTAGGGGTTCTGAGACTGCAAATCTTTAGTGGCATAGACAGTTTCATCTTTCTGTGCAGCAGCTGGTGGGTTTGACAGTTTTCTCTGTGCTTTCTTTGGTCTCTTTCTGTTCTGGAATTCTGATCACTCATAAGTTATTCCTCCTGATGGTGTCCCACATAAACCATAAGATTTATTCCTTCTTTTTACTGATTGTTTTTACAGACTAGAATATTGGGGAAATTGTCTTCAAGCTCTTTAATTTGACTCATATCTACTGCTTTGCCCTTTCAGTATATTATCCATTTCTGAAATTTTAGTATTAATCTTCTGGGTTTCTAAATTTGCAGATTTTATATCATTTCTAATTTTTTTTCCCATTTATTTTCTCTGTTCTTTTAGTTTTAACTGAATTTTAAAGTTTTTTCTTGGTTCTCCTTGCTTTCATTTGTAGCTTCCTCTACCTTTCTCTCAGTCATTGAATACTTAACTATCATTCTTTTGGATTATTTATCAGGTATTTCAGTACCTTTTCTTCCTTAAAAACATTTTCTGACTCTGTATCTTAGTTACTAATTTGAGCCATCCTATCCTGTTTCTTAAGGAGCCCTGGTAGCGTACTGTGTTACTTGTTGGGCTGCTGATTGCAAGGTCAGTTTCTAAAACCCACAAGCTTATGCTTGAGGGAAGAATGAGACAATCTTCTTCCATAAATATGTACAGTCTCAGAATCCCTAGAGAGCACTTCTACTCTGTCCTGAAGGTCATGATGGATTGGAATCAACTCTGGAAAGTGGGTTGGGCATCATTTCTCTGCTGAACTGAAATTGTCTGTTGTCATCAAGATGTTGAGGTACCAGATTTGTATTTAATAAATGATTGGATTTGGTGTGTTCTTAGGCATTCACCATCTGCCTCCTGGTGGGCATGATTAAAGAATGGAAGTTTGTGAAAAGTTCTCTAATCATGCAACTTAGTTCAAGGTGGGTTTGGCTGGTGTTGGCTGCTGTCTATTATTGATCAGGTGACATAGGAACTGGTAATGGCTCTTATATGATGGGTGGAACTGCACAGGATACAGTTGTGGCTGAACTGTTTGGGCTTTGTTGTTGTCTCCCATCAGGTGGAGCAAGAACACACCACAAACGAAACAAAATCAAAAAACAATAGTGAAAAAATGAGAAAAAAACAGGTGTCAGCAAGAAAAAATAATATAATAACGAAAATGATTTAAAAAGAGGAGTGGAAAATAAAGTAAACCTCTGGGAGAGAACAAAAAAGAAAAGAGAAAGAAAGGAAAAAAGAAAAGAGGAAGAGATAGAAGAATAGTAAAAAGAAAAACCAAGAAGGAAAAAGGAAAAGTATGAGATGGAAAAAAGAGAAATAGAAAAAAAGGAGGAAAATGGTAAGTAAAGAAATACTGAAGTTAAAAACAAAGGGAGGTAAAGAGAAGAAGGAGAAAAAAATATATATTGAAAGAAAAAAAAAAAAAAAAACTAAGGTAGGGGCAGAGAGAAGAAAAATGTGGGGCTCTCCTGCCAGCCAAGGAGCTCACTGTGTGGGAAGTGGGCAATGGGAGAGTGGTGTGCCATATGGAATTCCTACAGTGCTAGGTATTGTCTAAATTCAGAGCAGTCAATCCAGAAGTGGTTTGTGCAGGCCCTAATAAGGAAACCTTCCACACCCAGAGGTCAGCTGCATGCAAGGTGGCTGGCTATGAAAGTTCCTGCTAATCTAAGGCTGGCCATGGACTGGGTCTGAGAATTCTGCATGTGAAGAAACAGAATTCACAAACTTTCAGTGACCGAATTGGTGCACCCAATGCCGGACTCACAATGGAAAAGCTCAAACTGGTGTGGCCCTGACCTCTGGCAGAGCAGGGGGTAGATGAGCGTAGAGGTTGGCCAAACCTCTTAGTCATCAGAGGAATGAGGAACAAAATACAATCATATGTTTCCTATCACCAGCCATTGGTTTGTATCCATGTGGTCAGGACAAGCTAGGAGCCAATGTTGCTGGTACAGTTCAAAAGGGCTGCGTTCACCCATTTGTCTTTCTTGCCACTGCTATCCAGCTTCTCCTAGTGAGTATTCAAGCCACTTCTCTATCCTTTCCTCTGAAGCTTAGGGTTCCAGGATTATCATCTGTATCTGTTTCATTTGGTTTCTCACATCTTTTTTGTAGCGGGTCTGTGTAGCATGTCTGCCTATATATCATCTTGCCAGAAACACAGCTGGTGGTTTTGAACTGCCAACCTTGTCTTTAGCATTCCAATGTCTACCCCACAGTAACACCAAGGCTCCTTATAATAGATAAAACTTGACACAATTAGATCAATGTTGTTGTTGTTGTTGAGTGTCATTGAGTCAGTTCTGACCCATAGTGACCCTGTATAGGCTTTCCAAGGAGCACCTGATGAGCTTATCTCAAAATTCCATTGTACTCAGTTTTTGCAGGGACTTGTGCTTTATTTTGTTTATTTGTATAAAATAAACTCAAGTCACTAATTCCGGTCTTTACCAAAGTTTCAATTTTCTCATACAAAATTGTCTCACTTAATCTACATTAAAGACACTGCCACATATTCATCTGTTTCTGTAAATCCACACATATTTTCCCCTGTATTCTTTATATTGCACCAAAGAGGATTCCACCTCTTCACCAAGATTAACTCGCTTTCTTTAAACTTTGTTGTTCTGAAATTAATAGCAAGTAAATGTAAACATATTGAACATATCACTGTGTTTCTACTTCTTCAATAATACATTTCAAACTATATGAAAGAAAATCCAAATTTATGTAAGTCAAGTCACATATTTAGATTTTAGAAGATGAATTCATATGTCAAAGAACTAAAAATGATAAAATCCTAATTTTGGATTCTACAAATTCCACATCGCTTGGTAGGTGGATGGAAACACATTCACCTTCAAAGGTCTACCAGCAGCAATATTAACCTTCAATAGCCTGAAGTCACAAATTTGTGATACTGTTTAAAATGGTGAATTCTATACAACAAGATCTTTTTAAAGTATTGAAGAGCAAAGATGTCAGCTTGAGGACTAAGGTGCACTAACCCAAGCCATGGTATTTTCAATAACCTCATTTGCATGTGAAAGCTGGACAGTGAATAAAGAAGACCATAGAAGAATTGATGCCTTTGAATTATGGTGTTGGAGGAGAAGATTGAAAGTGTCATGGGCTGCCAAAAGAACCACTAGATCCATTTTGGAAGCCGTGCAGCCAGAGTGCTCCTTGGAGGCCAAGATGGCCAAACTTTATCTCTCATACTTCAGATATATTGTCAGGAGGGACCAGTCACTGGAGAAGGATATCATGTTTGGTAAGATGGAAGGTCAGAGAAAAAGAGGAAGACCACCAACAAGATGGATTGTCCAAGTGGCAGCATCGATGGACACAATCATGGCAACAGTAGTGAGGTTGTCCCAGGATTGGGCAGTGCTCCGTTCTGCTGTGCATAATGTCACTATGAGTCAGTACCAACTCGATGGCACCTAACAACAACAACAACAACATACATCAAGTATGGCATCGCACATGTAAGACATAAAGACTAGACCTAACATGCAGTCAAGGAAACCATGTGTCAAAGTGGGATAGAATTGTGAGTGATGCTATCATTGTAATAATAATTATTATGCATATACTTTATGTATGCTTTTAACCTTTAATCTCATTCTTTCTTTTTGGTTGTATCAGGCCCATCATATAATATTATTCAATTCTTCATATTATGAAATCTACAATGAGATAGTGAGTTTCTCCAGTTTCATATCGTTCTTCAATGATACCTTGAGTCTGATGGTGATCATAAGCTTAAAGTTGTTATGTGCCATCAAACTAATTCTGACTTATAGCAACCACATTTCAAGAGAAGGAAACACTGTCCACTGCTGCGACTTCCTCACAAGCTTTCCTATCAGCCCACTGCTGTAGCCATTGTGTAAGTCCACTCACTGATAATCTTCCCCTTCTTCACTGACCCTCTGCTTTACCAAGTACAATGTTCTTCTCCGGGGACTGGTCCCTCCTGATAACATGTCCAAAACATTTGATTCTAAGGAGCACTCCAACTGCATGTCTTCCAAAACAGATTTGTTTGTTCTTGCAGTCCACAGTATATTCAGTATTCCTCACCAACACTATAATTCAAAGGTAGCAATGTTCTTTGATCTTCAATATTCATTATCTAACTTTCACATGCAGATGAAGCTTAAATTAAGTAGCAAGGTATCTGGGTTGAACATCAAATGGAAAATCATACCTATAGTAATTTAAATATGGGCATTAAAAACAGGAACAAGCTCTATAAAATGCTTCTCGATATTTGGATGCTTAAGCAATGGTTTACAAGAATATTTCTTCTATTTTATCCACACTTAAAAAGCTCATTTCCTTATGTAAAAATGGACTTTTGTAGTCTTATAAAGATGTCAGCTAAATTTTCAGAAAAGGAGAGAATAAAATACTAGAGTGGTAAAACTTTCATTTATTTTAGGACCTATAACCTGACTTTCTTTAGGCCTATTATGAGATCTTTACTAAGTAAAATCATTTTACTTGAGGGTCTAAAATATAAGCCTGTGCTATTTTTGCAGTTGATTTATAAGGTGCCTTTGCACTAAGAGCTGAAATTGCTTGCCCATATTTACTCCATTTTCAGTCACAAGAACTCAGGTTAGTCAGTAGCTCGATCATTCTTACTGAAGTAAAGTAGTTCAAAATTTGCTTTCTATTTTTATATTTTTGCTTTCCCATAAATGTTAGTTGTATTTTATGCTCTTAACACTGGATGCACTCCCAAGGCCAAAATCTAGGCCCACCAAAGAGAATGTATAAGATAAATTTTAAAAACAATGCTTCACAAATGCAGCCTTTCAGTAGAGTTACTTTCTGTGGTATAAAGTAGGGTTTTAAAACCAGAAAAGGTAGGTGAATAGAGGCTTAAGTTTCCTTCTCATATGTACTTTGAGGAGTGACTCAAAAAAAAAAATCTTGGTTTGAACAGAATGATGTCTTGCCACCTCTGGCTTATGGCTACACCTACAGAATCTAATGTGTAACTGAACTTAAGTAAAACTAGTAAATTGGGAATGCAAAAGGAATAAATATTACAGAGACACACTGACATATGACTTTAATCAATGCAATGCTGCCATGCTATTCTGGAAACTAGAAACTAAGAGACAGCATAGGGCATTCTCTATAAGAAAGATTTTATGTTGCATTCATTTATCAATTGTTTATGCCCTTGCTACTTCTAAAATGACTTTGAGGTAAGTTAGTTATAATAAAGTACTTCTGGTGTGGCACTGGAGGATAAGCACTGGACAGGTAACCACAGGTTGGTAGTTCAAATCCACCAGCTGCTCTTTGAGAACCTCTATACAGGGTGGCTGTGAATCAGAAGCGACTCAATGCCACTTAACAACAATAAGAAGTTATAATAAAAAAAATCCATATTATATAAAAGGATTAAAGTAAGGAAAAGGGAATAGGAGAGTAATTTTAAAAATTGGGAGAAGTTGTGATTTGTGAAAAGAACAAAAAAGTTGAAAATGAATAAATAATTGTTATACAGCAACCCTAGACTAAAGATCATACCTGTCATGAAGACTTAACACTTAATTCAGTGACTTCTAGCAGCCAACGTGAAGAAAGAAACAAAACTTGTTTCATCCTCTTCAGTGTCTATTTCTAGGGAGTACACCTGTTCCTAAGCAAAAAAACCTTTGTCCTAGTGTCTACTGTGTGGTACTATAGGATAAACACTGGACTGCTAGCCTCAAGGCTGATGATTCAAACCTACCAGTTATTCCTTAGATAGTCTATACAGACTTGCTATGAGTCAAAACCAACTTGATGGCACTTGCTATAAATGTTAGGACCACATCTTGTACATGAACATTACTACTTTTAAAGTATGAAAGATATTAAATGTGATGTAAAATTACATTTCAAAGTTTGTTGTCAACAAGTAAATTCCAACTCAGTCACCTCATAGAAAAGGGTAGAGCTGTTCACTAGAATTTCCAAGGCTGTAATCTTTACAGACGCTGACTGTCACATCTTTCTTGCATATCTTTCTCTCATGGAGTAATGGTAAATTCAAACTGCCAACCTTTCCTTTAACAACTGAGCACTTAACCATTTCCCCAGTTATATTACCAACTGACAACAACCAACAACTATTTAATAATTTTCCTTGGTATTCAGAAACTAAAGGAAGCATAAATATTATAAGCAGTATGGTTGTGTGTCTGAACATGTATATGATATAAAAGGTGACTTCAAAACATTTATGGAAAAATGTCATTATCATTTAATTATATTTTTCCATGAACTTATTGAAGCACCCTCACATGTGTACCTTTTACTTGTTTATTTATTTTGCAAATAACACATTTAAAGAACTAACCCATGGAACTGATATTAGGGGAAACAAACAGTTCTGGCATCGTAGGGCACATGTCTGATGGCATTTTTAGAAATTCATTTTGGCCTCGTTTACCAGTCATCCCATATTACAGGTAAACATATCATTCTGTTCATTTCTTCTTATTCGGTTCATTTTCTTTAATCTTTTGCTTATGTGTGTAAAAAGCCTAAAAATTATAATTTGGTTCCTATTTGTTAATGAAGATATAAACCATGATCAAGAAGTCATGGATCAAGTGTAATAGTTCCCTTGGTACTTAGAAAATAAACAATAGAAACCATGCATTTGTTTCTCTATTCATTTAAGTTGATAGCTCTGGTAGCGTAGTGGTTACGAATCGGGCTGTGAACTGTAAGGTCAGCAGTTCAAAACTACCAGCTGTTCCGCGGGAGAAAGATGAGGCGTTCTGCTCCCGTAAAGATTTACAGCCTTGAAAACCCTGTGCAGGGTCGCTATGAGTCGGAACCGACTCCACGGCACTTAACAACAACAACAACATATATACATTATATGTAGTGCATTATCTCAACAGATGATGTACCAGTAAATACTTTTGGCTTAATATAAAACCAACACCTATCTTAAATGAGGAGTCCTGGTGTGGCACTGGTGGGTTAATGTGTGGGATTGCAATGTCAGTTTGAACAGCAAGGTCCACATTCAAGCTCACCAGTGGCTCCTCAGAAACTCTATACAGGGTTGCTGAAACAGAACCGTCTGCACAGCACACACCATCACAAGCGGAAATAAAAATTAAAGTCAGCAACCTGTAAAAAGTTTGACATAGTGCACCTCTGAAAATAATGGGCATGAGATCTGTGTGCACATGCCTGGCAAAAACACATAACACATATTATTTGCATTAAAATACAATATACATAACAGTGTGTATGTGTGTGTGTATATATATATGTAAATATATGTATATATGACGTTGCTGCTGTTAAGTTCAGACTCAGAATGACTTTGTATAGAGTATACATACACACACAAGATGCCTTTAAAGAGTTCATGGAAATGTTTTCATTATCTTTTCATTCCATTTTTCCATGAACTTCATGAAGCCACTGCCATAGGGTTGTTATGAGTCAGAATTGACTCAATGGCATTGAGTTTTGGATAGATACTCATATCTAGATACAAGTTAAATATGTACATAATGCGCTGGTAGCATACTGGGTTACACAAGGTCAGCAGTTCAAATCTACCAACCACTATGTGGGAAAAATATGAGGCTTTCTGCTTGCAAAAAAAGATTTACAGCCTCGGTCAGATACATTTTGTTGTTGTTATTTTTGTTAAGTGCAGTGAGTAGGTTCCAACTCATAGAGATACTGTATAGGATTTTTTGAGGTCAGGCTGTACAGCTTTGCGGGAGCAAAATAATTCATCTTTCTCCCACTGATAGTGGTGGTTATGTGCTGTGGAGTGGGTTCTGACTCATAACCATCCTCTACAGGGTTTACAGGAGTAGAAAGCCTGAACCGCTGAGGTTAGCAACCCAACTATGCTACTAGAACCCCTTACATATACACTTCTTTTTGTTGATATGAAATGCCGTAGCATCATTTCCCACCCATAGCGATCCTGTATAGGATTTCTAAGGAGCAGCTGGTGAGCTTGAACCGCTGACACTGCAGTTCCAATGACCATGCAGTCCAGCTCATTAACCCACAATGTCACACCAGGGCTCTCTCTATACACAAACTTGTTGCTGTTGTTATTAAGTACGTTGGAGTCAATTCCGATCCATGGTGACCCTGTATAGGGTTTATGAGGAACAGCTAGTGAGGTTGAAATGGCTGATTTTGTGGTTCAAAGTGATTTTGCAGTCCTGTGTATTAACCCACAATGCCACACCAAGACTACATATATACACTTTGTTGTTGTTGTTAGGTGCCATCGAGTCGGTACCGACTCATAGCGACCTTATGCACAGCAGAACCAAA
>NW_006408549.1:16466673-16468120 GCF_000296735.1 Chrysochloris asiatica | reverse complement strand
AAAAAATAATATAATGCACATACACACACATCTAGTTAGTATATGTAAAGCAATATATATATAAACCACATATTGTTGTTGCTAAGTGCTGTCTAGTAGATTTTGACTCATAGTGCCCCTGGAAAGGGTTACCAAGGAACAGCTGGTGGGTTTGAACTGCTGATCTTGTGGTTAGCAGTTCATTGCTGCTGGTCCTACAGCATCACACCAGGAGCTTTATAAACATATACGTTGTTGTTAAATGCCTTCACGTCAGTTCCAACTCTTAGTTAACCTTGACAGGGTTTCTGATGAGTGGTTAGTGATCTTGAACCACCAACACTGCAGTTCAAATGTCTTTGCAGTCCAGCACATTAGCTCCAGCATGACCCCAGGGCTCCATATAGAGCCCTGGTGTGGCACCATAGGATCAGTAATGGACTGCGAACCACAGTGTCAGCAGTTCAAACCCACCAGCTGCTCCTTGGAATGGTATATGGAATCATTATGAGTCAGAACTGACTGGATGACACTTAACAACAACAACATATATATGTATATATAGGAACTGGACCATAAGATCAACTTGAACCTCAAGGTCAGCTTTTCAAACTCACCAGGCACACCTCCGAAACCTTACAGAGTGTTATGATTCAGAAATTTATGTGTAAGTGTATCTTTTAGCTAAGTGCTGTTGAGTTGGTTCCGACTCATAGTGACCATCCATTGGGTTTCTGTAGAGTGACTAGTGAGTTTGAACCGCCACCTTGTGGTTTACATACACATATGTTGTTGTTAAGTGCTGTTGGGTCGGCTCTAACTGATAGTGATCCTGTATAGGATTTCTGAGGAACAACTGGTGGGTTTGAACTGCTGACCTTGTGGTTCACATTTAAGATCTACAGCTCAAACCCACCAACTGCTCATAGGAAATCCTGTATAGGGTCATCATGAGTCAGAACAGACTCAATGGCACTTAACAACAACAACAACACACACACACACATATATATATGTGTATATATGTATGTACATTTGTGTGTATATCTATTTCTACATCTATATCTGTCTCTCTATCTCTATATCTATATCTATATATGAGTCTGGGTGTGGTATTGTCAAATAAAGCATTAGATTCCAAGGCTGGTTTGAATTACAAGGTTGGCAGTTCAAACTCACCAGCTACTTGGACACCCAATATAGGGTCACTATGAGTTGGAACCCACTCAACAGCACTTAATACCAATATATATATATATGTATGGTGGTAGTTATATGCGGTGGAGCCAGTCCTGACTCACAGAAACCCTGTATAGGGTTTCTGAGGCTATAAATCTGTATGGGAGCAGAAAGCCTCATCTTTCTCCTGCAGAACTGCTGGTAGTTTCAAACTGCTGAGCTTGAGATTAGAAGTCCAACTTATAACCACTATGCTACCAGAGTTCTTTGTATATATTATTGTGGTTAA
>NW_006408549.1:16457924-16466419 GCF_000296735.1 Chrysochloris asiatica | reverse complement strand
TTTTTTATACAGCTTTTTGATACAACATATATGTATATGTTGTTAAGTGCCATCGAATTGGTTCTGACCCATAGCAACCCTGTATAGGGTTTCTGAGGAACAACTGGTGGGTTTTAACTGCCAATCTTGCAGTTAGCAGCCTAGTGTTTATTCTATGTGTGTGTATATGTATATATGTGTGTGCGTGTATTCCATTATCCTTTCATTCCATTTCTCTATGAACCTGTAATCTCCCTCATATATATAACTTATAAATGCATATATGTGTATACAAACAGACACATACACACATACTCATGTATGCACACACATATATAACTGTAATTTTAAAAGAACCAAATCAAAACCTTACAAAATCTGTGGTCGGAAAGCAATGAAACACTACTCACTGCAGAAATATTTTTAAATAGGTATCTTTCCATTTAGACTGAATTACTATGTCATACCTATATAAAAGATGATGAATACACATAAATTTATTTTGATTAGCACTATCATACCAAATAGCAAATGTAGCTTAGTAGATAGGACCTTTAAAGTGATACCAGGTGTTTTGATCAGTGTTTACCATTTTTTATATACCTTAATGAGAGATCATATGTTAATATGCAGCTGGAGTAAACTATATTTTAAACTCAACAAGTCTAAAACATGTTTCTAGCTGACATGGTATTTACCAGAGCTGTAATTACTAATCCCTGGAGAATGAAGCAAGGTATAAAGCAATGCTTAAAAGAAATTTTATACAAAATGATTGTCTATTCTTCAGATAGCTGTAATTATTTTTTAACTTTTTATCATGAGTTGTGTGAAAGTTTACAAAGCAGATATCAGTTTTATGTTCAACAAGTCATGTACTTCGTTTCAATACAATGATTGAAATCTTCTCGATGTGCCAACAGTTTAGGTGGAATCCTGAGCTCCTCCCAGAACCTTCAGAATTGAGACATTTGCATTTGAAGACACCTGCACAAAAACCAAGAAATGCTAGGAGAACAGTAGATTCATCAACGAAAAACAGCAAACAGTTTGATGCTTTGCATTTCAGAGGCATCAAGGCCAGGAAAGTAGGTCGATCATAGAAAATCACCTTCTAGTACTGAAAGTTAAAGGGAACAGGAGCTGTGTGTTCACTGATGACCACCTGGGTCTGTTTGTGAATGGAATTGGGAGAAATGCAGCAATGAAGACACATACTGAGTTTTGTTGTTGTTGTTTAGTGCTGTGGAGTTGGTTCCAATGCATAGAGACCCTGTATAGGGTTTCCAAGGAGCAGCTGGTAAGCTTGAACTGCCGACCTTGCAGTTCAAATGGCTTTGTAGGCTGGTGCATTAACCCATAGTGCCACACCAGGACACCAGTACTGGGTTGATTGGAAAGGGCAATTTAGATATGGACTCCTGGTTTTAGAATGAGGGATCAAGAGAGAATCCCCACTGACTAGTTACCCTATTTTCCATATGGGTCCAGTGAAAGGGGCGTGGGGGATGATGCTGATATGATTTTGTGTTCAATTGTGAGTAGTTTTGAGTAGGATTAATTGTGGTTACAACTGTAATTGTAGAAGACGTATAACTAAAAGGGGGAGTAGTTCATCTTTCTTTTCAGTAACAGGATCCCAGGAACATCAAGAAGAAGCAGTTGCACAGTAGTGCTAGAGGCTTCCTCCTTTTCTCTGACTTGGCAGTCAGCCCTAGCGCTGAGCCGCAATGAATCTCCTCCTGGTGAGCCAAGTGGGATCTGGAAATGGTTGTCACTTTGCAAACATTCACCATTGGAGGGGAAAAGGTTGAAGCCGACCGCCCTGAAAAGCTCTTCATTGGAGGGCTCAAGACAAAAAACAACGAGAAAGCCCTGGAAGCAGTATTTGGCAAACACGGATAAACTGTGGAAGTACTCTTGATGAAAGACTGTGAAACCAACAAATCTAGAAGATTTGCTTTCATCACCTTTGAAAGCACAGCAGATGCCAAAGATGCAGCCAGAAATATGAATGGAAAGTCTTTGGATGGGAAAGCTATCAAAGAAGAACAAGCCACTAAACCAATATTTGAAAGTGGCAGGTGTGGACCCCCACCACCTCTAAGAAGCAGAGGCCCACCAAAAGTCCTTAGAATTGGAAGAGGAGGCAGTGGGGGAACCAGGGGACCCCCCCTCATGTGGGGAACACAGGGATGATGGTGGCTATTCCACCACACAGGGATGATGAATTTTAACATGAGTTCTTCCAGGGGACCACTTCCAGTAAAAAATCAGCTCCTTGAGGACCAGTTCGCAGTAGCAGTGGAATGGGAGGCAGAATCCCTGTATCACGTGGAAGAGATTGTTATGGAGGACCACCAAAAAGGGAACCCCTGCCATCTCATAGAAATGTGTACCTGCCACCAAGAGATGATGGCTATTCCACTAAAGACAGCTATTCAAGCAGAGATTACCCAAATTCTCATAATACAAGAGATTATACACCACCACCAAGAGATATCATGATTATAGTCATTCCAGTTCACATGATGACAATCTATTCAGAGGCTATAGTGATAGAAACACCTATGGTCATGATCCTGACTATTCAGACCATCCAAGTGGAGGTTCCTACAGAGATTCCTATGAGAGCTATGGTGATTCATGTAGTGCTCCACCTACACGAGGGCACCATCATCTTAGGGTGAAAACAGTCACTATTGTGATTACAGCAGCTCACAAGAGGGATATGGTGCAAGTTGTGACAGTTACTCAAGCAGCCAAAGTGATCTCTACTCAAGTGGTCGTGATCAGGTTGGCAGACAAGAAAGATGGCTTCCCCCTTCCATGGAAAAGAGGTATCCTCCTCCACATGATTCCTACAGCAGTTCAAGCCAGGGAGCACCAATAAGTGGTATCCAAGGAGGAAGACGATCTGATAGAGGGGGAGGCAGAAGCAAATACTAAAAACAAACAAAACTTTGATGGACCAAAATCCCTGTTCAAAGAAACAGACAAAAAGTGGAACCTATTCTGTTATAACTAACCAAGGACTCTTAAAAGAGAAAATTGTATTACTTAAAAAAAAAAATGTCCTGTTAAGTACTCCTCCATAATTTTTATGTTTCTTGTGAGGAAAAGTAAAGTAAAACCTGTTTAATTTGATTTGATTTTATGACATTGCTTTCAATAAGCAAATGTTAAATGTGTAAGACTTGACTTGCATACTAGTGTTTTAATGCTCTGAAGTGTCCCTGAAGTGTCCCTGAAGGCCACTTCCTATTCAATGAGGCAAGCAATACTAAGATCTTCCACAAATACCTAGCCATCTAAAATGGAAAGATGAATTGCTATGCCTATATAAACAAGCTAGATATTAGAAGGGTGGTTGGGTTTGCTACTCACAGATTTCAGGGTGTCTTCAAACTGAAATCTCAATGGTCTCAGTGTGCAAAACCTGAGATAGATGCTTAAGTAAGGAAAATGTTATTCACCCAGAATAAAAGGAGAATGGTGGCCATCTATTGCCTTTCTGACATTTCCTTGGTCTCCCCTTTCCCCCTCCCCCCATTAAGACCATTTAAGTGTATGTTAAACAACTAAGTAATACTAAATAAAGAGTTTGGTCCAAAAAAGAAAAGAGAAACAGAAGACACATGACACATGAGTGGAGCATGAGATCCCTACCTAGAAAAGCAATGACATCAGAGACTGTGGCTGTGTGCCTGTGGGATGGAAGCTGGCTGGCAGAATGTGCCCTTTGGATATTTATATATATATATATTTATATATATCTTTTGGTTTATGAATGCAGAGGAGACTGCCTTTGTTATATGACTAGTATACAAAGAGCTAAGAAGAGATTGGTGATGGTGGTGATTGTATGGTGTTAATAATCAAAATGTTAAAACTTTAGCTTTTCCAATTAAAATCTGAGAAACAAAAATGTTAGCCCCATTTGGATCCTCTAAAATTCCTGGATTGTACTTTTCATACCCTGTTAATTACTTTTGTCATTATTCATTAACTAAAAATCTTATTTCATTTTATAAAAGAAAACAAACTGTAATTGTAGAAGATATGTAACTAAAAGGGAGGAGTAGTTAATCTTTCATTTCAGGTACAGATGATCCTAGGACCATCAAAAAGGAAGAGCATGCCTGGTAAAACAGCAACAACAGTGATGGCATCATAGGTGGTGGCATGGAAAGATACAGCAGCTATAAATTCTAGGCCCATGGATTGAGTAACTCTACACGCCTACGGGGAGAAGGCAGTCTTGCAGAATGTACTCTTTACATATTTTTTTGGTGTGTCTTGCATGTATGCACCGAATACTTTTCCTTTGTTAATTTGTGACATTTAAGATGAAAAAGGGGCCAGTGCATTTTGGGTTGTAAATTTTTTAGTTATATCATGTTAGGCACAAGTATGACTTTATAATTTTCGTTATTTTAGAGTATACATGTAGTTTATAGGTGTAAAGTTGACAAGGATGGACTGCAATGGTTATATTTCTGTGTCAACTCAACTAGGCCAGGATTTCCAGAGGTTTAGCAGTTGGGATGCACTTATTCCCATGATGATGAGACCTGACACAAGCATAGTTATCTCTATGATGAGTGGCTACAAGTAGCCAATCAACTGAAAGAATGCTTCCTTGGGTTGTGACCTGCCCCCAATATAATGGATACGTGGAAGGGATTCTCTCTCTTCAGTTGGGGACCTGGGACTCTATTAATGTAAGACAATAAACTTCTGTTTATATATATTATATATAAATATACACATTTCACTGGTTTTGCTTCTCTAGAAAACCCTACTTAAGAAATCCTGTAATTTATTAAAAATTTTCCCTATTTAAAACAATCTATTATTTCTTGATAACCATTTAACTTCCTTGCCATTTGGAAGTTCTGTATCTATACTATCCCCCTGATTGGTAGTTGACTTCATTATAAATTGATATATCTCTGGTTCCCTATTTCCAGTATTACAGGTTTGTGTTATGTTAAATACTTCTATATCTAGATTGAGTTCTGGGCAGTAATGTCATGTATGTGAATCTCATATTGTTGTCTATTGTTGGTTCTTAATGTTCCAAAGAACATTCTTTAATATTTTTTGTAAAGTTGTTCTGGTCATTACAAATTCCTTTAATTTCTGTTTATAAGGAAATGTCCTAAAGTCGCTGTTATATTTGAGGGACATCATTGCTGGATATATGACTGGCAATTTTTTTTCTTTCAAAATTTTATGTATGTCATCTCATTCCCTTCTTGCCTGCCTGGTTTCTGCTTAGAAATCAGAGCTTAGTCTTATTGATTATCCTTTGCAGGTAACTTTTCATTTTGCCTGAGCTGCTATCAGAATTCTTTGTTTTTTTTTATTTTAGAAAGTATGATAATGGTATGTCTTGGTGATTTACTTTTGGATGTATCCTGTTTGGTGTTTGTTCCTCATCTTGTATTCTTATCTTTCATCTTTTATGATGTTAGAGAAGTTTTCTTCTAGCCACTCTTGGACAATATTCTCTATGTTTTTTATTGTCTCTTGCTGTTCTGGAATCCAATAATCTGTAATTTGTTCCTCTTTATCCTGTCCCACATAACTCTTAAGACTTTCTTCAGATTTTTTCATTCCTTTTTCTGTTTGTTCTTCTAGCATACTATAATTGAGAGATTTATCCTCCAACTCACTATTTTTGGGCATCCATGGCTTCAAATATACAACGTTGCCCTTCCAGTGTATTTCTGAAATTTTAGTATTCTTAGTATAAATTTTCTAGGTATATAATTGCAGATTTAATACTGTTTCAAAATTTACATTTATTTTGTCTGTTTGTTCTTGTACTGTTTTCCTTAAGTCTTCTAAAGTTTTTTTCTGTTTACTTTGCTTTCCTCAATCTTTCTGTCAAGCCTTTGAAGGTACTTAAATATCATTATTCTGAATTATTTTTCAGTTAATTCCATTACCTTCTCTTTCTGAGAAATGTTTGTTGGCTCTGCATGTTAGTCATTTGCTTGAGCAATTCTCTCTTGTTTCTTCAGGTGAGCTATAATTGTCTTTTGTCTCTAGGCATTGTGGAGTTGTTATATTTGTATTTAACTGAAGAGTGTATGTTGACTTGTTCTTAGGTTATCATCAACTGTCACTGTTGGTGTAGTAAGAGACTAGAAACTTGTACAGCATTCTTATTCAATGTCCATGCATCTCAGTTTAGGGTGGGTTTGGCTTTTGTTGGCTGATGTCTATTGCTGATCAGGTGGTATAGGAGATGGTATAGGGTCTTTCCCAGTGTGTGGTGCTACAAAGGGTACACTTGTGGCTTGCCTGTATGGCCATAGTGGCTGTTTCCTGTTTGGTGGGAAAGATAAAACCATCCCAAACAAACACAAGAAAACAAAACAGAATAAACAAACAAGGAAACAACAATGTAAAGAGGAAATAATAAAGAGAAAAAGAAACAAAAACATAAAACAAACAGAAAGAAAATAACACAATAACTATAAAGACAAAAGAGGGAAAGGGAAATGGAGCTATAAAAGAGAAAAATAAGAGAGAAAATAAAAGAAGGAAACAGAACCTTAACAACTAAAGAGCAAAAAGAGGGACATCTTCTGATGCCAAAGCCACTCACAAGATCACTGTGTCTGGTTGGTTTGTCACCAGTCTATCTCCCCCTCTCTGTCTCCACTCAGCTTTTCCTCCCAGAAAGCACTCAATCCACTTTCCTAACCTTCTCTCTGAAATTCATGCTTCCAGAATTTTTGTGTTTCTAGTTCATTTCATCTCTCATATCTTTGTTGTAGACGGTGTGCATAGTGCATCTGCTAGTCCACCATCTTGCTGGAATTCTCCACAGACACTTTTAAAGACTAGCGATGATTAATTTTTGCAAATTAAAATTTGTTGTAGACGGTGTGCATATGATTAATTTTTGCAATAAGTTTTCCTTAGTTTGTTATTGATGCTTTCTTTGTTCTCTTTCTTAATAGTCAAGCTAAGTGATCATAAACAAACAAAATCTATCACAAATGAAGGGGATATGAGTCCCAGAATATTTTTTCAAAGTGATTTAAAACAGTAAGGATTTTTGTACAGTTTTTGGGAAAAAATTAAGTGAAAGACAAGAAAAGCAAGGAAAAGTATGTGCAGGGGGAAGAGCCTCTTAAAGTGGGTCTTGCACTTAGCTCATACAGAGTATAAAGCACTTCCATCATTTTTTTTCTCTTAATTACACATAAATGCAATTCAACTTTCTCTACACTAATGTTGCAGAGACTAAACCTTTACTTGTAAGTGTAACTTAAGGATAAAATCTCCTTTCCCTGATTTTATTGTTTTGCTATTATGAAACATATAATGATTGATATGCCCAATCATACTAGTTTTCAAAAAAGATAGAAAAACTAACATTAGAATCCTGGTGTGGTGCTGTGGGATAAAGTATTGCACTGCAAGGTTGGTTTGAACCACAAGGAGGGTGGTACAAATGCCCCAGCTGCTCCATAGAAACTCTATTCAAGTTTGCTATGAGTTGGTCCAGACTCATCTGCACTTAACAACAACAATAACAACAGTATATAAAAACAGGTAAATATTCTTTCAACAAACATTGTCTTGTTGCTGCTGTGTGCTGTAAAGTCAGTCCTGACCCCCCAACTCTGTGTAGGATTTCCAAGGCTGTAAATCTTTTTTTGGAGCAGACAGCCTCATCATTTTCCTGCAGAGTGACTGGTGAATTTGAACAGATGGCCTTGCAGTTAGCAGCCCAATGAGTAACCACTATACCACCAGTGTAACAAAATAAATAAATAATAGTTAATCACTAGTCCTTTCAAACTGTAGTCTTACTTTTGTTAATTGATGTATAATAAGATTTATTTACTTTTGAGTAGAATTTTGATTTTCCAAAATTCATTTATTGAAATAACCATATGTTAGAAAATGACACGAGTGCAAAAACCCAGAATCATTTGTAACAATTTTCAACTTACACGCTTTAGTTTCTACATTCTCTTGCTTCATTCACCAGTTGTGTAGAACCTTTGAAGAGAAGGAAATTCTCAATAAAAAAGACAAAGTAAGCCTGCCACATTTTTTTTAAATGTTTTATTGTGAATTATGTGATAGTTTACATAGGAGAACATTAGTTTTACATTCATTCTATCATATATCATTTCATTCCCATGGCTACAATACCCTCCATGCATTATCAACCAACCAAAGGGTATACACTACAAGACTGAACCCCGGTTGTCAGCATACAGCCCCTCTCCCTCTCTGGATCTAAAGTCCCCAGCTGCTCCATCTCTCCATGTCATCATCTCTGCCGCCATCTCTGTCATCACTGCTTCTCTGGGTAGGGTCTCTCTCTCCAATCTTCTCCACTGAGGGTCCCAGGGACCTCCGCTCCTAGACTGAAAAGTTAATCACTCCTCTCCTTGCTATAAAACGTCTACTTTTACATTTCCAACCCTCACAATCAGTACTGATAACAATTATTCACTATTGTATCACAAGTGACCTAT
>NW_006408549.1:16451132-16457395 GCF_000296735.1 Chrysochloris asiatica | reverse complement strand
TTGTGGGCTTAGCTCGCCGCTTCATTGCTGTTTTTCGCTAACTTCCCCTTATCGGTGATGAGCGTGGTCACCAATCAGAACGTGTATTCCATTGAATCTTAGTCTTGAAAGGGGGTTTCCACGGAGGGGTCCCGACTACTTGCCTTGATGTCTCCTGGGCAAGCAACTTGCTTCAGCCACATTTTTACTTGTCCTTTTTTGTGTATTTTTGTTTGGTTTGTTTTCTGTCTTTTTTTATAATATGGATTAATGATTTAGTTTAATGAAAACAGATAAATTCACTTTAATCCTTTATTTCAACTATAAATTTATGTAAAAAACTGAGATAAACAGAAGCCAAGCTGAACGAGCCTGTTGTATAAAAACTGTTTTGCATGTTGATTTCTTATTACTAAAAATTGTGTTGTTCTATTTTATATCATTATCAAAGTAACATGATAGGTTCTACACAACCAAATTCTTAGAATGTGTGAAAAACTTGTACAAGAATACAGTCCTCTCTAGGACTGAATTATAATTTTTGTTTGATACTTTCGAGTAATGGGGAGAGACATATGAAAATATTTTCTGTGCTCAGAATCTAAGAAATTTAAAGTAAAACTTTTGGGATTTTCTTGATTTGAAAATTATGTAAAATAAAATCAAGAATAATATGTGCTTCACTGAAAGTGTTTGGGGGAGAATTAAGTAGACAGGCATGTAACTAGCACAGTAAATGGCATAGAAACAGGTACTACAGAATCTCTTTTGTATTCTCCTCTGAAAAGAAGGCCCTTTTTATATTTTTCTACTACATTTTTTATAATTATCACATTCAGTTTTATTTTTTGTATTTTAATTGGCTGTGTCCTGGGAGTAGGAGACTTGTTATTTCATATTTGTTCTCCTTTTGTCTAACTCAGCATTTATATATAACAGATCCTCAACAATTATTCACTGACTAAATTAATTAAACATAAATAAAATCCTTTAATTGGATACAGTTTGCTGCTCCCAAATTATACTTCAGTAAAATTGATATAAGGAAATAAATGAAAATTAAGGTACAAACATAGAAAAATAATGCATTCAATTCAAACAGCATCTCAGAGAATCAGAATACAAATTATTCTTTGGTCTATTTCTAGAGTATATAATATTCACAGTGCTAGGCTTCATGAACCATGCTACATTGCTTGAAAATAAACTAAATTCAATAAAAATTCCATATTTAATGTAAATAAGATCCAGGAATGTATAGGTAACTTCATTCATTATAAAATATATAGATAAACCTATGCACTAATGATTAGACTGGCTTTTCTATTTCAATAATCTATTTCTAATATATAACATACAAAATTCCAAAACAGACATTTTCAAGCTTTATAGAATTTATTTCCATTCACCATGCAAATATGTTGCCAAAAATACATATTTTTTTATAAAATAAGAGTCTCAGTCCCACTAAATATTTACATAAACCTATCTTTGATTTATGTGAGTGTGTTACTTTTGCAAATAAAATTGTACTCTATTAAATAATAGACGTGAGTTGAGACATACTGTGTCAAACTGTTAAAAGCTGGAAAACCCATTATCTGCTCTCAATAAAAAGTAAGAAGAAAAACTTGGAAGCCAGATTAGAATCTTGTAGCTGGCATACACAGATTACAGCATGCTGGTAGCCTCCATGATATAAATATTTTAAATTACATTGCATGTATTTAGTAAAATATTCAGTCTCAAATGGACAGGTAGAATATTTATTGAAATAGTCTTTAGAAGAACTCTTCTCTCCTTATAGTACTAGTAGTATACTCATCTTACCAAATAGTACACCTGCAAAGGACAGATTGATGTTAGAGACTGCATATGCTATATTATAGCTGCAAAACATATTCTCTTTTGTAAATACCTTCCTTTGGCCGTAAAACACTTCACAAATTGATACGTAAAAAATGTGCATGCTTCATTAACAACATTTACAGAGAGGCAATATTTCAGAAGCACAACTTGTAGGTATAAGTCTTTGTTGGTATATGTACAAGCATAACTTGTAGGTATAAGTATAAGTATTGTAGGTATATGTCAAATATCAGCACTTCAGTTTTTTAATTGGTATTCAAAATAATACAATTGAATAATGTTGCTAATTTTATAAAGTGAGTTCACGAAATTACTGAGAGAATGTGCCACATTAGAGTCTTTACATACTCAAGACTCTTAAAAAAAGGTAGACAATGTGATCTATATTACAGATTCTGAGCAGCCTTCGTACATTAATGACTAACAATAACCTACTGAGTTGTTTTTATAGATAAAAATAGTACATATATTGAAGCACAACCAAATTTATCAAATCAAAGTAAAGTAAAATAAGCATTTGTTGTTGTTGTTAGGTGCCACTGAGTTGGTACCAACTCATAGCAACCTTATGTACGGCAGAACGAAACACTGCCCGATCCTGGGCCAACCTCACTATTGTTGCCATGCTTGAGTAGATTGATGCTGCTGATTGGCCAATCCATCTCATTGGTGGGGTCTTCCTTTTTATCTCTGACCCTCCACCCTACCAAACATGACATCCTTCTCCAGTGACTGGTCCCTCCTGACAATATGTCTGAAGTATGAGAGAGGAACTTTGACCATCCTGGCCTCCAAGGAGCACTCTGGCTGCACTTCTTCCAACAAAGATCTGTTGGTTCTTTTGGCAGCCCATGGCACTTTCAATATTCTCCTCCAACATCATAACTGAAATTCATAAATTATTCTACTGTCTTCCTTATTTACTGCCCAGCTTTCACATGCATATGAGTTTATTGAAAATACCATGGCTTGAGTCAGGCGCACCTTAGTCCTCAAGCTGACATCTTTGCTCTTCAACACTTTAAAAAGATCTTGTACAGCATATTTGCCTAATGCAATATGTCGTTTGATTTCTTGACTGCTGCTTTCGTGAGTGTTGGTAGATGATCCAAAACAAATGAAGTCCTTGACAACTTCAAGCTTTTCTCTGTTGGTAAGAATGTTGTTTATTGGTCCAGTGGTGAGGACTTTTGTTTTCTTGACATTGAGATGTAATCCATACAGAAGGCTGTAAATGTTTTAAGTCCTCTTCACTTTCAGCAAGCAAGGTTGTATCATCTGCATATCGCAGGTTGTTAATGAGTCTTCCTCCAATCCTGATGCCACATTTTTCTTTATAGAACCCAGCTTCTTGTGTGATTTGCTCAGCATACAGGTTGAATAAGTATGGTGAAAGAATACAATCTTGTCACACAACTTTCTTAATTTTAAAACATTCAGTGTCCCCATGTTCTGTTCAAACAACTACTTTTTGTCCAGGTACAGATTCCTCATGAGCACAATTAAGTGTTCCAGAATACTCATACTTCACAATGTTGTCAATACTTGTCATAATCCACACAATCAAAAGCCTTTGCATAGTCAATAAAGCACTGGTAAACATCTTTCTGATATTCTCTGCTTTCAGTCAAGATCCATCGGATATCAGCAATGATATCCCTCGTTCCACAGCCTCTTCTGAATTCGGTTTGAACCTCTGGAACTTCTCTGACAATGTATGATTGTAGCCATTTCTGTATTACCTTTAGCAAAACTTTACTCACATGAGATATCAAAGAGTTTGTCTGATGATTTCCACATTCCATTGGGTCACCTCTCTTTGGAATGGGCACAAATACGGATCTCTTTCACTCAGTTGGCCAGATAGTTGTCTTCCAAATTTCTTGGCAGAGATGAATGAGTACCTCCTCTGCCGTCAATTATTGATAGCTATAAATTAATTGCTGTCATTATGTTTTTTTGTGGTGCTGCTGGTTTCTTTGTTCTGCATGCCTTTCTGTTCTGAGTTCATGTTTTTTGTGCTCTTTTTTGACAGCTTCTTCATAGTTTTAATGTTTCCATGTTTTTCTTTGATTTTCATTTTCTTGGTATGCTGTGAACTATTAATTATCTTCAAGGTTACTTCATATTCTATTAACGTTTTCCTCCACTTAAAGCAGTCTATTTTATCCTGTGGTCTACTTGATCTCCTTGTCCCCGGGATCACTGTTGCTGTATTTTTACTTTCTTTCACATTGTAACTGTTTTGATCATAGACTGAACTCCCAGATCCTTTGAATTCATTCTTGTAGTTTTGTTTTGTCCTGGACTCTTACATCTGCTGATTTAGTTCCAGGTGGTGCTGCCAAATATATCAGTCTCTGGTTATTGTCTGTTCTTGTTTGTTCTCAGTCCAAAGAACTCCCTTTAGGATGTTTTGAAGTGCTGGGTTAGCTTTGACAAAATCCCTTAGATTCTCTTTATTCTGAATATTTTTATTATACCATCATATTTGATTGACAGCTTTGCTGGGTAGATGATTCTTGGTTGGCAGTTTGTTTGTTTGTTTTCCCTTCAGGGTTTTATATATGTCTCCTATTGCCTTCTTGCCTGCATGGTTTATACTGAGAGATCAGCGCTTAATCATATTTGCTTGACTTTTTAAATGAAACTTCTCTTTTTCTTAGCTACTTTCAGGATTCTGTCTTTTGATTTTCGAGAGCTTGATTATGAAATGTCTTAGTGATTTTGGGAGAGATTCTATCCTGGGGTTTCTTGAGCTTCTTGAATCCTTATCTTTCCATTTTTAAAGGAGTTAAGGAAATTTTCTTCCAGAAGATCCCCAACTATCTCCTCAGTGGACTACTGTGATTCTTCCTGTTCTGGAATTCCAATAACTCTTAAGTTATTTCTCTCCACATTATCCCACATGAATCTTAGACTTTCTTCAGAGTTTTTTATCCTTTTTTTTTAATGCTTGCTCTTCTATCTCAGAAGTATTGAGAGATTTGTCTTCCAGCTCACTGGTTCTGGCTTTCATCTCTTCAAGAATTCTACTCCTTTGTCCTTTCAGTGTATTGTCCATTTCTGATATTTTAATATTAATAATTTGGACCTCTTTTTGACAGTTTTGAATTGTTTCCAAAGCTGTACCTATCTTATTTAATTGTCACTGTAGTATTTTCCTGACTTCTTCCTTATTTTTCTCAACACCTCTCTGGAGCATCTAGATGCATCTTACTATCATTTTCCTGAATCCCTTCTCAGCCTGTTCCAAAGCATATCCTCCTTCCAATGGGAAGTCTAGGTCTACCACCAGCTCATTTGTCTGTTACTCTATCTTGTTTCTGGACATGAACATTTCTGGAAATGTTCAGCTGTTTCTTGGGCACCTTCAATAATTAGGTGTGTTTTCAATAATTAGATGAATATATTTTGATGTATTATTAAGCTTACTGATTGCATCTAGGTAGATGTGATCAAGAGATGGGCTTCCCTTTTTACTTTTCTTATAAGTCAACTCAGAGTAACTATAGCAGGTGCTGGCTGTCTATCTGGTGTATAGCAGCTGGTATTGGTTCTTACCTGGATGGTGGGATTTTACAGGGTGTGACTGCAACTTGGCTATATGACCACAATTGCTGTCTTTTCTTTGGTAATGTAGGGTGAACAAGAGCCTCCTTAAGGTAAAATAGGGACCAAAATCTAAACAGAAACAGGAAAAAAAACCCCAACATATTGGATACTATAGTCTATAATCACAGAAAAGAAAAGAAAAAAAAAAAAAAAAAAGCAAACTATAAATATGACTTTAATGCCCCTCTCTTGGCTTCTTCCTTCAAGGCCGTCTGAGAAATTGCAAGATGTTACTATTGTTCCTTATGAAGTAACTCAGGATTTAATTTTTGACCTGTTTCCTTTTTAGTCTGTCTTTCTTCCACTCCACAACTAGGGTTTTTGCCTAGTGATAAACAGTTCAGGGCTCGCTGTAGCCCCTTAGGGATCCCATTCAGTTTTAAGCAGTGTCTCCACCCTTCTTAGATTTTGGACACAGTAGTCTTTGCTAAGCAGGTCTGTGCACGTGCATACTAGAACCCTCTAGGGGTGGGGTGTATTCACTCACTCAGGCACACCCTCTAGTCACTAGTGTGGTGGTGCACAGACATTGAGAGACCAATGAACAGAGGGGCAAAAAAAAATCTGCATACATTTCTGAGGATCAGTCAGACCTCTGTGGTAAGAGTGCTCCTCTGATACTTCAACTGCTCCATCACTCCCAAGATAGCTGCTCTGGGAATGGCTGATAGCTACAGAACAGAAAACACCACCTTTCTTGCTTCTACTATAAATTCCACTGGCTGTAAACCTTTGAACTTTCTAAATATTCCTTTATATGTAGTTCAGAGTTCTAGGACCATCCCTGAACTTGCTTCATC
>NW_006408549.1:16448648-16450710 GCF_000296735.1 Chrysochloris asiatica | reverse complement strand
AAGAGATGGATTGACACAGTGGCAGCAGCAATGGCTTTAAGTGTAATAACAATTATGTGTATGGTACAGGAAGGGACATTGTTTTGTTCTTTGTTCTACTGTGGAAAGGGTTGATATGAGTCAGAACCAATTCTAAGGCACCTAACAACAACAAAAAGCAAAAAAAAAAACAAAAAAAAAACCACTTCCTTTCCATCACATATGCTGAATTGGTAGGCTGTACCACATTTTACTGTTTGTTCTCCAACTGCTACACTCCTACTCCTCTCCAGGTATTTCTGTTGGCATGCTATGCTAATTTACTTTTTCCACAGCAACATGTTGGACCTCACTTAACCAAAAATATGAAATTTCCTGAACATGAATCCTACACAGAGTAAAGCAAGGTTGAAAAGTGGTGACTCTCTCTCTCTCTTTTTGATAAAATTTCTTTCACCTGCAGCTGAAATGATCCAGACAAATAAAAAGGCACCTTCCTATGTGCTTAATTTAATAACAGGAAGTGACTTAGGTTTCAGAGACATTTCAGCCTTCAACATAGTAGCTTAAGGCACAAGAGAGAATACATTTTTATCTAGGCATCAAAGTACTATGTTATTCAACAGTCTACAGTAAGCATTTGAGTCTCCAAATACGTACTATGGGACATGGGAATGCAAATAAATTATAGCACTTTACATTTCAGGAAACAAAAAATTAAATTAAAAAAGGAGATAAAGAAAATCCTGGAAGAACAAACAAGTTAAAAATTAATTTGACATTGCATGTCAGCATGTGATTTTTTTAAATAAAAGATCAAACACAACAAAAGGGGAAAATCAAAACCCTGACAGGCTGTCTCAGTATTTTGTTGCTCTGGCTCATGATCAAAGGTGTTTGTTTGCTGTAGAAGAAAAACTCCACTGCAAGATTAAAAAAAAAAAAAACAAAAAAACCACTATAAATTGCAAAAATATGCATCCAGACAGAGGCCAAAAATATGACTTAGCAATTTTAATATAATTTAGTGGGGGTGGCTAATCTCCACCATCCTCATCTATTTATCATTGTACATTTTAAGGAAGACATTTTTGGGGAAGACTAGAGAAATGGTAAAATGTTTTGTTTTTAGTTGGTAAAAATGAATGCTGAGACTAGACGATTGTTCTGTTTGCAGGAGACATTCGATAACTGCTTCTTGCCTGAGTACATATCATGAGTCAACCTCAGCAAAACTGCAAAGCAATAAACATGACCAAAACAAATAGCCCTTATTGTCTTATAGCCTCTTTTCTAAATCATTTCATCTTTCCATCCTGCTGTGGACATCTCACTCTGCCAAAGCCCTCACAGTTTTCCTCATCTGAAGTTTGAACTGTTCTCATATAAAATAGCTGACAATGGATATTTCTATGTATGTATTTACATATGCTGCAAATATATCCATGAATATAGTAAAGCACACAGAAAGCAACATTATGAAAACTGCGTAGCTATAATCAAACACCTTGAGGGAATCAGTCAGTGGGGCTGGGGTCTCAGATTCAGTATCTCAGGGGACATCAAGATCAGTTGGCATAATGCAGTCCACAGACACAATGATCTATATCCTATTTTAGGGAGTAATGACTCAGTTGTTGAAAGATCATGAGCAACCAGCTATGATGCACCTCTTGATCCCTCCCCAGTCAGAACAAAACAAGAGTGAAAAAAAAACAAAGACACATGGAATCAATTAATCCAAAGAACTAATGTACCATGTGAACTCCAGCATCCACAATCCTGAGACCACAAAAACCGAATGATACCCAGCTACCATGGGAGAAAAATGTGGAACAAACTTCAAAATCTTTTTTTAAATGACTAAGGTTACTCGTCTGATTGAAACTTCTGAAATCCTCAGCTTATGGCTCTTAGGCACTCTTCAAGCCTGGAATTTATCTCACCCCATTGGCTCTACTTTCAGCCAAACCAGATACAAACTCATAAGGTGAACAACACCACTTCTTGTTGTTATGTGCCATGGAGTTGGTTCCGACTCACAGCAACCCTGTACGGGTTTTCTGAGGCTGCAAATCTTTAC
>NW_006408549.1:16445722-16448243 GCF_000296735.1 Chrysochloris asiatica | reverse complement strand
ACAGGGTTTCCAAGGCTGTAAATCTTTACAGGAGCAGAAAGCCTCATCTTTCTCCCACGGAACAGCTGGTAGCTTCGAACTGCTGACCTTGAGGTTCACAGCCCAATTCATAAGCACTACACAACCAGAGCACCTTGCAGGAAGTGGTAGGAAACAGTAAACAAAAGGCATAAAGGGATAAGAAATGCAGGGAGGAGTGGGAGGAGCTCTGTTTAATTGTGGAGATTGCAATCAATGTCATGAAGCAAAATGTGTTGAATAGAAGGTTAATTGGCTCTGTAAATTTTCTTCCAAATCATAATTTTAAAAGTTTTCTTTTGTGTTTGTAAGCAGAATCGTAAATGTTAAAGAAGAGGTTTTTAAATAATTCTCAGAGCCCAGGTTTCTAGCTATTCCAAGAACTGCTTGGGATATTCAATAAGAAATGATGGTAAAACCCAGAGGAAGGGGCTTAAGTCTTTCCACCACGGCTTCAAACAGAGCTGTTGTACTTTCATCTGCATTTTTAAAAGAAACATTTCACTTAGCAATGATTTGTTAAAAAAGAGGGGGGAGGGTTCTGTTACTGAAAAAAAAAAAAAAAAAACTACAAATCTGCTGCCATTGAGTTGATTCTGACTCACTTGACCCAGTTTAGGGCTTCTGAGGTTGTAAATATTTGTTGTTGTTGTTTTTGTCATTGTTAAGTGTCGTAGAGTCGTTTCCAACCCATAGTGACCCTGAATAGGGTTTCCAAGGAGCAGCTGATGAGCTTGAATTGCCAACCTTGCAGTTCAAACGGCTTTGCACTCTGACACATTAACCCACAGCACCACACTTTTTGTTGTTAGGTGCCATTAAGTTGGTTCTGACTCATAGTGACCCTATATACAACAGAACGAAACACCAACTGGTCCTGTCTGTACCATCCTCAGAATTGTTGTTAAACTTAAGCTCATTACTGCTGCTACTGTGGCAATCCATCTCATTGGGTGGGGGGGAGAGTTTCCTCTTTTTCTCTGACCTCCACACTTTACGAAGCAAGATGTCTTTGACCATGGACTTGTCCCTCCTGATAACAGATCCAAAGTATGAATGAAGTCTTGCCATCCTGTCTTCTACAAATCATTCTGGTTGCACTTCTTCCAATAAAGATTTATTTGTTCTTCTAGCAGTCCATTGTACTTTTAATATTCTTCTCAAACATCATAATTAGAATGTATTGATTCTTCTAGTGCTTTCTTTATTCATTACCTAACTTTCACATAAGGAACTCTGGTAACTGTGGTAGTGGTTACGAGTCGGGCTGCTAACCTGAAGGTCAGCATGTTATAGCAGTTTTAGATTCATGGTCAAAGAAACGGAGGCCACTGGGAGAGGTGAGGCAAGAGTTTCAGATTTTATTAAGCAGGCCGACTCAGAGGAGCTAATTTCTTCAGATTCTGAACCCCTGAATAGATTGCAACATGGGCCTTTTCGGGGTCAGAGTCCAGGGAGGGGCCAGGCCACATACCTATTTGAGCAGGAGAAAAACCAGGGAGATTGGTCCCATTTGGTGACCTGATTAGCATTTTAGCTTGCCTCCTGGGCACAGAGGGTATTGAATGATTTTTACTTTTTCCTGTTCATTCCTCCCTTTGATGCTCTTTGGGACCTTTTCCCCAGGGGCATCATCTATGTCTGGAATGGTATTTTGGTACTGATTTGGATTGATGGCTCCCCTTTCAATTGATTAGCTTTAATGGCAGTTCCCATGGCGCTGAGTGCTAGTGGGAGGAGGCATGGACTGATTAAGTAAATTCCAAATAAAACAGGACCCCACCCATGAGGGTCTTGAACCCTATAAAGGTGAAGAACTACCTTCCCTATAGGCTTTGTGTGTTCCACCCACTCCAGGTTTATACAAGGACATGGGCAACTTTCTGCATTTTTACAAGGTCTCCTACTGCCAGATTCTGGTTATCTATTTGTATGCTGTTGTTGTTGTTATGTGCCGTGGAGTCGGTTCCGACTCATAGCGACCCTATACAAGGTTTCCGAGGCTGTAAATCTTTATGGGAGCAGAAAGCCTCATCTTTCCCCTGTGGAACAGCTGGTAGTTTTGAACTGCTGATCTTGCGGCTTGCAGCCCGATTCGTAACCACTACACTGCTGTAGTTAGCAAAAATAACCTTCTCACATACTCCTCCTCCCTCAGCAGCCAATAAGTAGTTTAGGGCTAATCTATTTCGACAGATGGTATTTAGTATCTGGGTCTGTTGATGTGTATGTAGAAAGGGTTAGGGCCACCTCAGTTCCATTGGTTATAGATTCAATTACATAGGAGGGTGCCCTCTAAAGAGAGGGCAACTATAGAAGAGTAGCATGGTTACTGTTTGGCCCACCTTGGTGGTGTGGGTGTATAGATTACAGAGTTCTCCCTTTCCCATACCCCAAAGTCTTATTAAAATGAGTCACATAGTGGACATCCTCATGCTTCCGCTGTGAGTAGATCAGCCAGCTCCCAGTTTGTGGCTGAAACAGGGCGGGTTATACATCTCAA
>NW_006408549.1:16443574-16444652 GCF_000296735.1 Chrysochloris asiatica | reverse complement strand
CAATGAAGCAGTCCAAGGGTTTCAGGAAGAACTAGTCCTCAGGCTCTCCTGAGATCTCAGTCACCATTATTATTTTCAGCTGTGGTCTCGTGGGTCGGGGCAACAGGGATGGCAGAGGTTGGTGCCAAATCATGCTGGGCCTCCTACCCCCTGACACTGTTAGTCTTCTGCAGACAATAAAACGTGTTTAGCCATCTATTGAGTTGGATGGCTTTTTCTTCCAGATCCTGCCTTGCGATTTGGACATTTATTTTATTCAGTGTCCAGGTTTTTGCATTAGCTCATCGGTCCTTGCTTAAGGCCCTCATTCCTTTCCAGGGTCCTCCCTGGGGTCCCACAGGCTTATCTCTGGTGGTCTTTTAGGAGGTCAGTTATGGCCTGAGATTTCTCACGCTCTCGGCTGTTAAATACCTTGAAAGCGATGTCTACCAGTTGGGATGGATTCATGCTCATTACCTTGTCAAATTTCTGCCATTTTTTTCTAAAATCCTGGGTGCTTTGGGAGATAAAAATCATGTTAACCATTCAGATATTTGCTGAGTTCTCAGGATCAAGTTCTGTGTACTTACAGTAAACTTGGTAGATTCATTTAAAGAATTCAGAGGGGTCCTCAGTTGGCTTTTGCTGAATTGCTTCTACCATGTTCAAGTTTTTTGGTGTAGGAATTCCCTTTTTCAGATCTCTGAGAATGCATCTTTTATAGTGCTCCAGTGTAGCATAGCGGTTATGAATCGGGCTGCGAACTGCAAGGCCAGCAGTTCGAAACCACCAGAAAGATGAGGCCCTCCACTCCCATAAAGGTTTACAGCCTCAGAAACCCTATACAGGGTCACGACAAGTCAGAACCAACTCCACAGCACACAACCATCACCACCACCATTCATGGCAGGCCCATCTAGATTTTAATTTGTGTCAGCTAGAGAAATTGCCTTACTGGGGCCAAGCATCCTATTCAGGTTTTTTTGATGTGTGCTGTTTTGTCCTATGCCTTATCTCAGACCAGCCTTTTTCATCCCTGGTCAGGAGCATTGTTAACAGAGCCTGAATATCTGCCAAATTAGGATGATGGGTAGCAAAA
>NW_006408549.1:16428357-16442241 GCF_000296735.1 Chrysochloris asiatica | reverse complement strand
GATGTGTGCACCCAGAATAAAGCAAAAGGAGATCTCAAGTGAAGGTGGAGGTGAGTGCAGGAGACACAGAGCTGAAGACTCCAAAGAAAAGATTCAACAGATAGATCCAGACTCTGCTGCTTCATTCTGTGTTGGCATGCATAGCTTTTCAAATTCAAATGTCCCAACTCAGGTTCTGGCTCAAGATACCACCTCAAAGTTCTGATGAATCCAATCAAGAGTAGGCCAAAGGCCAGTTTACAAAACTTTCCGTAATCATAATTCCCAAAATTCCTATTACACATTTTAAAATAATAAACAGAAACCAATATCCATAAAGTAATCAAACACATTAACCTTTAAAAGACTTAAATTCCCTCTAACCTGGACTATCCCCATTCACATGCATATGGCCTTGGGCCAATTCTGGGTGGACAAGCATCTTTTCAAATGCAAATGTATCAATTCAGGTTCTGGCCCAAGATACCACCTCAAAGTTCTAATGAATCCCATCAAGTATAGACCAAAGGCCAGTTTACAAACTTTCCATAATCATAATTCCCATTCCCACCTCCCCTTTTTTTTAATCTGTCAACATACATCCCAAGGTTGCAGGCTCACCATGATAATTCCCATTGTACTTAAGTGTATGTAGTGCTCTAGGGCCCACTCAGACTCCGTAGTTGGAGCCGTGTAAGAGTACAGACTTGGCGCGACAAACCGAGCTTCGGTTACATGCACACTTGCATTCATCCAGTCCCACAGAGTTTATGTCAGTTCGACCCTCCCCCCTTTTGGAAGTCCCTGACTGAGGTCTTGGAAGGGGATCAGCCTTCCACTTCTGTCCATAGGGACAGGCCTGACTGGGTTTAACCCATGCCTTGGGGCATACCTGTTCCAGAAGTCTTGGCTGGTTTCTCTGGTTCTACCTCTCCTTTTGAGTCTGGTTGGGAGAGGTGGGTGCGGTGGCTGGCTGCTCCCACTTGGAGGAGGAGGGACCATCAAATGTGGCGGTGGTCAAATGTGGTGGTGGTGCCCCATCTCATCGAACTAGGGGAGCTCGCTATTAGTCACTCCCTGAGTCCGATCCATGGCTCAAGGATCCTGTGCATTCTGTTTGCTGATCAGGGAACCAAATGTTACATCAGTTTTAGATTTGTGGTCAAAGAAACCAAGGCCACTTGGAGAGGTGAAGCAGAGTTTCAGATTTTATTAAGCAGGTTGACTCAGAGGAGCTAATTTCTCCAGATTCTGAGCTCCCAGTGGAGGGCGACACAGGCCTATACGGGGTCAGAGTCTGGGGAGGGGTAACAGCCTACCTGTTAGAGAGTAGGGGAAAAACCATGGGGATTGGTCCCATTTCATGACCTGATTAGCATTTTAGCTTGACTCCTAGGCAGAGAGGATAGTGAATGATTTTAACTTTTTCCTATTCAAGCAGTTCGAAACTACCAGCTATTCCACAGGAGAAAGATGGGGCTTTCTGTTCCCATAAAGATTTACAGCTTCACTTCGGAAACACTCTTGAGTCGGAACTGACTCCACGGCATACCACCAACAATTTTCACATGCATATGAGGCTACTGAAAATATAACGGCTTGGGTCAGGTGCACCTTAGTCCTCAAACAGACATCTTTACTCATGAGCACATTAAAGAGGTCTTTTGCAGCAGATATGATTAATGCAACAGGTCTTTTGATTTCTTAGCTGCTGTTTCCATCAATGTTAATTGTAGTGGTGGTGGTAGTGTGCCATAGAATTTGCTTAGCGACCCTGCATAGGATTTCTGTAAATCCTTCTGGGAGTAGTTAGACTTATCCTTCATCTACAGAACAGCTGGCAGTTTCAAACTGGTAAAATGAAGTCTTTAACAACTTCAATCTTTTCTCCATTTATCATGATGTTATTTATTGTTCTAATTGTGAGGTTTTCTTTTTCTTTACATTGAAGTGAAATTCATACTGAAGGCTGGCATCTTTGATCTTTATCAGTAAGAATTTTAAATCCTCTTCACTTCTGCAAAGCAGGGTTGTTATCACATACATATCACAGGTTGTTAAAGAGTTTTCCTCCCATCCTGATACCATGTTCTTCTTCATATAACACAGTTTTGCAGATTATTTCTCAGCATACAGCTTGAATATAAATACATGGTTCAATCCTGGTACACATCTGCTTTGATTTTAAATCATTCAATAACCCTTTGTTTTATTCTAATGACTGCTCTTGGTCATACAAGTTCTGCATGAGCACAATTATGTGTTCTAGAATATACATTCTTTGTAATACTATCCATAGTTTATTATGATCTACATAATCAAAAGCCTTTGGATATTTAATAAAGCACAAGTAAACACCTTTCTGGTATTCTGTTTTCAACCAACTACTATCTGACACTAAGATCCATCTGACTTTCCCTCTTCTTCTTCTGAATCCAACTTGAATTTCTGGCAATTCCTTGTCAATGAACTGTTGCATTCATTTGTAAATTATCTTTAGCAAATAATACTTCTATATTATATTAATGATTTCCACATTCTGTTGGTTAACCTTTGGAATGGGCACAACTGTGAATCTATTTTAATCAGTTGGCCAGGTAGCTGTCTTCCAAATTTCTTGGCATAGATAAGTAAGCACCTCTAGTCCTGCATCAATTTGTTGAAAGATTTCAATCTGTATTCTGTCAATTCCTGGAGCCTTGGGTTTTTTTGCCAAAGATTTACAGGAAATCTTTACAGGAGCAGAACGCCTCATCTTTCTCTTATTTAGCACCTGGTAGGTTTGAACGGTTTTAAAACCACTGTACCCAAAGATAAATACATGGGACATGGCATAGGAAAGAACCTTACTTAAAATTATCTTTTTTTAAAAAAAAAAATGTCTTAACCTATGGGATTTCATTTTTAATGGTGAAATGGTGATAGTGTTCAGCTGATAAAAGAGTAGACTCATCCTTCTTATACTCTCTTAATTCCCTCCACCCCCTTTCACTCTCCTTCCCTTCTTTCTTTCCCTCTCTTTTTCCCTCATTTTCTTTCTCTCTATAATTTTCCCCATCTCTCTCTCTTCTCCTGTTCATTTCTTACTCTTTGTTTTTCTTTGTATGTATTGTCTCTGTTTTTCTTTTTTATTTTCCTCATGAAAACATAAAGGTTGGTAAGATATTGCATGAATAATTAATTTCAGAAGTTGGAGGTTAAAGATAACCCAAGTCATTACACAGATATGTAAGATATTGCATGAATAATTTTATCTCAGAGGTTGGAGATTAAAGATAACCCAACTATCCAACATGTTATACCAATCCATAATCCTTGATCACAACCACTACTCCTCTCCTCTTTCACATCCCAGGGTTCTGCAACATGCTTTAATGTCTCACAAAACTCACAATTGTCAAAGGAAATGTCTCACATAATTTGGGGCCTTGAAAGTTCCAAAACTGTAGTGCAGAGAAGAGCCTGAAGGAATCTTCTCTACCACGTAGTTTCAGGGGCTGAGGAACCCAAATCAATAAGTAGGTCAGAAGAGAGGCTGTTGATGCACATGGCTGCAGGAGCTGCTGGATCAGGCCAGGTGATGGGCTGAGAATCCCATCCCATAATTTGGAGACAAGATGTAATGAGCCACATGCAAGATCCAGGTCTAGAGAGAGAGCTTTTCCAAGGCAGTCCTAGAGACTGGAGTTAGTTCATGCTCTAAGGAAAATAAGATTTGTGAGTTACTCATACCCTCTAATAAGGTGGAAGCATCTTTAATCCTTGCTGTTCTTAAGTGCCATCGAAAAGTTTCTGACCCTTAGTGGCTCTTATAGGTTTTCTGAGGAGCAGCTGGTGAGCTTGAACCACCAACCTTGCTGCTCAAATTGGCTTTGCAGTCCAACCAGTGCATTAACCAACAGTGCCACACCAGGACTCCAGTGAAGTGGAAACATTCTAATTCCTTAGTTCCACCATAATCCTTACGCTTTGTTGTTAAGCCCTTCAAGTTGGTTTCGATTCATAGTGATCCTATATAGAGTTTTTGAGGAGCAACTGGTGAGTTTGAACCACTGGCCTTGCAACTCAAATCAACTTTGTGGTCCAGTGCTTATCCTACAGCTCCTTGTTGTTAAGTGTCATCAAGTTGGTTCTGACCCATAGTGATCCTGTATAAGTTTTCCAAGGATCGGCTGGTAAGCTTGAACCACTGACATGGCAGTTCAAACTGACTTTGCAGTCTAATGCATTAATTCATAGCACCACAGCTCCTTGGTTCTACCTTAATCCTGCATCATTAACAGCTCATTTCAAAATAGGTCCATAGTCACAGGCATGTTGTTGTTAAATGCTGTCAAATTGATTCCAACCCATAGCAACCTTGTATAGGGTTTCTAGGGTGCAGCTGGCAGGTTTGACCTACTGACCTCATGGTTAGCAGTCCTGTGTTTATCCTACAGCACCACACCAGGATTCCAACGTCACAAGAATAGAGGCTATGATTTACAGTATATCACAGAATGGAGAAATTTAACTAGAAAGTTCATAATAAATAATTACCTGTCTAGAAGATATGTACTTACCCAACTTATTTTCAAGTTAAGAACTAAAGAAGAGCAAAATAAATGATATTTTCTTAGAAGACAGACTTCCTACAGAAAAATTAATAACCAAAGGTCTTTGATGTCTATCTCCTGGATTTTGGAAGTGTCTTTCTGTTTCAATCCATTTTCTGTATCATAATTTGAATGAGTAACCTAAAATTAAACTTGATACTTTTGATTTCTTCTTTAGGAAACTTTCTTTCTTCCAAATGTTTTGCATTCTAAAATATATGTAGGGATATAAATTAATGCTCCAATATGACCATGCCAAGATTACCTCAAAATCTTATTCCTTGACCCTCCCTTGCTCCAGCTCTCTAGGAAGGAGCAGATGGCTCCCTCCTTCTCTAGCTATCTTCTTCTCCACCTTTAGTTATACAGATGCTAGGAAGGAGCCTACAGCCTTTCCTCCCACTTTACTTGCTGAAACCCTTTGTTTTCTAGGAGGGACAGACAACCTGGCACCTGTGACTTTCTACTTCTCCTAGTTCTGCATACCTTCCTTAATTGTCCTTACATTTGTGAATACCCCATGTTAGAAACAGACCCTAGCCCCTGCCCCTCAATGTGGAAAATCTTCATGATTTAGCCAACTGCCACTTGACCCAGCTGTGTTTCTCCCTTTTTAGGTAAATTCCCTTGTCAGTAAACCATCTTCTTTATCCTCTTTTAATCTTTCTTATTCTCTTTTCTGTAATAAATTAATGTCTCTCAAAATGAATTTTGGGCATTTTTTCCTGTATCTCAGCACCAATGTACTCAGAAGGCTTTCCCCTTGTGAGAAATGTTGCTGATACTGAAAAATGTTCAAGTAATCCAATCTGTACTCATGTTAGTAAGATAGTAAGAGTGAGGTTTCCGTTATTCGATTTTGCAAAATCAGGCACCCAACCCAGTAAACACAGGCAGATGGCTGTAGGGCTGGCCCACAAACAGTTTTATTCCCCTGTCTCAAAAAAGGCCCTCCTCCAGTTTCCCTTCTATTGGGTATTATGGAGTTTACAATCTCCTCCCAAATGTTGGTGAGTTTGAACCTCCAGCTTGTGGTTCAAATGAACCTTGTGGTCACTGTCCCATCAGGGTTCCCTCAGTAATGGAAAGGGACATGCCTATTCAATGAAAATAGCAATACTTCTTAACTAGTAGAATGTTCCTATGATTCTTTGGTACCTCAAGTGTGACAAGAAAACTTGAGGTTAGGGCAGTGATTCTTTTCTAGCATAAAGAAGAAAAATGCTTACCACTTCCTTCAACTCTCTTAAGTGCTAAAATTGTTGATTATGTGGATTTGGGCCTTCAAATAGGCAAAAAGAAAAGGGACCACTTAAACAAAAAAACATGACTTGACTTTCATTATCAGAAATGCAAAGATTTATTTTTTGTTATACAGTGTAATATAACTCTGAAATTGGACTGAAAAATCTAGATACTTATTCCTTAGTTCTTTCTAACATCTGTGTTATTTAGTACACTGATAAGACCTAGTTGGTTTTCTCCTTCTATAAAAATGACATTTTTTTTTCTCCCTCACAATGGAACTTTTAGATAAAAAATGATGAGGAAGGCTCACTCAAAGGGATTGTTTCCTCTAAAGACTAGTCGTATCTGTGAGCTATTTGACTGATTCTAAGAACCAATCTCTTGTTCTCTGCAATATTTAGAGCTATCCAAACCATGAGCAGATGCATTTTGTTTGCTGAAAAAGACAGGCTAGTGAGTCTGTTTAATATATTAAGTGTTAAAACCTATACAGAGATATATTATGTAATTCTATTTTATTGCACAGGCAAGGAAGAGAGAAGAAAACATTAGTTTAACCACACAATCTCTTGCAGAATTTATCTGCTGTGATAAGATAAATTAAGTGATTTCCCTGTTTCTCTTCAGTTTCATTTCCTCTGCTTCCAATAGAATTTTGAAGAACTTTTAGAAGAATTATTTGGCAGTCATGGGTGGGAAAAGACTAGCAAGTGGGGAAATTTCAGCTCTGAACTCGCTACACATCTGGGTCAAAAAATGGGCAAGCAAACATTTCCTGTGATGCAACATTTGTTCCTATGCTGTTGTTGTTAAATGCCTTAGAGTCAGTTCTGACTCATAGCAACCCTGTAAGGGGTTTCCAAGGAGCAGCTGGTGAATTTGAACTGCCGATCTTACAGTTCAAACCACCCTTGAGGTTTAGTACATTATCCCACAGTGCCACACCAAGACTCCATAAGTACCCTAAAATCAAGGAACTCCTTACTAGAAGTTTCAGTGCTATTCAAGGCTTCCACCAAGGAGTCTTTGAGATAAAAATCTTATCCGCAGATACTAGCTCAGCCTAAGTATAGGAAATATTTTAAATTTTCAATGGTAATAAGTAACTATAATAGATATTCTTGACATAAGATTTGTGAGAAATAGAGGAGAGATCCTCAAACTTGAACTATTCTAGAAACTCTTGTTTTCATTGAGTTCACAAATCATTAGCCTACCCCATAACATCACCCCAACCATGCACACGGACATGTTTTATATTTTTAGACAACAGCCTGAAGATATGGGAATTAGAAACACCTCAGGATACTTGAATGAACCTTAGCAATAAAAACAATAAAAATTTCATACATTGGTTGGAAATTTGTTACATACTACTCCTGCTCTAAATGATTTACATAGAAAGCCCTTTATTTTACAAAATTATTCTATGCAGTAGGCCTTACTATTAGTACATTTTATTAATAAGAAAGTAAAGTCTCTTAATGATCTGAAGATAAGACAGTAGTTAAAGGCAGATATTTGACTATAAGGAGTGCTGGTGTGGCGCTGTGGGTTAATGCACCAGACTGCAAAACCGTTTGAACTGCAAGATGGGCAGTTCAAGCTCACCAGCTGCTCCTCGGAAACCCTAAACAGGGTCGGTATGGGTCGGGATTGACTCAATGGCACTTAACAACAACAACAACATTTGATTATAAATTCCTTGATCTTAAGAGTTTGCATCTATAGATATAATCAACATATTCTGGAGTTTATAACCAGCTAGTAACCAAAACTCCACAACTAAACCCACTGCCATTGGGTCAATTCTGAGTAGAGCTGTTTTATAGGGTTTTATTTGAAACATGAAGATGATACTTGATACACAAAGTGTTTAAATTGTCTCTTTAAATTTCCCAATTCATGCTGGTAAACAGATCTTAGGAACCTCTTGACCTTTCTGCTTTTGTGATGAATTGTTTTAAGCAAACCATGCTGGCATCTTATTAGAAATAAAATTGCCTCTACATGAAAATAAAATCAACTGGCATCTCTGCCTCTGTCATAATTTAGACTAGAATATAAAGCAGGAAATTTCCTAATAACAGATTTATCTTCTCAACCTGAATGAATTAAAATATTACTAAATTAATCCAACATAATATAAAGTTAATTATACTTCGAAATCTGTACTTGCATTTGGTCTTAAATGAGTAAAACTAAGAGAGTTTGATTTTCTTTTAATTGTCTAGAAATATGGTTTGGGATTAGGTTATAAAGTAATTTGAACATTTACAATAATATCATAAACTTTAAACCATCTAAATAGAATCATAAGATTGACTGTGTTAAAATACCATATAGTAAATCCTCTTTCTTACATGACCCAACTCAAACAAAAATTTCTCGTTCTTACCTACCATTTCATCATTATTACTTTTCAAATATTACTTTTGGTAATGCTTCAAAAGCTTACTTATACACGAAAACAACATTTTAAAACTTAACAAACAGTGATTGGGTTATTCCTTTGTGAACTTAATTCTCAGGGATTATAAATTACTTGTTTGTTCTTGTAACTCAGTAAAAAGATAAAGAGGAAAGTTTTCAGATAAATATAGGCAAATGATAAAATTCCTACAAATTTTGACCAAAGTGAAAAAACTCAATGTGTATATCAATCATTAATATGCTTCTCTTTTAACAGTTTATTCCCTGATATGATTATTGATCTGGAAATTATCCCCACCCAATGCCATCTCTAAAATCTCTGATAATTTAGGGCACATCCTCAGAAACACATCGGCACTGATAAAGATTCAATCTTTATCTATGGAACTCTTTATGGGTCTTGAGAAGATGTTACTATATTCATACTGAGACATGAAAATGAACAAGTTAACTCATTTCTCATTTTTTTTTCCAATCTCATTGTAACAGATCAATGCAAAAACACTGCCAAATTGTTTTCTAGAACAAAATTAAAACTTCAATATGTATTGTGAACTATTTTGTGTTAGGCTCTAATTTTGTTGGAAGTAGGGGTGTGCAGTTTTCATACTTGGTCTTCACAGCGACCCTAGGAAAAATATATTACTCCACATTGCAGAGCACAAAAATAATCTAGAATGAATTTCCCTAAGTGCAGAAAAAGACTCAATTGATTTCATCTGGATAATTCACTAAGCTGAAGTGGAATGACTTTGGAGTCTTTCCAACATGGGTTTGAACCATGTTCCTACTCCCTAACTGGAAAGCCCAGGACAGAGAAAAAGTGATTTTAGGGACGGATGCCCAGAGTTACTGTGACATTTGAGAAGATCAGACCACAGAACATCTGTTCCAAATAAATGTGCATAACACCTGGCAGAAAAATCCATTGGGGAGTAAAATCTCTTCAGAAAATTTTCACTAAAATGTCATTTATGAGCTGTTTTCGTCAATCTTTCAACTTCATGGCAATGGGAATTTAGAGCAGTGTCAGAATAAGCATAGCTTTCAACTGAAATTAAAATTGATTTTTTTTCAATTACATATATTTGGAAACTAAGTTTTTTGCAAATCTTTTGACCATATCAGTAGCTCCTTCAGTAGTAGATAAAAGCTACAACTAGCAGTAGAAGATGCAATTTACTTGTAATGTTTGACTTGGTAAAACCTAATCTACCTATTATCAAAAATTCAGAGAAAGACATACACTGGTTCTTTATTGTTTACCATATTAGCCCATGGGTTTACTTAAGAATCCGAATTATCGAGTACATTAGCAACACATCTAGAATTACTAGTCTTTATTTGCTATTTTAAAAGCATCAGCTCAACTTTGCTTCCTTGACTGATTTTTGGAATATTCCTATTCTGCCCTTTCCCTCACTACTGACAAAAGAGAGATATGTAAGGTTTCTTTTCTAGTGGTTGTTAGCTTCTTGAGAAGAATGATAATGCAGACTCATGGGTGTATTCTCAGTATGTAAGAGCTTCTGAGTGTTTCCTGGATAAATAAGTAGCCCATCACTATTAAAGACACAGGATATTGTGTGGAAGACATCTACCAGGTCAACTGATTGGAAGAAATGCATATTTGTGCTCAGTCCAAAGAGAAGTACAGAAGATGATGAAGAACTGAGCAATGTTTTATTCTGTTATGCAGAGTTGCTATTAGTCAGAAAGAACGTGATGGCACCTAACAAAAAAAAAAAACAAAAACTATTATTTGAAACAAAATGAAACAGCCCAGCACTAGGAAAACAACTAGGTGAAGCTATGAGCCTAGTTGAGTGGTTGGCCTAAACTTGAGTTGTGTGTATAGATCTTGCTTTCCTATCTGTACTTTCCTTTCATTTTGTGGTGCTTTTGCCTTAGTGTTCCTTATCACCCCAAGCTATGTACCTCATGTTAGTTCTGCTGAGTTGTCCATCTGTAAGTAGAAAATCATCTTGCAATCTTAAGAGTGTAATTTTCACATTTCTTAAAAAGGAAGTTTCTGTATTTATATTCTCTCATGTCCTTTACTCATAGGCACTATAAAGACAATCAAATTCATGTTGTAGTTTTAGCAATGTGTAGTAATGACTTAGTTTACCTTCATAGAGATTTTCCTTCATAGGAGTAGTATCAGCATTCATCAAAGGATGAGGAAAATGTACTCCTTTTATGTGAGGTACTCATACGTAAGAGTGAAGTTTCTGACACTATGACCCAGTAGCTGCCCCCTCTGTCTACCCTAATAAAGCACAGTCAGGGTTGGAGGTGGGTAGTTAACGCAAATATTATCCTTCTAATCAATTACCTAGTGTACTAAAAATTCTGCATAAAAGAATATAAGATACTACAAGGTATTTTACTAGATTCAGCTATATTTCACACTGGAAATTCATTGCTTACCTAACAAGTTGTAAGGGCTGTGTTAATCATTTTTAAAAGCCAGACTAGTAAAGTATGCCCACCATGGTATGTTCCGCCTTTCAAGATCAAAATGACAACATTTACCTAATGACAAAATTCAGAACGGTTGGAAAGGAGGGTGAAAAAGAAATAAGAACCACAGGGAGGAAGTGGGGTATCCAACTTTTGTTATATGGAGGAGATTCAATCATTGAGATGAAACAAAGTGCATGAATTGTTGAATGTAAAACTAGTGATGTGCTCTGTAAACAATAACTCAATTCACAATAAAAAAATTTTCTCAATTTATTTAGTAAAATACACAAAATATCATTCCTTAAAAACGTTTCATATTGTGGTTAAGAAAAGAAGGGTACACATAAATACTCATATGTAGGAAAATCAATACTGAGTGCAAAAAGAAGATAGTAAATATTTACAAAACCCCATCTGTTCTTTTCTTCTTAAGATAATGGATAAGGCCAATAAAAATACAATGTTTTCCATTATACTTTGGTTAGTAGCTACTGGGCTCTGAAAAGCTTGTGAGAGGCCTTCTAAGGTGTAACTATTGGTTCTTTCTCATCCAGAGGAAAGAAGAGTGGAGACAATTGAAGATCTATAAAAACCATTAGTCCAAAGGAGTCCTGGTGTGGCTCTGTAGGATAATGCGCTATGTATAGGAGTCCTGGTGTTGTCCTGCAGGATAATGGTCTAGACCATAAGGTCAGTTTGAACCGCAAGGTGGATGGTGAAAACACACCAGCCACTTCTAAGAAATGCTATGTAGGGTTGGGTTACTATGAGTCGGAACCAACTAGTTGGCACTTAGTAGCAATAACATATATCTATATGGAGCTCTGGTAGCGTAGTGGTTACGAATCAAGCTGTGAACCGCAAGGTCAGCAGTTCGAAACTACCAACTGTTCCATGGGAGAAAGATGAGGCTTTCTGCTCCCGTAAAGATTCACAGCCTCAGAAACCCTGTACAGGGTCTCTATGAGTCGGAACCGACTCCACGGCACATAACAACTATATATATATATATATACGTATATATATATGAGGCTTTATGCTCCCTTAAAGATTTATAGCCTTGGAAGCCCTGTACAGTGTCACTATGAGTCAGAACCAACTCCACGGCACATAACAACAACAACAACAAATATATGTATATATGGAAAGAAACTTACAGAAAGCTGCAGAGCAGCTAATTATTTATCATGGCCCTTTTGTTGCCAAACTGAAATGAGGGCTTGCCGCCTATCACTATAGACAATCACAGAGATGGGGACAGATCCATCCAAGCTTTATTAACAGAAAGCCAGAAAGGACAGGAAGAATAATCTCTCAAGACTGCCCTGCCCTTCACAAAGAGCATGCACATTATACAGGGTAAATTATGTTTGGATGTATGATTAACCTATTTTAACATCAAGATAGTATTCTTTGGAAAAAGGAAAAATAAGACAATAGTTTTTTTCAAACATTTCACTTTTTAGGGTCCCAGAGTCTTAGTTCCTTGCTAAAATAACTATCTTAATGGCCTGGGTGGGATTAAGCATGTCCTGATTTCTTTCTAGAACCATCAGATCATCTTGGCTAATTTTTAAACTAACTTCCTCATTTGCAGCATCCTCATTATCAAGACCTAATGACTAAACCAACTCAATTTGTTTAGGTAGGTAGATCCATGGAGTCACTTCTAGGTCAATTTCTGCATTTTGTGATATATTATAAATCCTCACCTCTATGCCTGTGATTAGGGTCCGGGTGTGGTGCTGTGGGTTAATGCACTGGACTGCAACTTCAGCTTGAACCACAAGGTTCAATTTGAAGTCACTTAACAACAACAACAACAACAATGACTGTGATCATGGACCCATTTTGAAATGAGTTGAGTAGGAGTAAAGATTTAGGTGGGGCTAAGGAATAAAGATGATAGAGGATCTATGTTTTAAAAAGGAGCTCTGGTAGGGTAGTGATTACGTATCAGGCTATGAACCACAAGGTGAGCAGTTCAAAACTAGCAGCTGTTCTGTGGGAGAAAGATGAGGTTTTCTGCTCCTGTAAAGATTTACAGCCTTGGAAACCCTATGCAGGGTCACTGTGAGTTGAAACTGACTCCACAGCACATGACACCAACAACAACATGTATTAAGAATGTCCCCACCTTAGTAGAGGGTATGACTCAAGCCACTATGCTTAGTTTCTCTTGGGGACATGGTCAGACTCTAAGGTATGACTGCTTTAGGAAATCTTGCCCTGTATCTTGCATCTGTTTCATTATGTCTGACTCCCACTAGGTTTGCCTTTTGACTCAATACCTGACACGATTCACAGATTCCCTCAGCATCATGCAGCAACAGTCTGTCCTCTGACTTGCTGACTTGGATTCCTCAGCTCCTGAGACTACATACGTAAGAAGATTCCTGATCTCTGAACTACGGATTTGGAACTCACAAGCCTCAAGAATTTTGTGAGACTTTTTTTTTTTTTTGACAATAGGGAGTTTTTTGGGATGTTGCAGAATCCTGGGACTTGAGGGAAGGGAAGAATGGTGCTTTATATTAAGGCCTATGGAGGGACGTTATACATCAGAAAAATTGAACACTTGTGATATCTTTAACCTCCAATGCATAGGGACCAGTCTTGTGTTGATTTTTATGAAAGAAATTACTTATGCAAAAGCATTACAATAAAGATACTTAATCATAGTCAATGAATTAAAAAATACAAGGCAATGAATTCATAACATCATTTTTAGATTATAATGTAACTTTTTTTCACGATTAAAGAGAAGTTTTCATACCAAATTGGACATCTGCAAGATATCTCTCGCTCCATGGCCTCTTCCGAATCCAGCTTGAACCTCTGGCGGGGTGAGAGGTGTCTGGAGACCAGGTCAATGGAGAGACACTGCCTAGCAGGAAGAGACTGCAGGGGCCGGCCAGACTGTCCTACTTAACCTGGACGCAAGCGCGCCATCTTAGCCTAACTGTTGGATTGTGGCTTTGAGGCAGCGTCGACCAACTTAGAGACCCACAAGCGCAGCCCAAAGCATCTCACTAAAACCCAGTCGCCCCTGCTGCACTTCTGACTCTTGATTGACATCCAAGGATGGAAATCCTGCTTTGAGCCAGACTTAAGGGCCCTAGCACAAGGAGATTCCTATTTGACAGCAACCACGCAACCG
>NW_006408549.1:16424303-16426587 GCF_000296735.1 Chrysochloris asiatica | reverse complement strand
TTCCAAAGAGAGGTGACCCAACGGAATGCAGAAATCATCGGACAATCTCTTTGATATCTCAAGTGAGTAAAGTTTTGCTCAAGGTAATACAGAAATGGCTACAAGTCATACTTAAGTATATAAAAATGGAAGCTATCTGAAGGCAAAAGACTCCATTTACAAAACCTTTAGAAGTGTGATGCTAACTGGAAAAAAATATTCACATCTATATAGCAGATGGATTCCTAATTATAGTCTACAAAAAAAATCATTAGGATGTATAGGAAGAAAATATATCAAAACATAGGCAAAGATGCTGAGAAAGTAATTTACAGATTCAGTCTCAACCTTATTAATGGTAATAACCTTATTAATAGTAACCTTATTAATAGTAATAACCAGTAAGATGTTAATTAAAGTAATTATGTGATAAAATTTACCATTAAGACTAGTAACATATAAAAATATTAACACCCACTACCAGCAGATTACAGATATAAAAAAATGTTTTTATATTGTCAGTATATATAGTATCTGTCAGAAACTTAGAAAAAATAAGACTAAAAATTTTTGTTAAAATAAAAGATGTACATAGCCTTCAACCCAGTAATTCCATTAGTTGAAATCTATCCTATTGAGGTAAAAATGTTATTACTAAATAAAACTATAGGAAAAAGAATACTTATCATAACATTTTATTTTAGGGACAAAACAAAACAGAATAAAATACCTAGAAATAAAACAAATGGCTATTGTTATACAAATGTTTGTGCTCATATCCTGATGTTGCAATGTAAGATAAGCACTGGACTACTAACTGCAAGGTCAGTGGTTCAACCCATAAGCCACTTCTCAGAAACCCTATACAGGGTTGCTGTGAGTCAGAACCAACTCCATAGCATTTAACAACAGCAAATGATTACACCGTGCATTTTCAAACCTGTGCTAGTTAACTGAAAATATTTCCATGATATATTTTAAGTGACAAAAACAAGATGCACATAAATGTATATAATGTGGAACAACTTTTAGAATGCAAAACTATGCATTTATATATGAACATGGAATAAAAGAGTAGAAGGAGACAAACCAGGTAAGAAATTCACAATGAAACATTTGTTACTACGTACTATGCATTTCTTCATGGTGCCTACAAAATTTAAATAGGACTTAGAGTATATTGTAATAAATTTAAAAACGTTTAAAGTTTGAAAAAGCTCAATCAAGATACAGAAACTCTAAAGAGTGTATCCAATATGATACCAAAGCCACATTATGCTAGGAAGCATCCAAATCTCATACGATGTACATGCAAGTTCCTCAAATAAATTTGTACATTTGACTGAAAAGAATGATCTAGTCAGTTAGCAGCTCTGAGGCCACACAAACACACATACAACAGTCTACTATATCTTTCTGTAAACATTGGAGCAATATGAGTCAGTTGCTTACCTCTTCGGGGGATTCATTTCTCCACTAAAATAAGAGTGATCAATTGAACTTGATTTATGTTCCATCACCTTCCATCCATGTTGTCACATTTATCTCTTCTGTCTGGACATCAGGCTCTGTAATACAACCAGAAAGGAAAGAACTGGAGCTTAATTCAAGACAGTTTTCTATTGTAATTGGTTAGACAGGGAAACTAAAGAATCCCTTAGTCTCACCTGTCTGCAGCTACAAATAACCACACAAGACATTTTGGGGATGATACAAAATATATGTCAGACTACCTTATTGTAGGTTTAAAGGAGAGGGGAAATAAATTTGGGGCAATGAAGAGTTATTTGCCAGGTGGTTTCTTTCCTATTAAATTCATTGAGACCGTTTCTTGTATAAGACATTCACAAATATCACAGTAAAATGTGTTGACAGCTTGGACGAAGTAGCATGTTCTCTATTGTCATATAGTAAACTTTATCCAGTATTTTCAAGTGAAAGGATTGCTTCTTTTCTGTAGGCAGTTTTAACTTGTGGGTTATTTAAACACCAACAAAGCAAATATTCTGCAAATCTATTGAAATAACAACAATACATATATATATAGTTAATATATAAAGGAGCTCAGGTAGTGTAGTGGTTACAAATTGGGCTGCTAACCTCAAGGTTGGCAGTTCGAAACTAGCAGCTGTTTCACGAGAGAAAGATCAGGGTTTCTGCTCCCTTAAAGATTACAGACTCGGAAACCCTGTGCAGGGTCGCTATGAGTCAAAACCAACTCCATGGTACTTAACAACTATTGTTGTTGTTGTTGTTAAGTGCCTTCGAGTCGGTTCCGACCCATAGCGACCCTGTACAGGGTTTC
>NW_006408549.1:16419491-16423263 GCF_000296735.1 Chrysochloris asiatica | reverse complement strand
CCTCTGGATCTAGGTTCCCTCTTGAAAGCTTGTAAGCCAGTCACTTCTTGCCTTTGTAGCCCCCTCACTTTGGATAGCCAATGTCCAAGTTGCCCATCCCTGTCTACTCTGTGTATGGAGGGGGTGGGAATGATCCTTGCTGTAATGAGTTGTTCCCTCTTTTGAGCTCCTGCATCCATGAGTGTCAGTCAAGTTCATCAAATTGTATCAGATTACACTTTTTCTCCCAATCCTTCTTTCTTGTTCTAGTTGAGCTATGATCATACAGTAATTGACGCCAGGTCAAGTGGGTATTATTTGCAAATGTGGGTGTTCTTGTGCATATGTCCTCTCTTCTTATCTTCTATTCAAAAGACAGCCAAGCATCTTAACATTATTTCTCCCCTTTTCCCCATTCCAACAATGTCTCAATTCCTGTATACCAGAGCCTCCTCCCCAGCACCCAAAATATCCTGTGTCTATTCTCTGCCCTGTGCTCCACCTTCTCCTCATTCCTGTCACCCCACCGTCCACATCCCAGCAAACAGCAAAGAATCCCCCCCATCCCACTTTAGTATGGGCTCTTTTTCTTAGTCTTTTACAGTAGTGGTCCTTATCTTTGATTGTGGAGAGCTTGATTACTATATGTTTTGGTGGTTTTCTTTTAGGGTCTAATCTTCCTGTGGTTCATTGAGCTTCTTGAATGCTTACCTTTTTTGCTTTTCAGGATGTTAGGAAAATTTTCTTCCAGAAGCTCTTCAATTATCTCCTCTGTGGACTTGTGATTATTTCTGTTCTGGAATTCCAATAATTCTTAAGTTATTCCTCTTCATGTTGTCCAACATGAATCTTAGGCCTTCTTCAGATTTTCTTATCCTTTTTTATGCCTAGTATCTTAGTAGTGTTGAGAGATTTATCTGCTAGCTCACTAGTTCTGGCTTCTATCTCTTCATTTCTACTTCTTTGTCATTTCAGTGTATTGTCCATTTCTGATATTCTATTATTAATCATTTGGACCTCTTTCTGTAGTTTCTGAATTGTTTCCAATGCTGTATATATTTTATTTGATTGTTCCTGACTTCTTCTTTATTTTTCTCAACTTCACAGTGTTTTGATACATTTTATACTCGTTTTTCTGAATTCCTTCTCCGGCATTTCCAAAGCCTGCCCATCTTCCAGTATGGAGTGTAGGTCTACTTCCAGCTCATTTGCCTCAGTCACTTTATCTCATTTCTGGACATGTACTGATATGGTCATCTGCTTCTGTTTTGGGGACATATTCAGGAGTTATCTGTGGCCTTAATATTTAGATGGGTGTGTATTTTGGTACTTTTTAGGTTTTCTGATTGCCTCCAGGTAGATGTGATCAGAAGATGGGCCTCCCTTTTCACTCTTCTTCCTGTGAAATTTCAAGATGCCACTGTTGGCTGTTGTGATATAATTCATAATTTAATTTTCAGCCTATTTCCTTTTTAGTCTTTCTGTCCCACTCCACAATACCAGTTCAGGCCTTTATCCCAGTGATAAACAGTTCAGGGCCAGCTATGGCTGTTTGGCTGTTTTGTGCTGCCATTTGGTTTTAAGTGGAAACTGTCACTTTAAATTTCAAGGAGATATGTGTGTATGCATAGTAGAACCCTCCTGGGGTGGCGGTGAGGTGTCCACTGGTTCAGGTACCCCCTCTAGTCACCAGAATGGAGGTGTACAGACAGGGAGAGACCAATGAACAGATACAAAAAACAAAAGAATGTCCACACCTTTTTCTCCTTGGTTCTGTCAGGCGTCCATGGCTGCTGTGATTCTTCCCCCACTTGATTTTGCCCAGTATGGTGGCTCTGGGAGCAGCTGAGCATCTTGAATTAGAAAGTACTGGATTTCTTGCTTCTACTACAAATTCCCCTAGCTGGAAGCCTCCCAACCTTCTAAATACTCATTTATATGTGGTTCAGACTTCTGGAAACATCCCCTGAGGCTGTTTGCTCCAGTATTCTGTGTTGTTGCTGATGGAGCTCCTCACTGCACTTCCACCTTCTCTGCCATCTTGTTTGTTCTCTCTGATATCTATTTTGAAAAGTTTGAAACTGACATTTTCTTGAGCTTATAAAAAATTTCCATTAAACAGGTCTTAGGCATGAATTCATTCTGTTTCACAAATGTCCTTTAAATGCATGATTACCTGAAACATTGTTGTTGTTGTTAAGTGCCATTGAGTTGATTATAACCCATAGCGACCCTGTACAGGCTTTCTGAGGAGCAGCTGGTGAGCTTGAACCGCCAACATTGCAGTTCAAACAGCTCTGCTGTCTGGTGCATTAACCTACAGTGCTACACCAGGAATCCACCTGAAACGTTAAAGGATTATAAATTTTACTCACAGCCATGGGGATAATCACTGAATTCAGTACAAACAGGCATGGCAATCATGTAAAGATGGCTACTTATATTACTATGATTTTAAAATGTCATTGATTTTACAATATATTCTACTGCAAAAAATGCCAAAATTATTAAAATGTATGTCTTAGAATCAGTGAAATAGATATGTATCTGCTTTTTCATATTTCCGTATAGGATCCTGTTTGAACTCATGTTCATAACTTACAAAATCTGTTCTTCTACCAAGTTCACTATCTCACTAAATCATTTCTTCATCCATTCAGATGTTATATTCAGCTTCTTCCTCACATTATCTAATCTTATATTCAATCACTTAATGATATTTTAAATGCATTTTCATCTTTCCATTTCTACATTCACCCAATATAAGGATACTATCATTTTCATCTCTTTCAGCGTCTCTTCAAAAATCTCTCTCATCCAGTCTTTCCTTCTGCTAATTCAAAGTCCATATAATCATCATAATCATCTTCTTAAAATTGTATATATATGGAAAATACAAAGCTAAACAAATTAAGCCATTTACCTAAGAGTAAAGGAGATTGACCTAAGATTTAACCTCTGATTTGTCTGACTGCTGAGTTTATTCTCTTAAATATTAAGCTACAGTGGAAAGATGAAGTAACTTTTAAAAATTAAGGTTGTATATAAGAATGAATGCAAGAAAACCTTGTCAAGTGAATAGCAGAGAGTCAAAACTTTGAATAGCTGTTTAAAGCTATGGGGGGAGGAACGAGGGGAGAAAAAAAGACAGATCCAAGATAGCAACAACATTGATAGCTAGACAGAGAGTTAAAGAGATAGATAGAAATAAACTGCACATTAGAATTGTAGCTTTTCCTGTACCAGAAATCTCAGAAAATGTTTGCATCTGGAGAGTGAGTCATCAAGGGAACACTGTGTCATGTGCACAATTTCCTTACCAACATTCCTACAGCAAATAAATTGGTCAATGTTCTTAAATGGTTTCTTGTAATGATCTTCAGTGGAAAAGATGACCAAACAATAAAAAACAATTGTATAAAATAACTCTATGAAAGACTAAACTCATACTGCTTGAAAACATGGTTTTTAGATTATTTTAATTTATGCAATAATAAATTTTAGAGTATTTTGAGAATTGATTGTTTATAAGGAACTCTGGGGTATTCACCAAAATAATATTCCCCCCTCTATATTCCAGGCTCAACTTCACACTAAGACATCCTTGCAGTTAAGTCTAGCCATATGATTGAAATATAGAAAATGCAATGGAATAGTACGTTATTCCACTAGTAAGGTAGTCCACTTCCATGCTTGACTATTAGGAAGCATCTAGGCATGCTCCCCTTTGTTTTATTCACCTGTGGTTTAGCAGAGATGAAGATGAGTACAATGGTGCCGGGGTCTGACCTCG
>NW_006408549.1:16414255-16418671 GCF_000296735.1 Chrysochloris asiatica | reverse complement strand
TTTTGCAAGTCACCTTTTAAAACTTGTATGTAATCAAGAAATGAATGTTGGTTGTGTTTGAGGCATTATAGATACCAGGGAAACTTGTTTTATGATGGTGGTGGTGGTGTGCTGTGGAGTCGGTTCTGACTCATAGTGACCCTGTATAGGATTTCCGAGGCTGTAAATCTTCATGGGAGCAGAAAGTCTCATCTGTCTCCTGTGGATTGGCTGGTAGTTTTGAACTGTTAACCTTGAGGTTAGCAGCCTGGCTCATAACCATTACACTACTAGAACTAATATACAATATAAGGAGTCCGAGGCACTTAACTACAATAAGTGTAGTGCATTGGACTATGAGTCAAGCTGCAAGGTCAGCATTTTGAATCTACCAGTCACTCCGCAGAAGAAAAATGAGGCTTTCTGCTCCTATAAAGATACAATCTTGAAAACCCTATACATGGTCAGTATGAGTCAGAACTGACTCAGTAACATAAAACCACCACCACCACCAATATATAGTATAAGTTTATAGCTTTACTGTATTAGTTATATTAGTATGGTATGGTACTATAGGATAAGTACTGGACTGCTAACCACAAAGTGGGTGGTTCAAACCCACCAGCCACTTATTAGAAACTCTATGCAGAGTCGTTATGAGTTGAAACCCATTCAGCACTTAACAATAACAAAACATAAAGTCTTTGTAGAATAAAGATTTACATATTGATATTATGGATCCAAGACTGCAGACTTGGCAAATATAATGAAGACTCTATAATAATGACCTGAGAAACCAACTGAAATTGATACAGATGAAAATTCTGGAGCCTAGAGCTGCAAAGGTACAGATAAATAAGATCAAATATCCGTTGCAAGAAGAGACTGAATGAAAACAGCAAACCAGGAGTGTAGTGAATTGCCAACAGATCCAGCAGAATGTGGCCAGTTTCACTGATTGCAAACTGTGTTCTTACTGAGGCACAGACCATATAATCTGCTACATTTGCCAACAACTGCACCAGTACCCATGCTGGTTACTGGAAACCACAGAGGTGTGATCTCCCACTAACATCTGGTGACCAGAAGTGCTCCCCTTCAGTGAGTGGTCAACCTACTCCCCCAACCACTGCCAGGACTGTGCTGCTTTTTTGTTTTTGTTTTCCTTTCTTTTTCTTAGTTTTTCTCTCATCTTCTCTTTTGCTTTTATTTTTTCTCTCCCAATTATCCTTCTACTACCCCTCCCCATTTGTTTTTTGACCCTAGGTGCGCATGCTCACCTTTCCCCTCCATGGGAAGTGGTGTGTAGTCCCATAGATGAAGTACCTACCCAGGTTCTGCTATGGCACGTTTGGCAGTTAATGCTTGTGCCACTTGTCTTTTCTCGTTTTCATTCTTCTATTTCTTCCTCTAATTCAGTAGCAGAAAAGGTAACCCACCTCCACCAACTCAGTGGTTAACAGCACCCACTCCCATCCTTTGTAGTCAGGGGCAACTGCTCCTGTGGAATAAGTGCTACAGTCCAAAGAAGTTGTATTTGTTGGCCACTGATGCCACCGACATTATTCTACTTTTTTTCTGTTCTTTTTCTGTCTTCTTAGTCCTTCTTTCTCCTTCTTATTTTATTTTTATTTTTCTTCATTTTCTTCCTCACCAACCCTTTATCCCATTAGATAAGAACCAGTGACCCTACCATGTCACACCTGCCAACCAGACCCATTGAATAAATACCATCACTTGCTCTAGCACCACTGGGATATAGAACAAACAAAACCCAACCAGCCTGCCCTCAGCTTCTCTATGCAGCCATGACTACTATCCCCCAACAAATTCATCTGGACACTGATGGCGAGCACCCCAATTCTGACAAACTAGTGAACAGAGTAGAACACCCACTAACCTGCCACATACATTAAATTAAACCAACAAAAATCAGGGTGAAGAAAACCAACATACAACTAAAAACGAATACAATAATATCACAATGTGTCAAAGACCACAGACAACTCTAAATCTCATACCATAATTTCAGTAACAACAAAAGAGTATAAGATGGATCAAGCAAGTCATCTACACTGAGCATGTCAAGCGCAAGACGGTCATTGCCATGGATGTGGTCTATGTGCTGAAATGCCAGGGGTGTACTTCGTATGGTTTTGAAAATTGAAAGCTCTTTTCTTACCTCCCCCAAAGGCTCTTTGGAGTCCTGGTGTGGTACTATAGGATAAGCACTGGAACATAAGGTCAGTTTGAATAGCAAGGTCAGCAGTTCATATCTCACCAGCTGCTCCTTGGATACCCTATACAGGGTCATTATGAGTGGGAATGGGCTGACAACACTTAATAGCAACAGCACTTTACTAAACATGATGTCCTTCCTGATAAGCATGATGTCCTTCCTGATAACTTCCTTGTCTCTCCCTCTGACAACATGTCAGAAATATGAGAGATAAAGTCTAAGCATCCTGGCTTCGAAGGAGCATTCTGGCTTCTTCTAACACAGATTTGTTTATTCTTCTGGCAGCCTATAGTACTTTCAATGTTCTTCTCCAAAACTATAACTCAAAAACAACAATCCTTCTATTGTTTTCCTTATTCATTGTGCAAATTTCACATGTATTTGAGGTTGAAAACATCATGACTTGGGTCAGGCACACTTTAGTCCTCAAACTGAAATCTTTGCTCTTGAACTGTAGATTTGCCTAATGCAATAAGTCATTTGATTTCTTAACTGCTGTTTCCATTATCATTGATTGTTGTTTTTCGATTGTTGATTCCAAGCAAAATGACGTCTTTGACAACTTCAATATTTTCTCCATTTATCATTATGTTATTAATTGGTCCAGTTGTATTTCTGTTTTCTTTAAATTGAGGTATATTTAATATTACAGGTTGTGAATACTTGATCTTCATCTGTAAGTATAGTAAGTCCTTAAAATATTTCCAGCAAGCACACTTGTATCATTTGCATATCCAGATTGTTAATGAGTTTTCCTCTAATCATGATGCTACATTCTTCCTCCTATAACCCTCACCCTACCAACTGAATAAGTATGGTAAAAGGATACAACCTGGCACAGACCTTTCCTGATTTTTAACTATACAATACCTCCTTGTTCTGTTCTAAAACCTGCTTCTTGGTCTATGTATCAGTTATTCCTGATCACAATTAAGTGTTCTGGAATACCCATTCTTTGCAGTGTTAGCTAAAGCTTGTCATAATCTACACAGTCTTTGCATAGTCAATAAAGCATAAGTAAACATCTTTCTGATAGTCTCTGCTTTCAGGCAGTATCCATCTGAGGTAAACAACGATATTCATAGTTCCATGTCCTCTTCTGAATACAGCTTAGATTTCTGGCAGTTCCATGTCATTATACTGTTGTAGCCATTTTTAACTTCTGCAGCAAAATTGTACTTGCATGTTATGTTAAGCACCACATATACACATATACGAATGACACAAGTAAATTCATATTTGCCCATAATTACTCTGAATGTAAATGGATTAGATGAACCAGTCAAGATACAAACAATGACAGGAGGAAAAAGGAAACATGTTTTGTCCATATGCTGCCTATAAGAGACACATCTTAGACACAAAGATAAAAATAAGCCAAAAGTGAGCAAATGGAAAACATAATAAGCAAACAGAAACTAAAACGAAAAGGGTGACAAAATAGACTTTAAGGCAAAAACCAGCAAGCAAGACAAGGAAGGACATTATATATTTGCAGAGGCAATCTAATAATACAATATACTATAATAAACATCAATTTACCCAATCAAAGATCCTCAAATATATTTAAAAAAATAAGAGTATTGGGAAAAAAATACACAAATCCACAATAATGACTGAAGACTTTGAATGAAGGGCAGAGCAATTAGAAAGAAACTCAACAAAAGTACAAAAGATACAAATAACCCACCAACTTGATCTCTTAGACATACACAGAACAATCCACTAAAGAGCAGTATATAACATCCGTTATTTCCTAGCATACATGAACATGCTCCAGAATAGAGCACATGTTAGGTCACAAAGTAAACTTCAATAAATTTTAAAACATCTAAACATGACAAGGTCTCTTTTTAGACCACAATGCTATAAAATTAGAAATCAGCAGAATGATCAAAGAAAAAAAAAATACATGGTAACACTCAGCTTAACTACTCGGTAATAAAAGAAATAAAATATGAAATAAAAATATATATTTATTTGATAAAATGAAAACATAACATACCAAAATTATTGGGACACAGCAAGAGCAGTATTCAGATGAAAATTTATAGAAATAAACATACACTCAAAAAAGAAACAAAATGAACACATTAACCCAGTGTCTTCAACAAACGGAAAACAAGAGAAACTTTTGGTGTCATGCTTTGGGGTCAGCACTGGACTGGAAACCACAAGGTCAGTAGTTCAAACCCACC
>NW_006408549.1:16410789-16412325 GCF_000296735.1 Chrysochloris asiatica | reverse complement strand
TTCTACAAACACCCAAACCAACACAATCTGAGGTTGAAAATTTAAATACACCATCATAAAATAAAAACAAAAAAACTACCCCCTAAAAAAGGCCTAGCCCAGATGGCTTCTCTGATGAATTCTATCAAACAGAAAAAAACGGACACCAATTCTACTCAAATTGTTCCAGAATATACAACAGGATACATAGTCCTGACCTCATTTGATGAAGCTAGCAAAACCTTATTTCCAAAACCAGGCAAATGCACCACCAAAAAATGAAAATTTTAGACCAGTAACCATCATGAACAGAGATGCAAAAATTATCAACAAAATCCTAGCAAATGAGCCAGTTACATCTTGCCTTTATAGCACATGCACCCCTCACCATTTTGGGTAGCCAATGTCTAAGTTGCTTATCCCTGTCAACCCTGAGTACTGAGGGGTTGGAAATGATCCTTGTTGTAAGTATAGGTCAAGTTAATCAAATTGTAGTGGATTACTCTTTTTTTCCCCGATTCTTACTTCTTCTAGTCAAGTCTGATCATCCAGCCATTGAAGCCAGGTCAAGTAGATACTATCTGCAAGTATGGGTGTTCTTGTGCATCTCCCCTCACTTCATATCAGCTGGATGCTTCACTCTCCACTCTAGTCCTCTATTACCATGTCACTGTCTCTGGGCCCAGGAGTCCTCAAGTCTTGACATACTGCTGGCCAACCAGGTCTCAACCCATGTTCTCAGGAGTCTGTTGAATGTGGTCAAACTTAGCTCACAAATTCATTGCTGTTTTTCCCCCACTTTTCCTTTCGGTGACCAATGTGGTCACCAGCCAGACCACATGCCTGCTTGTGTATTCCCCTTGAGTCTTAGTCTTGGAAGGGGGTTTGCTCTGCGGGGACCCAAGCACTTGCATTGATGGCTCCCAGGTGAACAGCTTGCTCGTTCGACCCAACTGCCATTATTGTTTTTTATTTTTTCTGCCAGTCTTTCTTTCACGACGTATCTTCTGTTCTTCTAGCCACTCCAGGCTGGTCTACTTGTCCTTTCAAGTGGAAATTTCCCACCTAAGATGATTCTGGATGGGGTTCAGGATTCCTCCTATGGTCTTATGTAATGCAAAGCCTCTGCAAGGAGCCTGTTTCACTGGGTAAGTTCTAGCCCCCTATAAGGTATTCCAATCAGTTATAGGATAAAGACAGACTTACAAACTTTCTATTGTGATGTTTCTGGCTATTCCTTTCTCTCCCCCTCAAGTGTCTATTTTACAATGGTAGGCAATGGAAACCAAGACTCAAAAGACAGCCATGCATCTTTGGGAGCCTAGTTCCAGAGAGTATGGGGGAAAGTAGATTCTCTACTGAGTCATCTCCAATCTGTTGGGATGGAACTGATGAAAGGAGATGGGGATAAGAATCTTGCGGTACAATAGTAAAAATTGAAATCAGGACTGACTGTAAAGGTTAGAAATGTAACGGTAGATGTTTTGTAACAAAAGGAGGGGAGTGGTTGATTTTGCAGTCCAGGAGGAGGTCCCTGGGACCATCAAGTGAGAAGAG
>NW_006408549.1:16405257-16408029 GCF_000296735.1 Chrysochloris asiatica | reverse complement strand
GGTATTCTAGAACACTTAATTGTGCTCATGAGGAACCTGTGCATAGACAAAAAGGTAATCATTCAAAAAGAACAAAAATATACTGAATGGTTTAAAAATCATGAAAGATGTGCATCAGGGTTGTATTTTTTTCACCATAATTTTAAAATCTATGTACTGAGAAAATATTCTTAGAAGGTGGCTTATGTGAAGAATGTGACATCTGGATTGGAAGACGAATCATTAGCAACCTTTGTTATGCAGATGATACAACTTTGATTTCTGAAAGCAAAAATAATTACTTAAAATACTTATGATGAAGATCAAAGACCACAGCCTACACTATGGGTTGCACCTCAGTATAATAAAAATGAAAATCCTCACAAATGAACCAGTAAACAACATCATGATAAATGGAGGAAAGATTGAAGTTGGCAAAGACTTCATTTTGCTTTGATGTACTATCAACCCTCATAAAAGCAGCAATGAAGAAATCTTATGACAAAGCATTAGGCCACCACTTTTCTGTCCATTTGTTGTATTGCAGTAGCTTGCATGTTGATGAGATGCTGGAAGCTACATCACTGGATTTTGGATACCAGGAGGGTCATCCATGTTGAATAAGTTTCAACTGAGCTTCCAGACTAAAATAGACAAGGAAGAAGGAGAGACAGACTACTGAATATTTTGCTACTGAAAATCTTATTAATAACAGTGAAACACTGTTAGATAGTGCCAGAATGTTGAATATTGAAACATCGTGGCACCAGAATTTTGTCAGACATAGTGTCAGAAGATCAGACCCTCAGATTGGAAGACACTCAAAATATGACATGGGAAGAGCTGCCTCCACAAAGTAGAGTTGACTGTGATGACACAAATGGAGTAAAGCTCTCTAGACCATCATTTGCTTATGGAACACAACACAAAATGAAGAGAAGCAGTGGTAAACATCCAATAATAATTGGAACATGGAATTTATGAAGTTTGAAGCTAGAAATATTAGAAGTTGTCAAAAAATGAAATTGAATGCATAAAAATCAATATCCCAGGAATTAATGAACTATAATATACTAGTACTGGCCATTTTGAATTTTCCTAGGAATTAATGAACTATAATATACTTTCTTGTTATTGTTAAGTGCCATCGAGTCAGTTCCGACCAGTGACCCTGTACAGGGTTTCTGAGGATATAAATTTTTATGGGAGCGGAAAGCCTCATCTTTCTCCCACAGAGCGGCTGGTAGTTTCAAACTGTTGACCTTAAGGTTCACAGCCCGATTCATAACCACTATGCTACCAGAGCTCCTACTAGTACTGGCCATTTTGAATTTGACCATCATATGGTTTGCTATACTAGTAAAGACAAATTGAAGAGAAATGGGTTGCTTTCATCATCAAATAGAATATTTCAAGATTTGTGTTGATGTATAATGCTGTTTGTGACAGGATAATATCTATACAGCTACAAGGAAGATCAGTTAATGTCACTACTATTCAAATTACTAAAGTAAGTGATGATGTAATTGAAGAATTCTACCAACTTGTTCATCTGAAATAGATGAAACATGCAATAAAGATAAATTTAATATTTCTGGCAACTGGAATGCAAGGTTGGAAATAAAGATGAACAATCAGTAGTTAGAAAATGAGACCTTGGAGACAGAAATTATGCAGGAGATCAAATGACGGAATTTTGCAAGACCAATGATTTATTCAGTGAAAATACCTTTTGTGAACAACATAAGAAAATGAATACACACATGGAATCCTGGTGTGGAACCGTGGGACAGTGCACTGGACTAAAAGTTTGCGTTGAACAGCAAGGACAGCAGTTCAACTTCACCAGCCACTACTCGGAAACCCTAGGAATTGAAGGAATACAAATTGAAATCTTTCAATAAACTAATGCAGCACTATAGGCACTCACTCATCTATGCCAATAAATTTAGAAGAAACCTGGCCAACTGATTGTGATTTGAAGAGATCCATATTTGTGCCTACTCCAAAGAGAGGTGATCAAATGGAATGTGGAAATCATTTGATAATCTCATTAATATCACACGCACGTAAAATTTTCCAAAAGATAACTCAACTATGGCTAAACCAGTAGATTGACAGGGAACTGCCAGAAGTTCAAGTTGGACTCATACAATAACATGGAATGAGGGATATCATTGCTGACATCTGATGGATCTTGGCTGAAAGCAGAGAATACAAGAAAATCATCTACCTGTGCTTTATTGACTATACAAATGCTTTAGACTCTGTGGACCATGGCAAGCTATGGACAACAGTAAGGAAAATGAGTATTCTAAAACACTTAATTGTACTTATGAGGAACCTGTACAGAGACCAAGAAGCAATGGTTCAAACAGAACAAGGGGGAACTGAGTGGTTTACAATCAGGAAAAATGTATTCTTTCACCATACTTATTCAATCTGTATGCAGAGCAGCTGGATTATATGAATAAGAATGAGGCAAAAGGATTGGAGGAAGACTCATTAAGGATTGGAGGAAGACTCATTAAAAACCTGCAATATGCACAGGATGCAACCTTGTTTGCTGAAAGCAAAGAGGACTTAAAATACTTTCTGATGAAAATCAAGACCACAACTGTTGGTATGGATTGCACCTCATTGTAAAGGAAACAAAAATCCTCACCACTAGACTAATGAATACATGTTAAATGAAGAAATGACTGAAGTTGTTCAAGGACTTCATTTTGCTTGGATGCATCATCAACACTCATGGAAGCAGTAGTCAATAACAAAACAAAAAACACCCACAAT
>NW_006408549.1:16403598-16404359 GCF_000296735.1 Chrysochloris asiatica | reverse complement strand
GTTCTGTTGTGTATAGGGTTTATATGAGTGGAAACTGACTTCACAACACATAACAACATTAAAAATCAAGAAAAAGTTTGCACAGAGACAGAGCAGTCTTTCATGGCTCTCAGGAATGGGAAGAGGTGGCAAATCACTTACTATAGAGTAGAGACATATTAACTTGGGTGAAAGGAAAGGCAATATACAATAAGGGGGAGGTCAGCACAAAATGATCAACGCAATGTAAGACACTGGGAGAAGCACAAAGTTGAAACCAGTGAAAGTAAATACTATAACCGACACATTTCTGCAGTAGCAGTTACATCAATAATCTACCAGTGGATAAATGGATAGGCAAGTTTATCAGGTGTGGGAAGGGAATTGGCATTATATCTATGAATATGGAGGGTATTTCTACATACGTATTTACATATGCAGAGTCTTTGTGTGGCACTGTAGGATAAGCACCGGACAGAATGGTAGGTTTGAACCACAAGATTGGCAGTATGACAAACTGACAGATGAGTGGTGGATAGTCTTGGTAGACAAGGTCAAATGGCATAATGTAATCCATAAAAACAATGTTCTCTATTCTATTTTGATGAGGAGAATCTGGGGTCTTAAAAGCATGTGAGGATATCTAAGATGCACTATTAGTTTTACCCCATTCAAAACAGAGAACCATGAACATAATCTAAGACACAATTAGCCAAAGGACTAATGGAATTTTTGAATTCCAACCTCCAAGATCCTGAGACCAGAAGGGTAAGATGGTACTC
>NW_006408549.1:16399331-16400893 GCF_000296735.1 Chrysochloris asiatica | reverse complement strand
CTATGAGTCAGTTCCAACTCGATGGCATCTGACAACAACAACAACAAAAGTAACTCCATTTTCAATATGCATCATAGCATTTGGACATCTGTAATCCTATCTAGTCTCAGTGACTTGGAATCAACTGGACAGCAATGGGTTTAGTTTTGTTTCTTGATTTGAAACTTCACTTCAAAGAGTCAAAAATAATTGACACTCAGCAGTGGCTCAATGATTTTAAATATACTTCATATAAACAACAACAAAACATTTTAAATAATATAATAAAAGAAAACAAACCAGAGTCAGCCACTTTCAAATTAGACCCATCTTGGTCACCTGTTGCAGTACCATCTCACACATAAACAAACACACACACAACACATTCAAATGGGAAGGAAATACTAATATAAGATTATTCAAATGACAACTTCCAAAAAAAAATTTTTTTTCCCAAGCATACATTTATTCTTATCCTTATTCCTTCATTTTATTTGCAAAGTCCAGTAAGACGAGACGAGGCATAGCAGCCTAGCATTTCTGAACAGACTTCATTTAGAAGTTTCTGTGTCACATATGCTCCCTCAGGTTATTTCTGCAGTCTGATATTAACCATCTGGGATATATGGAAAAGGCATCAGCAAACACTTTTTTTTTTTTTTTTTAAATGAAAAGAATTCAAAAGTAGGTCATTCATTAAAACCTCTTCAATTGAGAAATGATTCAACTGGGAAAAGGAGACTGGAACTAAGAATCGACTGACAAGAAGAAATGAATAATACTAAATTACACGTGTGAAGAACATGCATTTAAATATTCCATAGCGCTGTCTACATTTTCAGTTTAGTCTATAGACTCAACATAGACATCCTATCTCCTTGTTCTTGTATTTTTATATTTTTTAACATTTAAACCCTGAATCTAGCAGCATCCTTGCGGGGACTCCATGGATGAAGACTACACAGACAGTGTCAGAGAAGATAACACCAAAATGACTGTCTATAAAATTTTTGTGCAGTGTTTCAGCAGAAAATGATCATTTTAGAATAAAAATGTGCCTGTAGTTTGTTCTAACAATAAAAACATTTTTCGTAAGTCGAACTTCCGTGTCTTGCTATGACTACAAGGCTAAAACTCTATGCTAATTTACTTTTGAACTTTCTAATGCTTTCTAGTCAGAGCTTTCATTATTATCCATTTGCAATGACACCTAACAACATGTGATTTCTTCTGTACTAGCTACAAAACCATGCTGTTGCTTTCATTGCTGATGATGTTTATATACTCACTGATTTTGTCAAAATTTGGGGTGTTTTAGCTATATTGTGATAATTGGTATTTTTGAGCCTATAGGCATTTTAACAATGAATGTAACGTCATTCCTCTTCAATTTGTCATTCCTGGCATAGTAAACCATGTGGTTGTAAGATTCAAAATGGCCAATACCAGTCCAGTTCAGCTCACTAATGCTTAAGATATCAATGTTTATGTGTTCCATTTCATTTTTGACAATTTCTAATTTTCCTAGATCCATACTTTGTACATTCCATGTTCTGATTATTAATGGATGTTTACAGATGTTT
>NW_006408549.1:16396094-16397791 GCF_000296735.1 Chrysochloris asiatica | reverse complement strand
CCAACTTGATGGCACCTAACAGCCACAGCAAAAACAATAGGCTTTTTGAGTAGTAGTTGAAGAAAAAGGAGAAAAAAGTAAATAAAAAGGCTTCTGCTTGTAATTCAATGTAGAAAGATGCTATGGAACAATTTTGTTTTTAGTTAGTATTCATATAATTGTTGTTACCATTCACATAATCTAAGAAATGCAATATTTAAGCAATTTACAATTATATCATATATTGTTGTTGCTGTTTCATTAGTGTATGATTAAACTTGATAGTGAACATTACTAAGAATTCTGTATGATCTTATATGGAAGGTGGTCCACTGTAGATGTCCATGAGTTACCACATTGGGTGTAACCAACCTAGTGACACCACTTTCTGAATCTTATTCTCTCCATTATATATGCAAATTGATGATTATTAAAAGTTTAATAATGTTGCTGATCTTGGGCAATATGTAAACCCTTTTAGTAACAAACTGACCTTTTATATTTAGTAGCAAAAATAGTATTTGAACTCTACTATTGCTTCCATTGAACTTGATGTTCAAAGGAAATATTGCAAGCTGAGTTTCTTTAAATATATATTTTTCTTAACACAACTGAGAAGAAAAAGTGCCATTGATTACTTTCCTACACATTTCTTTTTTGGCATTTTACACCCCCAGTTTTTCTGTTTTACTAGTTGCTATAGAATTGGAATGAACTCATTCCATATGTGTTAGAGTGGGACTATATCTCTGTTGGATGGACTCTGGCAACCAAACTTTCAGTGAGCAAAAGAGCGCTTAACTGTTTTCAACAAACAGGGACTCCTTATTGTTGTTGTTAGGTGCCATTGAGTCAATTCCGACTCATAGCAACCCTGTATAGGGTTTCCAAGGAGCAGCTGGTGAGCTTGAACCACTGACCTTGCAGTTCAAATGACTTGAAAGATGGTTGTTTGCTATTACTTTGCTCTTTCTAAAACAAATGTCTAACATATCTGTACACAGTTGAAATAAATTTGAGTGCCACCTAATACCCAGAGATTGCTCCTTGTCAGATCCAGCCCAAAGTTACCCTTGCTATAAAGCTGCCTCAGCTACTGACCGCATTAGTTGCCTCTTCTTGCAAGAAACTTTATTCTAGCATTTCCTATAATGACTAGTTTGTTGAATTTACAGTTTCTAAGTTTCACATTTGTCTTCTTGACTTGTTCTTTTTGTTGTTAAATGCTATTGAGTTGGTTCCAATTCATAACGACCCTGTGTAGGGTATTCAAGGAGTGGCTGGTGAATTATCCCTGTTGGCCTTCCAGTTTAAACCAATCTTGTGGTCTAGTGCTCACCAGGACTCCATAAAGTACTTAGTATATACTTGGCTGAACTAGAATGACCTGTTATTTCTGTTTACTTGTAAGAGTCCTGGTTTTAGAACTGAAAGTCATGAACTCATGAAATTCTTCAGTCCCAGCCAAATTGGGGTGGTGGGTGACCCTATGAGTTCAATATTAGCTTCTAAGACAGAAAAGATGATTACAAGATTATCCAAGTTGCTCCATATGTTAAATCTTCTTGTCATTGTACTGCCGCAACCATTTTTAAAAGTATTTCAGCAAAATTTTACTTGTGTATGGTGGTGGTGGTGGTGATGGTGTGCTGTGGAGTCGGTTCCAACTCACAGCGAACCTGCATATGTTTTCCAAGGCTGTATATCTTTACGGGAAT
>NW_006408549.1:16392165-16395619 GCF_000296735.1 Chrysochloris asiatica | reverse complement strand
GACTTGGTACTGTGCCATTCTTACTATTGTCACATTTGAGCCCATTGTTATAGCCACTGTATCAATCCATCTCATTGTGGGTCTTTCCTTTTTTCACTGACCATCTACTTGCCAAATATGATGTTCTTTTCCAGGAACTGGTTCCTTTTCTGATAGCATGTCCAAAGTTTGTGGGATGAAGCCTAATCATCCTCATATCAAAGAGCATTCAGGCTGCATGTCTTCCAAGACAGATTTGTTTGTTCTTTTGGCAGTCCATGGTACTTGTAATACTCTAACACCACAATTCCAATACATCTACTGTTTGACAGTCTTCCTTTGTCATTGTTCAGCTTTTGCATGAATATGAGGTAATCAAGAACACAGTGGTGTGGATCAGGGTAGTTTAGTTCTCAAAGTGATATCTTTGCTGTTTAACACTTTAGAGGTTTTTTGGAGTGAAGTCCTGGTGTGGCACTGTAAGATAATCATTAGACTGCTAACCACATGGCCAACAGTTCAATCCACCAGACACTCTTTGGAAATGCTATAAATGATCACTATGAGTTAGAACCAACTGGACAGCAATTAACAACAACAATTTGCAGCAGATTTACATAATGCAATGAAGTCATTTGATTTCTTGACTGTTTCTTACATGTGTATTGATTGTGGATCCAAATAAAATTTAATCTTTGACAACTTCAATTTTTTTCTCCAATTTTCATGATGGTCCAGTTATATTTTGACTTCTCTAGCTTCCCTTTGAAAATTTCTGTTCATCTCAGTTAATTCATCATTTCTTCTATTTGCCTCAGCTACATTCAAGATAAAGTTTCAGAGTCTTTTGACATCTACTTTGGTCTTTCTTTCTTGTACTTTTAAATGACCTTTTTCTTTTCTTCAAGTATGATGCTCTTGATGCTACATTGCAACTCATTTGGTCTTTGGTCATTAGTGCTCAATGCAAAAAATCTGTTCTTGACATAGTCTCTAAATTAGCTGGTATAATATATTCAAGATTCTATTTTAGCTTTTATGGATTTGTTTTAATTTTTTTCAGTTTCAACCTGTAATTGTATAAAAGCAATTGATGGTATTTCCAGAGTTGGCACCAGGACTTACTTTTGCTTTGATACTGAACTTCTCCATAGTCTCTTCCCATAGATGCAGTCAAATTGATTTCTGTGTGTTCCATCTGATGAGATATAAAAATATAATAATCACTATTTCTGTTGTTGAAACAAAAAAAAGAAAACAACTCCAATGAATAAGTCTTTGGTCTTCAAAATTCTACCCTGCCATCTCCAGCATCATTTTTACCACCAGGCTATGTTTTCCAACCACTACTACTTCCTCTTTGTTTATACCTTTGCATCCCAATCACCAGTAATTATCAATGCATATTCATAGAATGTTTAATCAATTTCAGAGTGAAGAAGTTGGTAATTCTTCTTCAATCTCTTCATCATTTGCTTTAGTGGATGGTGATTACATTTCAATGATTATGCTATTAACTGGTCTTTCTTGTAGGCATATTACTATTATACAAACAGAGGCAGCATTGTACTTCAAGACAGATCTTGAAATATTCATTCTGATTTTGAATTATACACCATTCCTCTTCAATCTGTTAAATTCTGAATAGTAAACCATATACTTGTGTGATTCAAAATGGTCAAGTCTATCTCAACTCACTAATGCCTAGGATTCTGATCTTCTTATGTTCCATCTCATTTCAATGACTTCCAGTTTTTTTAGGTTGATGCTATATACATTCCACATTTCAATTACTAATAGATGTTTGAAGCCATTTCTTCTAAATTTGAAATTCACTAAAAGTTTCAGAAACGTGGTAAGGTACCTGATCAACAAACATATAAAACTTAGTTTGATTCATTTATACTAGTAAAGATAGTTCTGAAAAAGAAATCAGGACTACAATACCATTTGCAATAGCCACCTAAAAGATGAAATGTTGTTGTTAGGTGCCAGTGAGATAGCACTGACTCACAGTGACCTTATGTATAACAGAACAAAACACTGCACAGTCCTGAACCATCCTCACAATCATTTTTATGTTTGAGCTCATTTATGCTATCACTGTGCCAATCCATTTTTGAAGTCTTCCTATTTTTTGCTGACCCTCTACTTTACCTAACATGTGTACTTCTCCAGTGACTTGTCTCTCCTGAATATATCCAAAGTATGAGACAAAGTTTCCCCATCCTGGCTTCTAAGAAACATCCTAGCTGTACTTCTTCCAAGAGATTTATTTGTTTTTCTTTCAATTCATAGCACTTTTAGTATTCTTCTCCAACGTCATAACTCAAATGCATCAATTCTTCTATGGACTTCTTAATTTACTGTCCAATTTTCACATGCATATAAAACTATTGAAATACATAGGAATAAATCTAATTAGAGAAACAAAAGACATGTGCATACACAAAGATGTGTGTAAAACACTACTATAAGAAACCAATGGAGACCTACAAAAATGGACAAATATACCATGCTCATGGATTGTTGTTGTTGTTATATGCTGTGGAGTCGGTTCCAACTCATAGTGACCCTACACAGGGTTTCCGAGGCTGTAAATCTTTGCGGGAGCAAACCACTTCATTTTTCTCCCACGGAGTGGCTGGTAGTTTGGAACTGCTGACCTTGTGGCTCACAGCCCAATTTATAACCACTACGCTACCAGAGCTCCTTATGCTCATGGATAGGAAGACTTAACATTGTGAAAACATCAGCACTATCCAAAGCAATATGTATATCTACTGCAATCCCAATCCAGTTTCCAATATCATTCTTTAAAGAGATAGAAAAAGTAATCACCAACTTTATATGGAAAGGAACGAGAGTCAGATAAGTAAAGAATTACTAAAATAGTAGAACAAATAGTAGGCCTCTCACTTCCCAATTTCAAAACCTACTACACAGCCACTGTAATCAAAACAACCTGGTACTGGTACAACAAAATATACATAGAACAATGAAACAGAATTGAGAACCCAGAAGTAAATCCATCTGCTTATGCACAGTTGTTCTTTGACAAAGGATCAAAACACATTAAGTAGGGAAGATATAGTCTCTTAAACACATGGTACTGAAAAAACTGGAAATCCATGTGCAGAAGAATGAACCAAGACCTATATCTCACACCATATACAAAAATGAACTCAACGTGGATCAAAGACCTAAATGTAAAATCTAGAACTATAAAGATTATCAATAAAAAATCAGGGACAAAATTTGGTGCTCTGTTACATGGCATTAATATATTATCAAGCAAAACTAAAAACACACAAACAACAGATGACAAAATAAATTATTGGCGACTCCTAAAAATTAAGCATTTATCTGCATCCAAAAATTTCAACAAAAAAGAGTAAAAGTGAACTCACAGCCTGGGGAAAATTTTGTGGCAATAACATGTCAAGCAAGGTGTTATTGCATAAAATTTATAGAA
>NW_006408549.1:16388161-16391020 GCF_000296735.1 Chrysochloris asiatica | reverse complement strand
AATTTGTTTCAAATTAGGAAAAACCAATGGGGACTTCCCACAAATGAAAAAAAGAAAAGGAAAGGAAAGAAGGGAAAAACAAGAAAGGAGTGTGATGTAAAAAAATATATAAAAGGGATCATGGTGATGGATGTACAATGTGGGGAGTGTAGTTGGTGTGGCTGGATTGTATGTGTAAAAATGTTAGAAATAGCTATTTTGTTGCATATATATTGCTACAATCAAAAACCAATAATACTTAAAAAAAAAAAACAAAAAAAAAACCTGATATTAGCCCTCATCTTACAATAGCTTATCTGCTTGGCAGAAAAAGTATTCTTTTTGTTAAGACATCTTAACACGACTATTAAAAATGTATTATTAAGAGAGTCTGCCTACTACAGCCATCCAATGATCACAAGGACACATTTAAACACATTTTGTTTAGAATAAGTACATGCATGTAATAACTAGAGCCTTAGTAGCAATAATGTTTTGCTTACTCTTGGAAATATAAGAAGGAAGAATAAAATGGGTAATTAAAATTTAAATGCAAGTACAACTTGAAATGAAAAGAGACCAAGCGGACTTAAGAAATGATAGTAAAGAAATGTTTTAATAGAATTAAGTCTGTCTGTTTGCAAAACTCAAATGGAAAAAAAGAACAAAAAACCACACACACAAAGTAGACTTAAGTAAATGGAGATTAATCATGTTCATGGATAAGAAGATTTAATATTAAGATGTCAGTTCTTCTCAGATTGATCTATCTATTCAATACAATTTTAATCACCATCTGAGTATGTTATGTAAAAATATCAACAGATTTTAAAATGTATATAAAAATTCTAAATACCCAGAAAAAAAACAGCATAAAACTAAGAACAGAGTTAGAAAATAATACTACCTGACTTCAAGACTTACTATAAATCTAGTTATTAAGATTTAGACAAATCCATGGAACAAAGCAGAGAGCCCAGAAATAGACAAACAGACCCACACAAATGGAATCAACTAATATACGACACAGTGAATTTGAAAGACAGTAGAAGAATTGATGCATTTGAGCTACGTTGTTGGAGGAGAATATTGAAAGTACCAAGGACTGCCAACAAACAACGAACAAATCTGTGTTTGAAGAAGTACAGTCAGAATGCTCCTTAGAAGCCAAGCTGACCAGGCTTTGTCTCTCATACTTTGGACCTACTATCAGGAGGGACCAGTCCCTGGAGAAGGATGTCCTGTTTGGTAAACTGAAGGGTAGAAAAAGAGAAAGACTTTCAGAGAGTTAGACTGACACAGTAGCAATAGCAATGGACTCAAGCGTAGCAATGATGATGAGGTTGGAACAGGACTGGGCAGTGTTTCCTTCTGTTGAACATAGTGTCTCTATTAGTTGGTAACAACTTGATGGCACCTAACAACAACAACAAATATTTGACAAAGGAGCAAAGGCAATTAAAGGGAGAAGATATAACCTTTTCAACAAATGGTACTATAACAACTAAGAATCTACATGCAAAAGAAAAACAAAACAAAACAAAAGATATTTAGATACAGAACTTACATCTTTCATAAAATTTAACTAAAAATGGACTATAGACTTAAATGTAAAACATAAAAGTATGCAAATTCTAGAAGATAACGTTTGTTGTTGTTGTTATGTGCTGTGGAGTTGGTTCCAACTCATAGCGACCCTACACAGGGTTTCCGAGGCTGTATATCTTTATGGGAGCAGACCGCCTCATCTTTCTCCAGCGGAGCGGCTGGTAGTTTCGAACTGCTGACCTTGCGGCTCGCAGCCCGATTCGGAACCACTACGCTACCAGAGCTCCTTTAGAAGATAGCATAAGAGAATCTAAATGACCTTGGTTTGGTGATTAGCTTTTACATACAACATCAAAAACATGAACCATAAAAGAAAATCATATAACTTAGTCATCATTAAAATTAAAATCATTTGTTCTATGAAAACTCTTAAGACAATGAAAAGTTAAGCTATAGAGAGTCCTGTTGTGGTATTGTAGGATAAGCGCTTGACCACAAGGTTGGTTTGGATGACAAGATTGATTTGGACCACACGGTTGGTTTGAATTGCAAAGTTAACAGTTCAAACTCACTAGCCACTTCTAAGCAGCCCTACAGGGTCACTATGAGTCAGAGCCTAGTTGACAGCATATAACAACAATAGCAGATTTAAATAAAAAAGTGTTAAGAAAAAAAATAGAACTCAATTTAAAATTGGGCAAAATACCTGAATGGACATCTTATTTTAAAAGGTTTCAATGCAAAGATAAGTATATGAAAAGATGATCAACAATATGTATCATTAGAGAATTGGGATATAAAACAACAATGAGAAACCACTATACACCTATTAACAACAACAAAAACTCAAACTCCTTTCAATTGAGTCAATTGACCCACAGCGATTCTATAGGACAGGGTAAAACTGCCCCACTTTGTTTGAAAGGCTGTAATTTTTATGTAACACTGACTGTCGTATCTTTCTTCCATGGAGCAGCTGCTTGATTTGAATCACCAAACTTTAGGTTAGTAGCACAGAACTTAACCACTGCATCCCCAGGGCTCTGTGTACACCTCTTATTGTTGTTGTTTACCAACAACTTGATTCCAATTCATAGCAATCCTGTGCAGGGTTTCCAAGGCTGTAAACTTTTATGGGAGCAGAAAGCCTTATTTTTCTACCCTGGAGCAGCTGGTGGATTTGAATCATTGACCCTGAAGTTAACAGCCCAATGTGTAACCCACTACGCCACCAGGAGTCCACACCTATTAGAAAGGCTAAAATCCATAACATTGACAATACTAAATATGGCTAAAAATGTAGAACAACAGGTATTATTAACCACTGGACCA
>NW_006408549.1:16362046-16387576 GCF_000296735.1 Chrysochloris asiatica | reverse complement strand
ATGTGAATGCAAAATGGCACAGTCCCTTTGGAAGATAGTGTGACAGTGTCTTACAAAGCTAAACATAGGCTTTGCATATAATACAACAATCACAGTCACACTTTTAGGTATTTACTCAGCAAATCAGGAGGAGGGGTAAAAGGATGACTGGCTGGAGCAGATAGGATTTTTAGGGCACTGTATAATAATGCCATGGTGGACATGTGATATATAAATCTGCTAAAACCATGACTATTAAACACAAAGGGTAAACCCTAATATAAACTACTATGGACTTTCGTTAATAAGACTGCACCAATGTTGGTTCGGATGAACAAATAATATACAAACGAATTTCAGGAATGCAAGATATTAATAATATGAGAAATTATTGTTGTTAAGTGCTGTTAAGTCAGTTCCAACCCATAGAAATCTGTATAAGGTTTCCAAGGAGCAGCTGGTGAGCTTGAACCTGCAACTTCATGGTTCAAACCAATTTAGCAGTCCAGTGCATTAGCCCACAGTGCCCCAACAAGACTGCACACCAGGAAAAATAATGGAAAGCAAAGTATAAAGGGACTTTCAGTACTTTCTGCACACATTTTCATACTTTTAAAACTGTAATATAAATACAGTCTATTTTTTTAAAAAGCACTACAGAAAATCTCATGTAAAATACAAATGAGAGAAATTGCTCCAGAGTTCAAAACAAAATGGGATTTTTGCCCCCTTTTTATTTACTTTCATGATAACAGCGCATCTCAGATTTGATGTTGCCTGTATTACAATACTAATGAATTCAATTGATAGCATCTCGCTGGTGGATAAGTTTGTTATTGTTGTTAAGTGCTGTAGAGTTGTTGACTTATAGCCGCCCTGTATAGGATTTCCAAGGAGTGGATGGTGTGAAGGATTATTTAGGAAATCTAGAAAGAAGAAAGCTCTGATGCGGAACTGTAGGATTATCATTGGTCTAGTAACTGCAGATAAGCATTGGTTTAAACTGCTGACAATTCAAACTCCATGAATCACTCTTGGAAACCCAATACAGGATATCTATGAGTTGCAACCAACCCGATGGAACACAACGACAAAAGACAGCATCAAAAACAATGCATGAAGTGCAATTTGTGGTTATGGAACTCTTGTTCCAGAGGAATCATTAGTGAAAAGTAGAGACATAATCTGTAAAATAAATTAAAAGTCTCTGAATCTGTGGGACAGAATTTCAGTCCCAGCATTAAAGCATAAAATAAGGCAGCTATACACTGAAACTTGCAGTCCTGGTGTGGCGCTGTGGGATAAAGCCATGGACAGTAAGGTTGGTTTGAAACACAAGGTTGGTGATTCAAACTTACCAGCTGCTCCTTGTTAACCCTATACAGGGTCACAGTGATGGACTCATGACAACTAATAACAAAAAACACTAAAACTTTGTAGTTACTGAGTAAATGACTTATTCCTTGTTGCTTCAGTCAATTGGGCCTGAATATTTGTTGTCATTGAAGTACCATTTCTGAAAGGAACAAACAGCACAAAAAAACCATTAATGTAGGGAGATGTCAAAAGATTACAACAATCATCCTAACAATGTATAATATGAGGATTAAATGGATGTCAGAAAGCAATAGTTCAATTTCACATTAAGATTAATAAAAATAAAGAATTAAAATTTGTCCAAAACCTTGTAATGTGATGTTTAAAGTAATTCTTAAATTAAATGAATTACTTTTATTTGGGGGGGGGGATTTCATTTAATAATCTGGGGTAAAAATGTCTTATCAATATGATTAAAAACTGGAAAGACAGAGGAAATAATAGAGGAAAATGCTGTTGTTGTATTTGTTAGGCGCCATCGAGTCAGCACCGACTCATCGCAGAGCAGAACAAAACACTGCCTGACCAACCTCACTACTGTTGCCACGCTTGAGTCCATCGATGTTGCCACTTGGCCAGTCCATCTCATTGGGGGTCTTCCTCTTTTTCTCTGACCCTCCACCTTACCAAACATAATATCCTTCTCCAGCAACTGGTTCCTCCTGACAATATGTCCAAAGTATGAGAGACGAAGTTTGAGCCTCTTGGCCTCCAAGGAGCACTCTGGCTGCACTTCTTCCAAAACGAATCTATTGGTTCTTTGGCAGCCCATGACACTTTCAATATTCTCCTTCAACACCATAACTCAAAAGCATTAATTCTTCTACAGTCTTCCTTATTCACTATCCAGCTTTCTCATGCAAATGAGGTTATTGAAAATACCATGGCTTAGGTCAGTCGCACCTTAGTCCTCAAGCTCAATTCTTTGATCTTCAACACTTTAAAAAGATCTTGTGCAGCATATTTGCCTAATGCAATACATCACTTGATTTCTTGACTGCTGCTTCCACGAGCGTTGATAGTTGATCCAAGAAGAATGAAGTCCTTGACAACTTCAATCTTTTCTCCATTGACAAGAATGTTGTTTATTGGTCTAGTGGTAGGGATTTTTGTTTTCTTTAAACTTGGTTAATTTACAAATTATTTAACCAAAAGGCAAAAACAGTTTTTCACTGAGATTCATGACAAATAAAAGATATAGGAAGCAATATAGATTGCAGCAAAATACATCAGATAATTTTGAATTCTGAAACTGTTTCAGTGACTTGGAGTTTGCTTTACGATACTAACCAAAAGAAATCTTTGTGACTGTTTCTAAAATTTTAATAGGAAGATTATAATTCTTATTTATTGTGTTATTAAAATATTAAATGAAATCACATGGATAATCATCAGAAACTGGCCAGGAATTTTTAGAAATATAAATTTCAGGAAGCAATAGCACAAAAGTAAACAGTGGGAAGCTGCTAATATTACTAAAACAGAGTAGTGAAAAAGAAATAGGGGACAGTGAAATGTGCACCTTTCATTATTGCTTGGAATAGAAAACCAATTAATAGTATCCAGAGATTTAAGAACTAAAGGCATCATTTGGAATTATACTTATAGTGAATAATATAAACCACAAAAAAAGGAAGATCAGTACATCAAATTTATATGGAATAACTTCATAATAAAAAAACAAAATTCTAGAAAATGCAAAGATGTTTCAACAGAAACTACAAAGAATACACTTTAGCTTTTTTAGTTTGTAATGCATCTGTTGTTCTTATTGTATATTGTTAATTCCTAGTGGAAATAGACTAGTGAGGAACACAGGAGCCCTGAGTAATATATATTGTTGCTAAGTTCTGTGGAGTCAGTTCTGACTCATAGCAACCCTGCAAGTGTTTCTGAGGAGGCATTGATGGGTTTGAAGCGCTGACCTTGCAATTCAAACTGACGTTACTATCCAGTGCATCATCCTGCAGTGTCTACATATATTTATAGTTATCACAATGTGCTATATAATTGAGCTTGCCTCATACCATAAGAGATTGCTAGGTAAACAAAATGCTACTTAAACTCATACAAACCCGTCTCTTTCACAAACGCACACACACAGAGACACACACCCCTTAATACAGATCAGTTTATCAATTAAATATCATCTCCCAATATCTACTGAAGAATCTTTTTTCTTATAATATGATAAATATTATGGATTTCCCTTGCATCCTGTAGTAACATTAGAATCAAGACTTAATATCTCTGCAAATAAAATTGGCCTTCTTCAATCTTCATAAAAAATACAGATGTGGTGGTGGCTGTGTGCCATGGAGTCAATTCCGACTCATAGCGACCCTGTACAGGGTTTCCGAGGCTGTAAATCTTTACGGGAGCAGAAAGCCTCATCTTTCTCCCGCAAAACAGCTGGTATTTTCAAACTGCTGACCTTGTGGTTCGCAGCCCGATTCGTAATCACTACACTACCAGAGCTCCTCAGAAACTACAGTGGTTACATTCACATGGTAATGGTAATATGGTAGTGGCAATATTCACATCTGCAATTAAATATAAAGAATACAGTGGTTATATTCACATGGTAATGGTAATATGGTAGTGGTAATATTCACATCTGCAATGAAATGTAAAGAATACAGTGGTTACATTTCATTGCAGATGTGAATAATTACCCTATCTGCAATTTATTTCTGTTAATGGAGTCACAACAATAGCAGTATGACTATCCTATCTTTAATCTCAAAAATGAGTAACTTTAACAGTAAAAAAGAAAAAGGCCACTATTATATAATATCAAGCTATAGAGTATAAATTGTAAGCTAATAGAAATGTGTACTACTATTTACACATTATATGACAAAAAGTCTTTTAGAAAAACATTTAATGTCCAAATACTATTTAAACTTACTAATCATTGATTGTGAGATTGGCCTAGGATCAGGCAGTGTTTGGTTCTGTTGTGTTTAGGGTCGCTATGAGTCAGTACCCACTCAATGGCATCTAATAACAACAACAATCACTGTATTAACTTCTTTTTTATCTATACATTGACAAAAGTTAAAAGCCTTTGATATCATAATTAATATTCTCCATAAGCAATGCATTGAATTCTTACCTCAATAACACCAAGGCTACGTTTCTTTTTTAAAGTGTTGCATTAAATGATGAAGCCAAGATAGCTTCACAGGATAGCTGTTAAACCTTCCCCTACTCACTCTTAATTATTATTATTTCCACAAAGTTGACTCTAACTCATGCTGTCCTTCTGTACAGTAGAATGCAACACTGCCCAGGTCTATGCTGTCTTTATGACGTATGAAGGCACTAAGCACTGATATTCTGGGGTGCCCCTCCTCTATTTACTGCCACATTTAAATGAGACATGTGAGTTATAAATATATATACATGTACATATGTGTGCTATGTGTCTTAGCTAATCATTGTATAACTTCACTTTCAATGTGACATATGCTATTTTATCAGAATAAGATGAATCAGATTATAAAATTTCTAGTTACTATGATTTTTAATATATACCACATTTTCTACATAAAAAAATACACACCCCGCATATTCTACAACAAAGAAAATGAGCGAGTGAGCTTAGCTGTTGCATCAATCAATGTAGAAGCGTATAGATTTCCCACACAAAATTATTTTTATTAATTTTGTTTTAAATGGTTCATACTTCAATTTTGATGCTTGCTTCATAATTGAAGTATATTGATACATGAGATGAAAATGTGTTATAAAAAATTTAATGATCTGGAAACAGATATTACACAAATTGCTATATTTTCTTGCATCTGTAACATGTTATAATTTAAGAATTCCTTTTTATTATTTGCACCCACAGATTTTTCAATTTTTTTTTCAAAATTAATGTGCTGAATAATATCTACTACCATCCCTGTACAGGACTACTATGAGTCAGAACTGACCCAACAACAAGAATATATATAATAAAGATAATGAATAAAGTCTTTCTTGAACCATTTGATATTGGGAGGTTTTGAGTCTCTCTAGGGATTAAAACGATCTCTCAGTTGTGCAGCTTGTGGTCCTAAAAGTTAGGAATATTCATAAAGTAATTTCAACATTGGGAAACACATTATACTTTGTTATCTACCATGGAATCATAAAGGCCTACATGAGTAAAATTTGTCTTTACTGAATCTGTAAACATAATTATCTTGTAAAAATGAAATTTTTGTACTTCTCCATAAAGGTTTGCATTTAAGTCATAAGTGTACACAAATTTCTTGGAGGTCTGTATGCATTCTTCAACAAATATATCAACACTGCTTAAGAGAGAAAATATATATGAAAGAATTTCATACACTAACTCTTTTTTTTATGCAAGACTCATGTTAATGATCGGTAGAGATCTATGAATGTTTTAAAAATTACTTCTGAATCTTGGAGAGCTTGACTCATTCAATGAAAATGCTGCAATATTTTATGAAATATAATCACGTATATATACACTGTAATGTTTGTGTTTTCATTGGCGGATGTTTTCAGCCTCTCTTTTGGTATCTCCTCTTTGTGTCTGGTCTTAAGTAATATTTTCTAAGCCATCTAGAATCTGAGCATATGATTCCAGAATTGCACTTGGTGCTAGAGCACGCACTTCCCAACGTGTATCAGAATGGCATTTTCATACTTGAGCATTGCCTACATATGTTTTAAGAACTTCCCATCAGTGAGTAGAGGTGGTAAAAATTGTGTAGTCACTGAACAGGCAAGAAAAATAATAAACTGCTTCTGGACAACAATCTGTTCTGTCATGACCTATCAGATTAAATGACTACATAGCACATGGTGTGAAAATGGCACATACGTTGCATCTACAGTTTCCTATTGCATGCCTTTATGAAACTGACAGTGGCAACATTGCCATAGTCATAGATTCTGTAACCTCACTAGTCTATTAGAAGAATGAGTGAAATCATTTTCCCAAGGGGAAAGTGGATTTATATAATGAAACCTCTTAAGCAATTAGAAATACTAACGAGATGCATATTAGAAAGAGGAAAATATTTACCAGTGTTTTCTATGGACTCCTGGTGTGGTGCTGTAAGATAAACACTGGACTGCTAATCACAAAGTTAGTGGTTCAAACTCATCCTTGGAAACCCTATTTAGATTTGCTATCAGTTGGAACCAACTCAATAGCACTTAACAACAATGATGAAATAGAAATAAATTAGTCAATTCACAGGAGAAACTTATCTTGTGTTTTTGACCTCTTCACAGAATTTGTCCCTGCTCATATACTTTTATTGTTTTCTTAAAGTAGATCAGTATGTCCGTTTCTTATCTAATGTATCATACCTACATATTAAAATATCAATGACAGCATTTTTTTTTCTTCTTTTAATGACTATTTCCTATAAGAACTCATTCATGTATAGCATCCTATAGTGATAAATAATGGTAAGTCAACTATATAAAATAAAACATATTTCAAAAAGAAATGCAAATAATACAAAAGAAGTGACACAAACTAATCTGTGGCATATCATACTTCCCTTTTGTATTCCTTTTGATTAACAGATTTCTGAGTTCAGCCCACAACTGTGCTTTATTTTTAATTTATATTATAATATCTTGTATTTTGCCATTTTTTGTTAAATGAAACTAGTTGTAGGGCCCCCAATTTATTAATTAAATCTATTGTGGTAGAACTGAATAAAACGTTTTATGTTCAATCTCTTCAATTTCAAGAAAAAATTGAGTGGAAATCAGTATTAGAGAATGAATACCTGCTAGATCATCTTAAAATAATAGACTCATTCATGAAGACACCCATTCTTCAATAGTTAGCATTTATATCATTGGCATTATCTAATTAATTAACTGGGAGCTTATGATACCTAGTTCTGCAGTTTGGGACAATTTATACGATGAGATCTTAACATAGTCTTGATCTTGAATTAATTTGAGTTTGCATATAAAGTATTTCAGCAACAAATTGATTAGAGAAAAGATGGCTACACAAAGAGAAAAATGATAGCAACATGCTGATGCTTGGCAAAATTCTGGTAACTAGCAAGCTGTTTTAACAGGATCTGAATGGGAAATGTACCAAAAGAGTACTCACGGAAAGATAAAAGGCAATTTTAAATCCTTTGAATTGAAAGATATTGCAATATGGCTAAAACTATATTGTAGCATATGGGCATTATCTATGAAAGATGAGACTTTCATTGTGCTTTGTAAGCAGGATTCCTTGGCATTAAAGAAAAGAAAGCTCTTTAAAAAGCATAAAATGAGGTAGATGGAATTATTCTCAAGAGTTTCATATATCCTATAGATACAAGTTTCTTCAGTTTTGATTTTTTATATTCTCAGGTTTTAAAATCTTAAAGGAAAATGTGTAAGAAAAGTTAATATATTGCCTACCAGCTAACCCTATTTCCCTTATTTATTGATTTCAATAGTCAATGGGCAATAGCCAAAAGCAATGAACAACTACTTCTATATCCAGAGTTTCAATAAGTTCTAAATGATTGTCTTTATGGAATCTTCCTCATTATCTCTCTTCCTGCCAAAAGAATCTGCCTAAAATGAATGATTTGCTCACTTTAATATTGTCTTGGTATAGCTTTCTACTATTGCTACTTGGCAGGATGCTAATTGAATATAAAAATTGAAAATAAAAATTAAAAACTTAAAAAAATGTGTCCTCTTCCTTTCCCACAACAAACACACAAACAAATAACAAAGAGAAAAAAGAAAAAAAAAAAAAAAACACAAGATAATAATACATCAGAAAAATGAATCAATAATTTGATTGAAAGACGTTCTGATGGAACCATGGTTAAGTGTTAGACTGGTAAGCAAAAGGTGTGTGACTAGAACCTACCAAGTGGCTCTGTGTGAGAAAGATTTGGCAATCTATTTCAGTACAGATTAAACCCAACAAAGACAATTCTGTGGGTCAGTTCTACTCAGTCACATAGGGTCCATATAAATTGGAATAGACTGGTGCGGTGCTGTGAGTTAATGTGCTGAACTGCAAAGTCAGTTTGAATTGCAAGGTTTGTGGTTCAAGCTCACCAGCCGCTCCTCAGAACCCCTATACAGGGACACTATTGGTCGGAACCAATTAGACAACACTTAACAACAGCAACAACAATATATTTGGTAATCTTGTTAAACTTGATCCTATAGTTTTGCAATGGAATGAAATGAAAAATGTGAAATGAGAAACGCCAATGAAATTTGTGCTTAATGCTTTTCTGGCTTCTCTATACACAACATGCAAAGTGCAAAGTGCTTTTGGAATCCTACTCTTATTTAACTTCAGCAACAGCAATCACTAGACTTTATTAAATGTCTCCCTGTCCTCTACTTCTGTTTTATTTTAGTAATCCAATGGATATTAGAAATAAATTGCTAATAGTTGGAGATTTGTTTGACAGTAAGAAGTCAAATATAAAGAATCACTCATTAGAAACTGTCTAAATATGCATAAATTTCCTTTGTTCTGAAATGTTTACCACCTTCAAATTTCTCTGTTACTTCTTAAGAAATCTACACGTTAGGATTGTGCACAAAATTACACATATGCAAAAATAATAAATTAAAAGGCAAAAATTCAACTAACAGATCATCTCTAAAGCATATGTAATAATGATCCAAACACAGACTTGTGACTCCAGGGTAATTTTCTTCAGAGGTCAGCACAAAAAATTAAATTAAAATTTCCTGTAAATAGTATTAATAATACGGAAAGGTGAACCAAACGAATGAACACAAAGACAAAGCATGTTCAGATTTTGCATGTATATGAAGTAATTGAAAATGGCATAGCATGAATCAGGTACATCTCAGCCCTCAAAGTGGTATCTTAGCCCTCAGAGGTCTTTTGCAGCAGATTTGTCCAACACAATATGTTTTTTGATTTCTTGACAGTGGCTTCCAAGTGCACTGATTGTGCATCCAAGTAAAATGACAACTTCAATATTTTCTCTGTTTATCATGATGCTGCTTACTGACACAGTTGTTAGGATTTTGTTTTCTTTACGTTGAAGTGCAGTATGTGCTGAAGTTATAGTCTTTTACCTTCAGTAAGTGCTTCAGGTCTTCTTAACCTTCAGCATGCAAGATCATGTCATTTACATATCTCAGGTACTAAATAAGTCTTCCCATAATCCTGGTGCTTCATTCTTCTTCATATAGTCCAGTTTCTTCAGATTATTTGTTCAGCACATAGAATTAATAAGTGTGGTGAACGTTTTAAGGCATTTAAATCAATGCCTTATTGTTCTATTCAAGTGATTTCCTCAAAGTATATGTATGGGTTACACATGAGCCCAATTAATTATTATAGAATTTATATTCTTCTCAATATCACCCATAATTAGTTATGATCCATACAGTTGAATGCATTTGCATAATAAAGGAAACACAGGTAAATATCTTTCTGGTATTTTCTTCTTTCAACAAAGATTCATCTGATATTGCCAATGAAATCCGTTTTTCTATGTCTTCTGAATCTAACTTGAAGTTCTAGGTCTTCCATGCCAGTGTACTGCTGCAACCATTTTTGAATTATCTTCAGCAAAATTTTACTTATATGCAATGTTAATATTACTGTTTGAAAATGTCCACACTCTGTTGGGTCATATTCTTGAGAATGGAACTAAATATATATAACTTTAAGTTTGTGGTCCAATATCTGTCTTCCAAATTTCTTGACATAAACAAGTGAGCACCTTCTGCATAGCATGGGTTTATGGAAATATTTCAATTGTCATTCTGTCAATTCTTGGAGCTTTCACCAATGTCTTCAGTGAAACTTGGAGTTCATATTAAATATCTATCATTGGTTCTTGATTATACGTTACCTCCTGAAATGCCTGAGTGTCAAATATATATATGCAGTGATTTTATGTATTCCTTTCAGTTTCTTCTTATGTTTCTGAATCAATAAATAGTTTGCTAATATTGTTGTTGCTGTTGTTAAGTGCTTTTGAGTTGGTTCTGAATCATAGGAATCCTGTATAGGTTTACCCAGGAGCAGTTGGTGGGTTTGAACCACCCATTTTGTGGATAGCAGTCAAGTGCTTATCCTAACGTGCCTCATATTGCAACTCTAGGCTTATAATTTTTCAATTCTTTCAGCTTGAGAAATGCTAAGCATGTTCTTACCTTTTGATTTTATAATTCCAAGTTTTATAATTCCATTTTGATACTTTACTTGCTTTCTCCTACTATCTTCTGAAATATTCTGTTCATGTCTTTAACTTCGTCATTTCTTCATAAACTTTAGCTATTTTACAGTCAAGAGCAAGTTTCAGAGATCTGACCCCCAGGCATCCTCTTTCTTTATTGATCTTAATTACTTCTTGCTTTCTTCATGTATGGTGGCCTTGATGTCATTCCACAACTTCTGTAGTCTTTGTCCATTGTGTTCAGTGATACAAATCTATTCTTAAGATACTATGTAAATTGAAGTGAGATATGAAACAAGGTCATACTTTTGCTCTCATGGAATTGTTTTAATGTTCTTCCACTTCAACTTGAACTTGCAGATAAGCAACTAATGACCTATTCAACAGCTTATTCTTTGCTTTGTTCTGAAGCTTAATGATATTGAGCTTCTCTATTATCTCTTGCTATAGATGTAGTCAATTTGATGCCTGTATATTCCATCTGGGGAGGTCCACATGTACAGTCTGTCAACCGTTATGCTGTTGTAAAAAAGCATTTACAATGAATAGGTCATTTGTCTTGCAAAATTCTATCAAGCTATCTCATGTATTGTTTATATTACCAAAGCCATATTTTCCAACTACTGATGGAATACAAATTAAAATCTTTCAACAAACTGATGTGGCAGTGGAGACACTCACTCATCTGTGCCAAGAAATGTGGATGACAGCTACCTGGCCAACTGACCAGAAGAGATCCATTTTTGTGACCACTCCACAGAGAAGTGACCAAACAGAATGAAGAAATCATCAGACAATACCATTAATATCACATGCAAGCAAAACTATACTAAAGATAATTCAAAAACAGCTGCAGCAGTACATTGACAGAGAACTGCCAGAGGTTCAAACTGAATTCAGACAAAAATGTGGAATGAGGGATATCATTGCTAACATCAGCTGGCTCTTGGGTAAAAGCAGATAATACCAGAAAGATGTTTACCTGTGCTTTATTAACTACACAAAGACTTTTGACTGTGTAGATCATTACAATGAATTGGTATTCCACAACACTTACTTGTGATCATAAGCAATCTGTATATAGAACAGATCTGGGAACACTGAGTGGTTTAAAACTTGGAAAGGTATGTGCCAGCATTGTCTTCTTTCACGATACTTATTCAATCTGTATGCTGTGCATATAATCCAAGAAGTTTGATTATATGAAGAAGAACGTGACATTAGGATTGGAAGAAGACTCATTAACAACTTGTGATATGTAGATGATACAACCTTGCTTGCTGAAAGTGAAAAGGACTTAAAATATATACTGATGAATATCAAATACCACAGACTTCGTTATGGGTTGTACTTCAATGTAAAGAAAACAAAAATTCTTACAACTGGACAAATAAATAGCATCAAGATAAATGGAGAAAAGTTTGATGTTGTCAAAGACCTCATTTTGCTCAGAGAATCCATCGGTACTCAAGGAAAGCAGCAATCACAATATCAAATGATGTAGTGTATTAGCTAGATCTTATGGTTCAAGAGACAGAGCAGCTTGTACCATAGTCTGAACCTGCTGTAGAGCCTTCCCTCATTCCAGGACATACTCAAAATTAGCCACTTTTCAAGTCACCTGATAAATAGGCTGAAGCAGTACACCCAAATGAGGACTATGTTGCCTTCAAAATCCAAAGAGGCCTACCAGACATTGTGAGAGGTGTCAGATGCAATAATTTACCCTTCACTTTAATAGGGTTATCTCTACATGCCCCATACACTGAACACCTAGATTTTTCACTGAGTTCTAAGATTCCTGAATTTTTGTTGGTTTAGTTTTCCATCCTCTATGGGGAGATGTCTTACCAATAAGTCTAGAGTCATCTATACTTCTTCCTCACTAGGTTCAAACCATAATGTCATTAATTTAATGGATCAGTGTGATTTCTTATGGCAGAGAAAGGCAATCAAGCTCCCTGCAGACTAAATTACGGCATAGTGACGGAGAATTGATGTATCTCTGAGGTAGGACAGTAGAGTTGTATTCTTGGCCTTGTCAACTGATGGTCCTTAGAAAATGGAATTGCGAAAAAGGTATTGGGCAGGTGAATAGTTGCATACCAGGTACCAGGAGAAGTATTGATTTGTTCAAGCATTGAAGCGACATCTGAAACAGCAGCTTCAATTTGAGTCACCACCTGGATGAGTTTATGATAATCCACTGTCATTCTCCAAGATTCATCCATCTTTTGCACAGGCCAGATAGGTGAGTTCATGGGGATGTGGTGTGAATCACCACCCCTGTATTTCTTTAAGCTCTTGATTGTAGCACTAATTTCTGCAATGTCTGCAGGTAGAGGTCGTTCCAGTGGTTTATTACACATTTCATGGATCCACTGTGGAGGTTCTACTAGTTGCTGAGTATGTCAATCCTGATTATGCATTCTGGAAATGGGAAAATCACCACAAGATGAGTTCAGTGACCCAGAAGGCCAACAGTGAGATGGACCTTAGGCAAGACGCCATTAGTAACTTGATCTTCATATATCCTCACTCTGATGGTGCATTACAGTTATGCTTTGGGTCTCCTGGAATCAGTGTCCATTCAGAGTTAGTGTCCAGTAATCCCTGAAAACTCAGATTATTTCCTTTTCCCTAATGCACAGTCACTCTTGTAAAAGGCTGTAGATCCATTTGGGGAAATGTTGGAAGATATAGTAGCTGGACAGTGAATAAGGAAGATTGTAGAAGAATTGATGCCTTTGAATTGTGGTGTGCCATGGACTGCCAAAAGAACCAACAGATCTGTTTTAGAAGAAGTGCAGACAGAGTGCTCCTTGGAGGCCAAGATGGCTAAACTTCATCTTTCATACTTTGGACATATTGTCAGGAGGGAACAGTCGCTGGAGAAGGATGTCATGCTGGGTAAGATGGAGGGTTGGAGAAAAAGAGGAAGACCCCAATGAGATAGATTGGCCAGATGGCATCATTGATGGATTCAAGTATGGCAGCGGGTAGTGAAGTTGGCCCAGGATTGAACATTGTTTCGTTCTGCTGTGCATGGGGTCGCTAGGAGTCAGTTCCGACTGGAGGGCACCTGACAACAACAACAACATAGGAGCTGGCAATGTAGTGGGGTCCTTCCTCAAGGAAATCCAGCCACTCCTTCATTCAAGGGGTTGTGTTTGTAAACTGACTTGAGCCTGGGAATTGATTGAGAGGTCATGACTCTCTATTCTGTCAATTCAAGTTAGCCTGCTGTTCACGTGACCTAAAATCCTTCCTCTTGTACAGATCAAGGAAATATTTAGTAGGATTCCCATCTATTTCACACCCTGACTAATTAGCCATAAGTGCACATGTGTTAGACTCTTGTAGTACTATTTTGATTCTGCTATCCATTATAGTAACCATGCCCACCTTGTCTTTGTTGTTAAGTGCTGCCACTTGGCCCCTACTACCACAGGGTAAAATCAGCATCATTGCAGTTAGGTTCTAATTCATTTAGGGCAATTCCCTAAATTCTGTCAATTCTGTTGTACATAAAATAGCAATCATAATAGTCTTCAAATAGGCTGGGCCTCCCTTCACACACAAAAAGGATCTCTGGTAGTGTAGTGGTTACGGATTGGGCAAAGTCAGCAGTTTGAAACTACCAGCTGTTCTGTGGGCGTAAGATGAGGCTTTCTGCGCCTGTAAAGATTTACAGCCTCGGAAACCCTGTACAGGATCACTATGAGTCGGAACTGACTCCATGGCACATAACAACAACCCTTCACAAATGTGTTACTTACCATTGTGGTAAAGGTGTGTCTTATGGGCACTCCATGTTGGGATTTATGGATTTGTCCTGATAGATATTCTCCAATATGCCAATTTCCTGAAACCTTTGAATTCATTTCTATACAGAATACCAAGGCAGGTCTGGTACTTCAGCTTCATGTATTATACACCTCCACGCAATCCATGCTTCAGTGAACCAGCCAAATAAACCATTAGATCCACTCCTAAACTCTAGTCAAAACACTGAATGATGAACCTAGACTTAGTGAGCACATATCAATAGGCTTATACTTGCACTACTATTCTACACTCTTAATAGCCATATCCACAAATATTCGCCAAGTTTCTGTTTGTACATACTAGAAAAATCAAGTCATTTTCTGGAGTGTAACATACTTCTTCCAGCATCACAATTTGTACTTTACCTTTTGCGGCTCACTGGGACGTAAATCTTGTTACAGACATATGAGCAATTATTGTTGGAGATACTTCCTAGAAATATTCAGCAACATCTTGAGCAATCTCCTTTAGACAATTCTCCAGACAATGTCTCAGGCATCATCTCAGCAGACACAGTTGGTTTAATCTCATCAAGTGTGTGCAGAAGGGACAATGATTTCTGACTCATAGTGACCTTGCATAGGGTTTCCAAGGTCTTTTTTTTTCTTCTTTAAAAAAATCATTTATTTAATCTTACTGTAGTTTTGGTGAAAATTTACAAAGCAAATTAGTTTTCCAGTCACAATTTATATACTTTTGGTTTTATAACATTGGTTACAATTCCCTCAATGTAGTAGTACTGTTGCCACAATCTCCTTGTGTTCCCCATTTCCATTATTATTTTTTTTTTTTCTGAGGGGAGCATGTACACCAAAACACTCAGGAATGTATAATAATTTAAACAACCAAAGAAGCCCTTACGTTTTGACCTATGGTTTGGGACCTGCTTCATACAGGACAGAATCAAAAATCAAAAATAAAAAAAAAAATGTTAGTCTGATGTTCTAGCAAATAATTAACCGCTGGTTCTTCCGGGAGTGGAGTGCATTGATTCCTCATGTTTGCTCATATTCTTCCTATGTTCTCAACATGGCTGACGGCAAGTTACAAATATGACCTCACTGATCATGGAGTTGTAAAAAGATGCACACAATGCATTTTCATAAGTCTATGCTAGCCATTTCTATCAAAAGGCTTACCCCTGACATAGTAAACATCATTTCTACCTGGAAAATCTTACCTGGAAATGTCACTTCAGTCAATTCCAGATTCCTGTGATACTGATTCCAGAATACACCTGAGCTTTTTATATGTCTTTAAGTCCTCCCCTGGATTTCTAGGGCCCACCTCCCCCTCAGACATTAGCCAACTTTCTCAGAAACTTTCATTTTACTTCCACTGCTTATGGCCAGCACCAGGTAGAACTCTAGCATGCCCCTCTGCACCGAGGACAGCAATAGGCTTATTATATAAAGTCTTTGATAGAATCTAAAGTGGAGTCCCTTATTTCTGTAGAATCCATTTGCCTTTGTAATAGAAAAGTAAGCAAAAGTATAATGCATAAGCTATTATTCTTCCCATATTGTAGATATCCAAAATTAGATTTGTAAGTAGTTTTTACTTACTTTCTCATCTGTCAAGAATATAAACTCTTTTGGAATGGATAACCTCTTAAAAATTATGCATTGTAAATTCATTGCCTTAAAAAAATACTGGTGTGGTACTGTAGGATAAGCATTGGACCAAAATGTCAGTTTGAACCACAAGGTCAATGGTTCAAACTCACTGGCTGTTCCTCAGAAACCCTATACATGGTTGGTCTGAGTTGGAACTGACTCAATTGCACATAACAATAGCAATGTTATCAGTAATTTATGTTTTCAAAACAAACACTTGAATCATCTGTGTACCAAGAGAAATCTTAAAATTTTATACAATAGTTTAAAATATACAGAATTTACAATTAATGAGTTTTAGGGATTATTTTTAGCTGAAACACAGTACTGTAACAAAAATAAGATGAGGAAGAAAAACTAAAGTTAATTGTTGTTGTGAAGTGCCATCAAATATGTTGTGACTCATAGTGACCCTGTCTAGGGTTTCAGAGGAGTGGCTGGTGGATTTGAACCGCCACCCTTTGTGGTTCAAAAGTGCATTAACCTGCAGCGCACCTGTGAATCTCAATTTTTTCTATTATCTAATTCAGTTACAACTGCCCTGGGTTCCCTACAAAATTGTTTTGAAACATTAAGATGTTACATGTGTAAGTTGTCAGGCGAATCTAATGAACAATATAAATGCAACCTATTATATCATTCATATGGCATTTTAGCTGGTACTTTTTATTTAGCAGGTGCTCTGTGGTGTGGTGCTATAGCACAAGCACTGGACCACAAGGTTGATTTTAACCACAAAGTTGGCAATTCAAATTCACCAGTCACTCCTTGGAAACCCTATACAGGGTCATTATGAGTCACATCCTACTGGAGGGCACTTTAACAACAACGATTAATATTTTTTAAAGCAATCAGCAAAGTTCAACACAGGGACAAAAAGTAGGCAAACTTTATTTTTTTTCTCGAATAATCTGTTTGAGAAAACATAGATAGATTCTTTTCCTTAATAATAAATTTCCCCCTGAGGAAACTATAGCACCTGCAGAGAAACACACTCATGTTAGTGAGAGCGACAGACTTTATGACAGGGAATTACAGGTGGTCTGACAGTTCCTGCTGATCTGACATCTTCATGAAAGCTGGATTTACATAATGAAGGGACAGGAACCAATGTTGTTTCTAATTCAATAGTGGCTTTTTGCAATTCTATTCCAATTAAATTGTAGTACAAGACATATTTAATTATTATAGTGCTGAGATGACTAACGTCAGTAGCAGGAGATTTATAACGAATTGTCTTATAACTTATTAGCAGAAAAGACAACAAAAATGTTACTTCTTTGCTAGTTTATATTATGAATTTACTGAAGAACTGTATGAGGGGGCTTCAAAAAGTTCATGGAAAATGGAATAAAAAGATAATGGAACTTTTCCATGAACTTCTTGAAGCACCTTAATCTATCTTAACTTAATCAGATAAAAATATCTCTGTAAATGGAACACCATCCTCAACATACAGTAAGAATTTTAGGAAGTCAATTTCAGGGCTAAAATGATGATTTTTTGGAGGCATACTTTACCAGCTCTTGATGGGCTCTTCATTTTATGATTTTCTGTGGAGCTCTGACACTGTTCCATAGATATCAGCATCATTATGTAAATCCCAGCACAATAGCTTTTCACATTTGGTCCTGCTTCTTAATTTAAGAAGCCAGAAAGCATCCAAATAAAACTGTCTTTGCTTTCTTTATGTCAGCACATCATTGTATCTGTCTCTACTGTCTCATATTGCTTTTAGCTCTTCTCTTGCTACCTAGCTAAATCTTCTGACCTGGTGCTGTCGAATTTATCTCTGCACATTCTCCATATTCTCAGCCCACTTTGCTTCCTATCTGGCTTTTTTTTTTTTTTTTTTACTTTTCTGGATCCACTTATATTTCTTGTCAATATGAGGAAATTATTTCCATATGTTGTTGCTGTTAAGTGCTACCGAGTCGGTTCTGACTCATGGAGATCCTGCATAGATTTTCTGACAAAAGGCTGATGGGCTTGAACCACAAACCTTGCAGTGAGCAATCAAGTTTTTAAGCAAGATGAGCCATTGAGTCATTTCTGACTCATAGTAACCCTTTAGAGGATTTCCGAGGACAGGCTGGTAAACTTGAACTGCCGACCTTGCAGTTCAAACCAACCTTGCAGTCCAGGTCATTAACCCACAGCACATTACAGGACTCATATATGTATGAGTCCTGGCGTGTGCTGTGGGTTAATGCTCAGGGCTACAAAGTCAGTTATATATATGTTGTTATTGTTGTTATGTGCCATTGAGTTGGTTCTGACCCATAACGACCCATACATATTTTTTTAGTTATCTTAATTTTCTAGTATTTTGTAGGATATGACCCCACTGGTTTTTCATTTGCTCTGTGTTCTCTTGTCCTTTTAATTATTGTGCCCAAATATCCCGCCATATGCTGTATGGAACATTTAGCTCAGTTGTTAGTTACAATTATTACATTTAAGCAGAAAACTCTTGAATTTAAACTTCCAGTTCTGGATTTTCATCTTTAACTCAGCCCCGTGTTTTCAGTATCTGTTTATAACTAAGTTATCTAATTAAAGTAGCTGGCATTCACTGTTTTACTAATGCTTTTTATCCTGGGGCTCTCATATTCATGAACCCAATGCCCCTGTTAAATCACATTTTTTATTTAGTTCTATTTTAAACAAACATATTGTGATAAACTGCCACTAGAATAATGGGAATGAGATGAAGCATGCACCAGGGAAGAGTTTAGGAAATCTACACTATGACAACACTGATCTGCACCTACCCCCATTTCACAATCAAACCCAGAAAAGGGTAACCGATCCAGGGTGTTTAATCGACAAGGATATACAGCAAAGTTAGATTTATGCAGTGTTTATCATAATGTGCAAGAAGTCTAATCTAAGGAAAGGGTGTAACATGCTAAAATCAGAGATTAGTCCTACATAAAGATATGGAAAATTGTAGTCAAGAGCTTTACCACCCTAATCCATCTATCGCTTTGTTCAACTTAACACAGTGGTTACAGCATTACAGACTCACTCCAGGGAACACTGCACCTGAAATGTAGACAATTTCCTGAAATCTGGGCAGAGCGATCAGTTAGATACAAGGAATTAGACTAGTAGGGGGAAAGTAGGGCTGAAATAAACAAGAGAACTTTTTTAAAATTTGTGGGAAAATTTCATTATCTTTTCATTCCTTTTTCCCACAAAATATTTTGAAGCTTCTTTGTTTCACTAGGTACTAAACCCAGTAATTCTGGACAACAGCTATCAAGGAAGGAAGGGAAGTCTCATTGGTTGCCTGACTTCTCTAGCTTCCCTTAAGTATGTTGTTGTTACGTGCTGTGGAGTCGGTTCCGACTCATAGCGACCCTACACAGGGTTTCCGAGGCTGTAAATCTTTACGGGAGCAGAAAGCCTCATCTTTCTCCCGCGGAACCGCTGGTAGTTTTGAACTGCTGACCTTGTGGCTCGCCGCCCGATTCATAACCACTACGCTACCAGAGCTCCTTTCCCTTAAGTATAGTTAGCCTTAAACAGACTCCACAAATAGTCAAAAAAAGAGACCCGGGGCAGCTCATCCAATCCTCTAATTTGTACATGTATTATTATTAATATTTTTAAAATGGCTACCCAGCCTATTTTAAGCCCTTCCAATGACAAAAAACTATTTCTCGAGCCAAATCCTCGTTATTCTTAGAAAAAAATTTCTCCTTAACCTATTGCTTACTTCACTATAGCTTAAATGTTGTTGTTGTTATATGCCGTGGAGTCAGTTCCCACTCATAGCGACCCTGTACAGGGTTTTCAAGGAAGTAAATCTTTAGCTTTATATCACATGTTAGTTTTAACACATTGGTATACAACTCCTGGTGTTGTATTAGAATGGATAAGAGCACAGTTTGAAAATACCAATGCCTAGACTCCACCCACATAGACTCTGTTTTAGTTAGTCTGGTATACAATGGTGACTTTCCAGAGCTTTTTGCTGTTGTTGTTAGGTGTTATGCACTTGGTTCCAACTCATAGTAATCTTATGTATAACAAAAAGAATCTTTGTCCAGTCCTGAACCATCCCCACAATCGTTGTTATGCATGAATCCATTGTAGACATTGTGCCAATCCATCTTATTGAGGATCTTCTTTTTTACTGACCTTCTCCTTTACCAAGCATGTTGTCCATCTCCAGTGACTGTTACTTTCTGATAGCCAATCCAAACTACATGAAGTGATGTCTACCATCTTTGGTTCTCAGAAGCATTCTGATTGTACTTTTTTCAAGACAGATGTATTCTTTGTTCTGGCAGCACATGGTATTCAATATTTATCACCAATGCCACAATTCAAAGGTGTCGATTTTCCTTCAGTGTTCCTTATTCACTGCCCAGCTTTTGCATGCATATAAGGTGATTGCAAATATCATGACTTGGGTCAGGAGCTTCTTATTCCTCAACATGAAGTCTTTGCTTCTTAACTCTTTATAGATGTCTTTCACAGTGGGTTTGCCCAATGAAAAATGCCTTTTGATTTCTTGACTGCTGCTTCTATGGACACTGATTATGGATGCAAATAAAATGAAATGCATACTGAAGAACGTCAGACAACAAGCAATTTTCACCTGCCACCACCTGTATTAACTTTACACTGAAATGGTATTGAAAGAACGTATTCAGGTAAAGCAGATCCTCAGTAGACTACCCACAGTTATAAGGTTACCCAGTGTCTTACTGATAAGGCACATTATTATCTACATAATTGCACACTGCCAAAATCTGATCTTAGATCCCAGAAGGGGAAGGAATATTCTTCCTTTGACTCCCATCAATACTAATCACAAGACTGTCATGCACCTGAGCCCAGAATGGATCAAGGAACATCTCCTTTTCTCTCCTCTTCCCCTTTTTCTATGGACATATACCCTTCAACTCTGAGTTACAAAAGTTATTTGTACTTTTGCCCCTTTGTTTCTTTCACCTAGGATATATATTGGGGCTATATGAGTATAGAAGATGTTTCTTTGTTAATCTACCCTGGATGAAGGATCTGTTTTGGGGGAACTAGTCCAAGATGAAATGTCACCCTTTTTTCCCCCATGCCATCTCTTTGTAAGTAATTAACATGAAAGCACCACTATCAAATTATCAATAATATACTAACAACTGGAGCTCTGAAGGAACTTATTTTCACCCTTTCATTCTCAGCTCATTCAAAAGGTAAGAAAACATGAGAAAGAATACAGAATGACAAATACTTCAACTTGCGCATGCCATGTAGATGGAATTAAATTCTGTCCCATAGGTAATAGGAAAATATTAAGGGACCTTGAAGAAAGGGGTCACTTTATCATGTAAGACTGAGTGTGTGCTGGAGAGATTTATGCCAGATGATATAATGCAACAGAGTCAGAGGACCTTTTCCAGTAATCCATGGAAAAATACTTTGAATATCAAGAGATATGTTTTAAAAAACAAATGATGGATAGAATAGAAATATAAATTATTTTCTGGTAAAAAAAAAATAAGACTTTGTCATGAAGAGATGATGGAAAAATTGAAAAATTAAGAAACAAGACAAAATGATATAAGATTTTTGCCTTGAAATGTTCCAGGGAATGAGACATTCCTTGTATATTGTGTTAATGAATGTCTGTTCACGTGGGAAAGAGGGAGAAGATCTGTGATAAACATATAAAATCAGAGTGTACACTATCCCACAGTTTAAGTTTGCTTTCCAAGTTTTTAACTAACCACGGAAATAAGAAATTTTCAGATGGCTTTATTCTACCTGGAATATCTTATTCCAGGATACTTCCATCCTACCATCTCCCCATTATCTGAAATTCCAAGTGACCCAGACTGAACTCATTTTCTTCCTCCAAAGATCAGTGCTTTTCTACTATACTTATTTTTGTGCTTGTATTATGAGCATTACTCCAGTCACTCAAAAGAGGAAACTTGGATACAAGAAATTAAAATTCAGGAAGAACAGAAATAAGTAAGGCAATCACTACTTATTTTTTCCTCCTTAGGAAAACAATTTTATTTCCTATCCTTTCTCCTTTAAATGCATTATCACCACTTAATCTTAATTGTCAAGGAGCTCTGGTAGCTTAGTGGTACAAATCGAGCTGCAAACCTCAGGGTCAGCAGTTCAAAACTACCAGCTGTTACACTGGAGAAAGATGAGGCTTTCTGCTCCCATAAAGATTTACAGCCTTGGAAACCCTGTGCAGGGTCACTATGAGTTGGAACCGACTCCACAGCACATACCCACCACCACCAATCTTAGTTGTCATCAACACCTGCTGTTATATTTATGCTAAATATTTTAAATATTTCTCTCTGGTTTATCTTTTCTCCTTTAATGATTATTTTAGAATTCAACTGACAGAATATTATTCCTAATATTTTATGTTCCCACTACTAGCTCCCTACCCAAGGATTTTCTCTGTTTCCTAAAACAGTAGTTTCAGTTTTCTCTAGTATGTTGTGCTTTCTTCTGTACTCTATTTCATCCCATTTCCCCCTAATTTTATTTCAACAAGGCTCCTCAATATGTACTTTCTTCTGCTTTCACGAGAGTTGCTCTTAAATTCCCTGAAAATTATCTTAATATCTACTATATAATTGCATTATAAAGTCATCATAAAAATCATGCCAATTGCTTCTTAATTTGGGATCCTTATAGAATTCCATATCAGTGTCCAAGACTTGAATGCGGCCACTCTTGTAAATGAAGTAGGAATGAGCCCCCAGAATCTCAATAGAGGAAATATAGGCCATATTTGAGATATACAATTTAAGAATATTTTGTAGGAATTTAGGGAAACAATATAGGGCAAAAACTTAGTATTTTTTCCAGCACTGTCTAAAATATCATTTAGAAAAAATTCCTAGTGCTGATATCACTGTAAAGCTGCATACATATTTTATAAGTGATCAACAGTCTTACTGCTGTTGTACAGGTACCATTGAGTTGACTCAGACTCATAGCCATCTTGTGTGCAACAGAACAAAACATTGCTCACTCAAGCCATCCCATAATTTTTTCTTATATTTGAACCCACTGTTGCAGTCACTGTGTTAGTTCATCATCTTCTTTTTCACTGGCCTTTACTTACCAAGCATGATGCCCTCACGGACTGGTTCCTCCTGATAACATGTCCAAATTATGTGAGAGGAAGCCCACAAACCACAATATTTTCTTCAAAGGTGAATTCTGGCTGCTGTTTTTCCAAGATCTGTTCATTCTTCTGAAAGTCCAGGATACATTGAATATTTTTCACCACAACTATAATTCAAAAACATTATTTTTTCTTCAATTTTCCATATTTGTTGTCCAGTTTTTACATGTATATGAGACAACTGAAGGCACCATGGCTTGGGTTAGGATCACCTTAGTCCTCGAGGTGACATCTTTGCTGCTTAACACTTGAAAAAGGTATTCTGCAGCAGATTTGTTCAATGCAATACATTGCTTGATTTCTTAATGGCTGCTTCCATGTGCTTTGATTGTGGATCCAAGTAACAAGAAATCATTAACAACATTAAAATTTTCTCCATTTATCATGATGTTGCTTGTTGGTTCTGGAGTGAGGAGTTTTGTTTTCTTTATGTTGAGCTGTAATCCACACTGAAGGCTACAGTCATTGATCTTCATCAATAAGTGCTTCAAGCCTTTTTACTTTCAGTAAATGAGTTAATGAGTTTTAATGAGTTTTCCACCAATCTTAATGCCAAAATTTTTCATATAATCCTGCATCTTGGATCATTTGCTCAACATACATATTAAATGCTGTTGTTGTTGTTGTCAGGTGCCATCGAGCTGGAACTGACTCATAGCGACTCCATGCACAGCAGAACGAAACAATGTCCGATCCTGGGCCAACCTCACTACCGCTGCGACACTTGATGCCATCAATGATGTCACCTGGCTGATCCATCTCGTTGGGGGTCTTCCTCTTTTTCTCTGACCCTCCATCTCATCCAGCATGAAATCCTTCTCCAGCAACTGTTCTCTCCGGACAATGTGTCCAAAGTACAAGAGACGAAGCCTAGCCATCTTGGCCTCCAAGGAGCACTCTGGTTGCACTTCTTCCAAAACAGATCTATTGGTTCTTTTGGCAGTCCACGGCACTTTCAGTATTCTCCTCCAACACCACAACTCAAAGGCATCAATTCTTCTATGATCTTCCTTATTCACTGTTCAGCTTTCACATACATATTAAATAAGCATGGTGAAAAACCACAACCCTGACACATTCCTGATTGTAAATGATAACATTCCCACCTGCTCTGTCTGAATGAGTGCTTCTTCATCATATATAGGTTCTGCATAAGTACAATTAAATGTTCTGGAATTTCCATGCTTCCCAATGTTATCTATCATTTGTTATGATCCACACAGTCAAATGTGTTTGCATAGTCAGTAAAACACAGGTAAACATCTATTTGGAATGCTCTGCTTTTAGCGAAGATTCATCTGTCCTCAGCACTGATACCGCTTAACTCACATTAACTTTTAAATCCAATTAGAATTTCTGGCAATTTCCTATCTATGTACTTTTGCAACAGTTTTTTTTAATTATCTTCAGAAAAACTTTACTTGCATGTGATATTAATGATATTGTTTGATAATTTCTACTTTTTTTTTGCATCACCTTTCAATGTAAATTGCACCACCTTTATTTGTAAGTTGCACAAATATGGATCTCTTCCAGTCATTTGGTCTGGTCTTCAAATTTCTTGGCAAAGATGATTAAGCACCTCCAGCACTGTAACTATTTGCTGAAACATTTCAGTTGATATTTCATCAATTCCTGGGACCTTATTTTTCTCTACTCTCTTTAGGGTACTTTGGACTTCTTCTTTTAATGTCATTGTTTCTTAATTATATGTTACCTCTTGAAATGGTTGAATGTTGACTCATCTTTTTTGTACTTGGATTTTTTTCATTTTATTTTTTGATGTTTCCTGTGTTGTTCAGTAGTTTGCCATAATTTTAGTCTCACTGATAAAGTCAGTCTTGAGAGACAGAGTGATAGCACCATAATTTCATTTGAATTTAAAATCAACATCCATTATTGCTTATGAAATAAATATTTTGAGGTCTGAAAAACATTTTAGTAAAACTAAATATTATGCAATATAATATAAAATTGGAGTTTATTACACATTAAAGTACTGTATCATTTTTATTTGCATATTTGTTTGTTGTTGCCTTTGTTAAATGCTATTGAGTCAGTTCCAAGTTATAGCAACTCTGAATAGGAGTTCCAACAGAAGAGGAAAGTCTCATCCTTCTCCTGCAAAGTGGTTGGTGTGTTTGAACTTCTCATTTTATGGTTAGGAGTCCAGTGCTTATCCTACTGCACCACCAGCACATCCACTTTGATATCGAACCTGACATTGATATTCAGCATTAAATGTTACCATAGCATCTGGTGCAATTTAAAGAGACAGTATAGACGTAAAACCAAACGGTCACCACTCGTATGTCTGTCTTGCTGTGGTGGTTTGAGTTGCTGTGATTCTGAGGGCTATGCCACC
>NW_006408549.1:16329539-16359212 GCF_000296735.1 Chrysochloris asiatica | reverse complement strand
GGTAGTGAGATTGGCCCAGGATCGGATATTGTTTCGTTCTGCTGTGCATGGGGTAGCTATGAGTTGGTTCCGACTCGATGGCACCTGACAACAACATGGCATCTGGTAAAATAAGAGCAGACTCAAAGTCCTAATCTCATGTTGCTTTTCCATCTTCTCCTATGAATAAGTTTCCATAACCAAACAAACCTCTTTTCACAAGGATCAGACACAGTGCCAGTTTACCCTTACGTAGCAGGCTTCAGTTTCCTACTAACTCACAAACTATTCAACAAGCTAATCATTTCTTCTTGAAAGAACTGGGAGCCATCCTATTCTCTTGTTCCTACAAAGCCTGCCTTCCAGAGTTATTGTTTACTTCTTATTTACTTTGTTCCTGAGACCAAGCCCCATTGGCACTAACTAGTATGCAGTGTCCTCCTTGCCAGGGATGCAAGCATAATGAATTACTGTTGATATCATTTGGCTAGTGTTGGGTGCCATGTATTCAGCTGTTTCCTTAATCCTAGAGTGAATATTTATCCATCAGGAATGGTGGGAAAAGGAAGAAATGAAGCATGAGTCATACACACAGTATATGTGTGTGTGGGTGGGAGATGCTCCAAGTGCTGATATAAAAGTTTGTATTCTGTATGTATTTACTATGGGTCCTATTTTTACAAATTTGAAAGCCACTGCTTTACCTCATTGAATCATTACCACAAACCTTTCATAGAAAGCTTTGCCCAATTGTGTAGATGAGGAAACTTAGACTCTAAGAAGTTAGCTAGTTAACTCAGCTTCCTTGGTCTTGGGAAGTAAAGAAATAGTATTGAAATTTATATCAGGTGATTCTAATGTCCTTATCATGCCCTCTGCCCAGTGGTCTAGATCCTAGAGCTATATCCTTAATACAAATCTAAAATAATATAATGTTACATGTGAAAGCCAGATTATTCTTGGAAGAAATTGTTGCTGATGAATTTGACTTTGTAACCTCAGTTAAAATCATGCTAATAAAACACAACTACATTTTAAGTGATCTTCTTACAAGAAATTATTCTCATATAGTAAATTAGGAGGGTATTTCTCTTTTTAAATTCATGCGAAATGCCATGGAAGTTCTCAGTGAAATTTCAAAATAAATGAAATTTGAGAAAAAAAAAAAAAAAGAGGACTCTCATGAACTTTAGTTGCATTATTACACTATCACCAACCTAAGAATTATTACAAATATTTTAATATATTCATATTTTCTCAATTTATAGTTATATGAAACTTAGCACTTCTTTTTCTATTTCCAAGCATAATATAAGTAGAAAAGGCATAGGAGCAAGGCAGATGGAGCATTAGCAAACTGAAAATTATAATCACACACGAACTTATACTCATGTAAAAAATAAATATTCTTAGGGCTGATAATATCTTTGAAAAAAATTTTTTAAAACATGGTTTTAGTAGTCTGGTAGATAGGATTTTAACTATAACTGAACGTTTGAACTTCAACTTCTGTCAACAACTTCTGTTTGTATTGCAGTAATTACATTAAACCACTTTCTGATTGAGGAATAATAGCATGGTTATATAGAGTTGAATTTGGCTGCCAACAAAATAATGGTTGTTGTTGTTGTTGTCAGCTGCCATCGTGTCGGAACCAACCCAAAGCGACCCCATGCACAGCAGAACGAAACAATGTCCGATCCTGGGCCAACTTCACTACCGCTGCCACACTTGAGTCCATCAATGATGCCACCTGGCTGATCCATCTCATTAGGGGTCTTCCTCTTTTTCTCTGACCCTCCATCTTCCCCAGCATAACATCCTTCTACAGCGACTGTTTCCTCCTGACAATATGTCCAACGTATGAGCGATGAAGCTTAGCCATCCTGGCCTCCAAGGAGCACTCTGGCTGCACTTTTTCCAAAACAGATCTATTCTAGTAAAACATGGATGCAGAGTTCTCCAACGAGAAATTCATTAGCTAGCAAGAGATGTATGATACATACAAACCTGTCATACAAATCCAGGTAAGAAATGACTAAATATATGTGGAAAAATGTAATTGAGTAATGGAAGTGATGGATGATCTGACATCCAACACTTCTAGTGAAATCCTCGATTCTCTTCCTCTCTTCTACTCCTCTTGAAACCCTAAGTTGAGCTGGTGTACTCATAGCATGAAGAACCCTAGATTCCTGAAACTGAGCTATCCTGCTGATCTGTGCAAGATAGAAACATAAGTGAGAAGTAAACCTCATTGTTTGAAATCATTGGAATTTGGAGTTTACACTGTTTAGCCTATACAGATACACATGTCAAAGTTCAACTCTAAAAAAAAAAAAAAAAAAAAAAAGTGCTATGGATTTTTTTGTTGTTGTTGTTAAGTTCTGCCTAGTTGGTTCTGATCCATAGCAATCCTGTATAGGGTTTCTAAGGGGAAGCTGGTGGGTTTGAAGTGTGGAACTTGCAGTGAGCAGTTTAGCACTTATCCTACAGTGCTACACCAGGACTCCTTATAGACTTTGTTGTTGCTGTTGTTGTGAAGTGCCATCCAGTTAATTTCCACCCATAGTGACCCTGTATCAGGTTTCTGAGGAGCTACAGCTGAGCTTGAGCCTGACCTTGTGGTTCGTACTGACTTTGTAGTCCAGAGCATTAACTCACAGCGTCACAGCAGAATGCCTATAGACTTTGTTATGCACCTCTGATATTAAATATTGGAGTCATTGGTGTGGCTCTGTGTGTTGAACCGCAAGGTCGGTGGTTCAAGCTCACCAGCTGCTCCTCAGAAATCCTATACAGAGTTCCTGAGAGTGCACTCAATGGCACTTAACAACAAATTCCATTAAGGAAGCTAAGAGTGGTGCTGTATACCTTGAGGCTGATTGCAAATTAGCAAATGAAAGCTGAAACCTGAAAATGGTAAATTACTTCAGCTTTTTTCCACAAGCTACAACAGTGGCAGAACATATCCTTTTTTATCACTTAAAAGCAAGTATTTGTTTCTGCAAGACATTTCAGGTAAGAACCAAAATATTTCCCTTTCTTTTGGTCAATAACGATTCTTCTTTTGGCAAGAATTGAAAGCAGGGTGTAGAGATAGTAGATAATTTTTTTTTTTTTTTTACTTTAATTTTTGTCCTAGCACTGATTTCAGTTGCAAAGAGCATAAAATACAAACAGCTGCAGAAATATCTACCTCTTTACGAATTAAATACAAAAACCTATTTTCCCTACACCATTGAATGTGGGGGTGTATGGAGTGTGAAGTATACCAGGGGTGAGGGAGATTGTTATAAGGAAATAAAGGAATAATATAAGACAGCTATCCTAAATTAAATTTTGTCACTTTCAGGCAACCCACAATATGTAACCTTAGCACAAAAAGGAGACTTACTATGCTTGGGCTTTGTTCAGATTGTATGCAGGAGCAATATTGTTTTTCTTTTTGCTTCACAGCTTTTCTCTGGGGAACAATCAGTTTTCTGCAAGAATACTCTGACATTATTTTTTGAAAATGCTCTAGAGCATTACTAAAACAGGCCACATAGATCAAGAAAAAAAAAAAAAAAAAACACCTGGAAATTGCTGGATGCAGTAAGTCATTCATGATATTTTCATTGTATTTTTAATGGAACAGGAAACCATGACAGCACTGAGCCTGGAGAAGTGGACCAGCCGTTAAAGAGGTTAGAAGATTTAAGAACCCTTGAAATCCTCTTAAGTAATCAGAGTCGCTGGCCTGTTTTCTTATTTCATAGAAAAAGTTAAAATTTCTCTCAACTTGCACCTTATTGGAAGTCAAAATACAACTCCTGCTAGCTATCTTTACTGTGATATATGGATAAATCTCTGATACAAATATTCTGAAATGTAAATTAATCCAGCCTAAGATTAATACCGTTATAATACAAATCAAAGATGAAATCCAAATATGCACATCTCTCCCTTATACATTCTTTTACATCATATGAATGATGCCAGAAAGAGGAGTTTGGGCTAATGTGAGTATGGAAAACATGTTTCTTTTTTAGCCCAGGAACCTATTGATTGATACTGAGTGCCTACAATACCACGTACAGAAGGACTTTGATAACTTTTCTGGATTCAGAGTATAGTGATTAATAGATATTGATATCCTCATCTCCAGGAAAGAGAAATGGTCCAATGTAGGCAATGCTCTGTACCTGGGATCTCAAGGCTAATGGAAAGCTAGCACACAGAAAATATGTACCATTTTGGCTGTAGTGAGTAATGGTGTAACGCTGGCATGAAACTGCAGCTCTGATTTTCCTTGTTACTCAAAGTCTGAGAACCACCTCATATGGTTTCTTGGGGATACCTCTCATCTAGGAAAAGATCTGTCATAGTGCTTTGAGCAAAATCAAAATAAGCTGATTAGTCACCACCTTATTCTTTTGTTCCCCACGATTGTGTAATTAATGGTATTCACTTATATCTTTACATTTTGCCTTTTTGCAACTGTTAAACTTGGGTTACCATGTAATATGGAAATGAGAATATTTTGAAAATAAAACAAGTTATTTTTAATTATACAGGACAACAGATATAAACCAGGACTTTCTTGGCAAACTGGACCTATGGTCACCTTAGGTTGTTGTTTTTAAGTATCATGGGGTCTGTTCCAACTCATAGTCCCCATGTCTAGGGTTTCTGAGAAACAACTGATGGGTTTGAACTACCAACCTTTTTTACTATATTCTCAGTACTTTGCAGAGCACTTAGATCACAGAACATGTGGCACTAAAAGTAAATAAGAGATTGAAATTGCAGCGGCATCACTAAAAGTCATACTCTATGAGTCAAAAACAGGTGCAAGTCAACCTATTGTGGACAAGCATGTACAATAAATCATAGAGTATTTGTGAAATATTATTCTTGGAGAGAAAGCAGAATGATTCAGTGGCAAGTTTCATCATATGACAGACCTGAATGTTCACATAATTTTAATTCCTTAAAATAAGGGATAACAGATATATCCTCAAATAGCAGAATGAATGATATGTAGAGCATGATCAGATATTGGTATCTGGACATTATGAGGGCATGAAGCCTTCTTGTTGCTCTCCTCAAGGCCTATCAAATAGTTGGTGGCATTAAGTGCCACTGAGTTGTTTCTGATTCAGAAGGACCAGATATTGGATTTCCAAGTAATGGCTGGTGGGTTTTAACTGTCATTCTTGAGGTTAACAATCCAGTGCTTACCATACAATGCCATACCAGCGTAGTAGGCAAGTCATAAATTTTTAATGAATGAACTAATGAAGGTAGAATGAAAGATGAGTTAATGTGTTCAAAATTTTATTTTATCACTGAAAACACATTCCTCTTTTTTGTAGTTGGTCAGCTTAATTCTGTGAGATGTGACTAGATTAGAAAAGTGTAATCCATTTAGTTCTAAGGAAGCATCAGCACTATAAGAGCTAGAAATAGTGTTGATACAGAAATGAGGGAGGTTGCTTCTGTAGGCCAATCCACCTACTGATTTATTCAAGGAGATAACAGTTGCTTGTCAACAATGTCCCACATGAGCTGATTCAGTATTGAGGAAAATGATCTGATCATGTTCACTGAGAATTTCTCATTCTCTTTTTAGCATGCTGTGCTGAGAAATGAGCAATGCATACATGACTCCTTTTGCTCTTCAGACTTGTTGGCTGTCAAGAGCAAAGGTGCTCATAAGACTTTTTCAAATGTGGAATGAGATTTTTTAAAAAATCTTAAAACCGTCATCTATGATTTCAAGTGTTTGCTCTAGTGGCATATCTCAGTGATACATTCAGAATCTTAAGTAGACTGTATCTATTTCTTCAAGTCTAAAATATCACAAGTTTTAGTAATTTTAATATAACATTAGGATTTTAAAATGCAACCGAACTATTGCACAAGTGGATCCACTGCCAAAAGTTTGACTTTTTCCCAGTAATAATTTCCTTCACTTATTACAAAAGGAAATCAATAAAATACGGCTTTAGGGCATATTTTAAAACATATCCCAGTATTATAAAGGAACATGTAGAAATATTTATCACTTTAGCTGCCATCAAAGTGTAGATTAGAAACACATACACAACTAACTTCCCAGTAGTTAAATTTAACCTCCACCTTTTGAGAATGATATGCTTGCTGACTTGTGTTTGATCAATTGTTGAAAGAAGTCCAATAAGATAGTTCTTCATAATTTCTGAATTTGTGCTATCTGAATGCCAAAACTATACACTAGAGTCTTCAAATAATTGCTACTTGCCATTATATAATTATAAGGTGAGGTTTCTCTGAGTTACTGGAGAAAAAAACTAGAAATACAAATCAATTAGAAGTGAAACATCCTATAATTCAAGTTATCCATCATCAAGACTAAAATAGATTCTCTGCAGATATATGGCAAATAATGTCTCACCATTCACTGGTAAAACACACTTTAATAATAATACTTTTCATGATATTGGTTCATTTTAATATTTCAATATTTAAAACTGCAAAGAAACCATTTAATTTACTGATGTTTGTATTCCAAATGCTCACTAAGTATCATAATTAGACAAAGTTTGAAAATCTCAAAATGGAAATGATACAGATACAAGAATTATGAAAATCTGACTTCAAATTCCAGCTATATGACTTACTTGTACAACTTCCTGTTTTTTTATATCACTTTCCCTTCTTCAAACTTTTCACTAATAAAATGAGAATAATACCAATTACCTTTAGAAGCTCTTGCAAGGTTAGAAATTACGTATACAACCACATACACCACAGATCTATTTTCTATTTAATTGCTATCTCCCTCCCTTATAATGCATGGTATATTACTGTAGAGGCTTTAATAATTTGTTCCATGCTGTCAGTTAACATTTTTTAGTGAGATAGTGAATGAGTAAATAAACAGATAAACTGAGAAGGTAAAGTATAAGAGATTTTTTTAAAAAGGAGACCACAAATCTCTCAAAGAATGTTACTTCATTTGGGAAAAAAAGTGTTCTGTTGAACACATATCCCACTAAAGGACCTGCACTTTGGCCAAAAGCCCTTGACTTGAATATCTCTGTGTGAATGGATATAGATAGAAAAGATGAGAACACAAAGATACATAAAAGCAAAGTAGCCAAGGCTATGAAATGCATACAAATTTGTAAACATGACTTATGAATATCAACATGGCCAAAAAAGTAATTAAAATTTTTTTTAATTTAATGAAAAGAGTTGAGAGAAGTGGGCTACTTCTTTGATATAGATATATGTATAGATAAATAAGTACTGTCAAGCCAACTCTAACTCATGGCAACTTTATATACAACACAATGAAACATTGCTTGGTCCTGTGTCATCCTCATGAATATCAGTATGTTCATGTCTATTGCTGCAGCTATCATTCCAACCCATTTCACTAAGGATTCTCTTCATGTTAGATGGTCCTCTAGATCACCAAGCATGAATGTTTAGTCACTGAAAACCTTATGAATAGCAGAGAAATACTATCAGATATAGTGCAGGAAAATGAGTCCCTCAGGTTGGAAGGCACTCAAAATGCAACTGGGCAAGAGCTGCCTCCTCAAAGTAGAGTTGACTCTGATGGTGTGAATTGAGTAAAGCCCGTGAGAGTAAAGCCCATGGGAACTTCATTTGCTGATGGTGCAAAACTCAAAATGAAGAGAAACAGCTGCAAACATCCATTAATAATTGGAACATGGAATGTACAAAGTATGAATCTAGAAAAATTGGAATTGGCAAAAAATGAAATAGAACACATAAACATGGATGTCTTAGGCATTATGGCATTAGTGAGCTGAAATAGACTGGTATTGGCCATTTTGAATCTGACAACCACATGGTTTACTATGCCAGGAATGACATATCGAAGAGGAATGGTGTTGCATTAATTGTCAAAAAGAACATATCAAGATCAGTCAGGAGGTAAACACTGTCTGTGATAGGGTAATATCCATGAGCCTATAAGGAAGACCAGTTAATACCACTATTATTCAAATTTACACAACAATTACTAAAGCCAGAGAGGATGAAATAGAAGGATTCTACCAACTTCATCAATCTGAAATTGATCAAACATGCAATCAAGACATATTGATCATTACTAGTGATTGGAATGCAAAGGTTGGGAACAAAGAGGAAGAATCTGTAGTTGGAAAATATGGCCCTGGTGATAGAAATGATGCTGGAGACCATATGATAGAATTCTGTAAAATCAATGATTTGTTCATTTCAAATATCTTCTTTAGACAGCATAAGAGATGATTATACACATGGACCTCACTAGATGGAATACACAGAAATCAAATTGACTACATCTGTGAAAAGAGACAATGGAAAAGATCTGTATCATCAGTCAAAAGAAGGTCAGTGGCAGATTGTGGAACAGATCATCAATTGGTCATTTGCAAATTGAAACTGAAGCTGAAGAAAATGAAAACAATTCCATGAGAGACAAAATATGACCCTGAATATATCCCACCTGAATTTAGAGATCATCTGAAGAACAGATTTGATATACTAAACATTAAAGACCGAAGACCAGAAGAGTTGTGGGATGACATCAACAACATCATACAGGAAGAAAGCAAAAATGTCATGAAGAAGACAACAAAGAAGGAAAAGGTAAAATGGATGTTAGAAGAGGCACTGAAACTTTCTCTTCAGTGTAGAGATGCTAAAGCAAATTGAAGAAATGAGGAGGTAAAAGAGCTGAACAGAAAATTTCAAAGGTCAGCTCGAGAAGAAAGGGTCAAATATTACAATAAAATGTGATAAGATCTGGGGTCAGAAAACCAAAAAGAAGAACACGCTTAGCATTTCTCAAGCTAGGGGAAATGAAGAAAAAATTCAAGCCTCAAACTTCATTATTGAAGGATTCTCTGGAGAAATTATTGAATGATGCAGAAAGCTTCAAAAAAATATGTAAGGAATACACAGTTACTGTACCAAATGTTTCAAGAGGTAGCATATGATCAAGAGCGAATGATACTGAAGAAGGAAGTCCAAGGTGCATTGAAGGAATTGGCAAAGAACAAGGCACCAGGAACTGATGGAATAAAAATTGAAATCTTTCAACAAAGTGAGGTGGAACTGAAGGCACTCACTCATCTATGCCAAGAAATTTGAAAGACAACTATCTGGACAACTGATTGGAAGAGATCTGTATTTGTGCCCATTCCAAAGACAGGTGACCCAACGGAATGCGGAAATCATCGGACAATATCTTTGTATCTCATGCAAGTAAAGTTTCACTAAAGCTAGTATAGAAACAGCTGGAAGCATACATTGACAGAGAACTTTCAGAGGTTCAAGTTGGATTCAGAAGAGGCTGTGGAATGAGGGATATCATTGCTGATGTCTGATTAATTTTGGCTAAAAACAGAGAAAACCAGAACGCTGTTTACCTGTGTTTTATTGACTATGCAAAGGTTTTCGATTGTGTGCATCATGACAAGCTATGGAAAATATAGTGAAGTATGAGTATTCCTGAACACCTACTTGTGTTTATGAGGAAACTGTACAAAGACCAAGAGGCAGTTGTTCGAACAGAACATGGAAATACTGAATGGTTTAAAATTCAGAAAGGTGTGTGAATACAAAGGGTTGTTTGTATTCCTTCACCATACTTTTCAACCTGTATGCTGAGCAAATAATTTGAGAAGCTGGGTTATATGAAGAAAAACATGGCATCAGGATTGGAGGAAGACTTATTAACAACCTGCAATAAGCAGATGATACAACCTTGCTTGCTGAAAGTGAAGAGGACTTAAAATATTTACTGATGAAGATCAAACACTACAGCCTTCAGTATGGATTGCATCTCAATGTAAAGAAAAAAAAAAAAAAAACAAAAAAAAAAACCTCGCCACTCGACCAAAAAACAACATTCTTATCAACTGAGAAAATACTTAAGTTGTCAAGGACTTCATTCTTCTTGGATCAACAATCAACACCCATGGAAGCAGCAGTCAAGAAATCAAATGATGTATTGCATTAGGCAAATCTGCTGCACAAGACCTTTTTAAAGTGTTGAAGACAAAAATGTCAGCTTGAGGACTAAGGTACACCTCACCCAATCCATGGTATTTTCAATAACCTCACATGCATGCGAAAGCTGGACAGTGAATAAGGAAACCATAGAAGAATTGATGCATTTGAGTTATGGTGTCGGAGGAGAATGTTGAAAGTGCCTTGGGCTGCCAAAAGAACCAACAAATCTGCTTTGGAAGAAGTGCAGCTAGAGTGCTTCTTGGAGGCCAGGGTGACCAAACTTCATCTCTCATACTTCAGCATACTGTCAGGAGGGACCAGTTGCTGGAGAAGGATATCATATTTGGTAGGGTGGAAGGTCAGAGAAAAAGAGGAAGACCTACAGTGAGTTCAACTGGCAATGTGCCAGCATTAATGCATTCAAAATGTGGCAAAAATTGGGAGTTCGCCCAGTACTGGGCAGTGTTTCATTCTGTTGTACATAGGGTCACTATTAGTCGGTACTGACTCCATGGCACCTAACAACAACAACATCATTCCAATCCATTTCACTGACGATTCTCTTCATGTTAGATGGTCCTTTTACATCACCAAGCATGATGTTCTCCTTCAATCATTGAGTTGTTTTGATGATATATCCAAAGAACGTAAGTATTAAATTGTTCAGTTATAATCCATAGTTTTCATTGGCTAAATCACCAGACCTTTTCTTCCAAATCTACTTTGTCTGGAAGCTCAGCTGAAACGTGTCCATCAGGTGATCCTGCTGATCTTTGAAATACTGGTGACATAGATTCCAACATCACAGCTACATGTAAGTTACCAAAGTATGGCACACCAACAGAGGGTTTGAGGTAAGGGGAGAAAAGGGTTCAAAATCAAGGATTATTGAGTCCTTAACTGAAAGAAATCCTGTAACTGGATTCTTGAGGAAAATTGAGGCCCACACCCCTCCTTCCTTGGGTAATTGTAAAGATGTTCAGGACATGCCTAGGGTCATAGTTGAACAACCACATCCTGGGATATGCCATTAAGGAAAACCACACATCAAAATTCTCTATTTTTACCTTCTTGTGAAATGATTTACAAGTCATAACTTTAAGGAGAATGCAGAGTCCTGAAGAATCATGCATGCCTAACACACCAGACTAAGTTCTGTCGGCTTCTAAAAGTGGCCTTTGTGGTGAAATCCATCTTGAATAAATGCTGCACATGTACACAATGCGCATGGCTCCTCCAAAAGAGCCATTTCCCAGAATTCTCCACATATTCCTATGAGTTAGCATGATGTCTTTCCCAAAACCTTTCAAATCCCAGCAAAGCCTTTGTTCAGGGAGATGTGGGTTAAGTGTTGCATTAAGCCCTTCTCATCTTGACTTCCAAGCTTCTTTCCTATAGTAAACTTTTGCTCATATGGGAAGTCTGCCTTACCTGACTATTCTTAATCCATAGAAGGCAGGACCCCTCTCTTGAAGGATGCAGGTGTGGTTAGCAATCCCTGTAACAAGGTGATGGTTCACAGACTATATATTGTGATATTAATTAGAATGTAATAAAAGTTCAGTTTCAGGTGAATACAAACACAATAACAAAGATACAAATGCAGTAATGGAAACATTTCTTTTAAATCTCAAATAGTAGAATTTTTAAAACTTCATCAGCACAGTTTTGAAGGCATTATCCTTTCACATTCTGATTTATTTCATGTCCATGTAGTGATTTAATGTATGACTGCTTCAACTCCCTATTTGAATTCTGGAGTTCCAAGATCAACTGTGGAGTGCTGGTGTGGCACTGTAGAATAACCACTCAACCCCAATATTGATTTGGACAGCAAGGTCAGTGGTTCAAACTAACCAACTGCTCCTCAGAACACTATACAGGGTTGCTATGGGTCAGAAACAACTCCAGAGCACTTATCTTCAAGAACAAGATTAATTCAATGGTACTTAAAAACCAAAGAAGTTAAACTGAGATGTTTCAACAAATAGATGTTGCAACATTGCAAGATCCTGATCATCATCACTAAGAAATTTGGAAGTCTGCTACGTGACCACCCTATTGGAATAGATGCTATTTTTCCCATTCCAAAGAAAGATGGTCCAACAGAATGCAGAAACTATCGAATAACACCAATAATATCACAAGCAAGAAAAATTGTGTAGAAGATCTTTCAGAAACTGTTGCAGCAGTACAACAGGGAAATGCCAGAAATTCAAGCCAGATTCGGAAGAGAACATGGGCCAAGGGATATCCCTGCTGGTGTCAGATGGATGTTGGCTGAAACTAGAAAACATCATAAAAATGTTTACCTGTGTTTTACTGACTATGCAAAGGTATTTGACTGTGTGAATCATAATAAATGATGGATAACATTGCAAAGAATGGGTATTTCAGAACACCTAATTGTGCACGCACATAACCTGTACATAGACTACGAGGCAATCATTTTGACAGAACAGAGTATACTGCATGGTTTAAAATCTGTAATGGTATGTTTGAGTGTTATATGCTTTCATGTAGAATACAGCATCAATTTTGGAGAAAGGCTCATAAACAACTTACGATATGCAGATGATACAACCTTGTTTTGTTAAAAGCAAAGAGCACTTGAAGCATTGACTAATGAAGAACAAAGAATATAGCCTTCAGTATAAAATATAACTAAATGCAAAGAAAACTAAATTGTCACAACTGGATCAATAGATAAATGGAGAAAATATTGAACTTGTCAAGGATTTCATTTTACATGAATCCACAGTCAACACTCATGGAAGCAGCAGTCAATATTATATTGGGAAAATCTTCTGCAAAACACCTCTTTAATGTGCTAAAAAGCAAAGATGACATTTTGAGAATCAAAGCCAGAATATTTTCAATCATCTCATATGCATGTGAAAAATGGATAATAAACAAGAAGGACCACAGAAAAATGTATACATTTAAATTATGGTGTTGGCAAAAAACACTGAAAGTAATTTGAACTGCCAAAAGAACAAAACAAAAATTATCCTGTTCTTTTAAGAAGTCAAGTGAGAATGTCATTTAGAAAACAAGCTGGTGAGACTTCATCTCATATATTTTGGAAATGTTATCAGGAAGGGTCTGGTCTCGGGAAAAGGACATTGTGCTTGGCAAAATAGAGTCTCAGTAAGGACAGGAACACTTGCAATGACATGGGCTGACACAATGACAGCAACAATAGGTTGAAGCATAACAATTGTGAGAGGAATTCAGGACTGTTTCATTCTGCGGAACATAAGAATGTTTGTTGGAGCCAACTTGATGGCACCTGACAACAACTTACCATATTTATTCAATATGTATGCAGAGCAAACAATCAGAGAAGCTGGACTATATACAGAAAAATATGGCATTAGGGTTGGTAGGAGACACATTAACAACATGTAATATCGAGATGGCACAACCTTGCTTGCTAAAAGGGAAAAAGTTGAATCTCTAACTGATGATTAAAAACTATATATAGCCTCCAGTGTAAATTATGTCTCAACAGAAATATAACAAAAATCCTAACAACTTGACCAATTAGTAACATCATCATAAATGGAGGAAAGATTCATGTTGTCAAATATCTCATTTACTTGTTGTTAAGTGCTGTGGAGTTGGTTCCAACTCATAGCTACCATGCACACAGTTTCTGAAGAGCAGCTGGTGGGTTTGAACTGCCAACCTTGTAGTTCACAGTCCAGTACTGATCCTACAGTGCCACACCAGGAGTTCCTTTACTTGGATCCATAATAAATGCCTGCAGTGGACACAACAATCAAGAAATCCAACAATGAATTGCATTGGGCAAATATGCTGCAAAAGACCTAACATGCCCAAAATCAAAGATATCACTTTGAGCACTAAGAGCCTGGTCCAAGCTATGGTATTTTCATTCATGCATGCAAAAGCTGCACACTGAATAAGGAAAACAGAAGAAGAATTGAAGCCTTTTAATTATGGTGTTGGTGAGGAATATTGAATATACCATGGATTGTCAGAAGAACAAAAAATCTGTCTAGCAAGACAGAATGTTTTTTTGAAGTGCGGATAGTAAGACTCTGTCTCACATACTTTGGCCATGTTATCAGGAGGGACCTGGAGTCCTGGCGTGCCACCATAGGATAAGCGTTCTAACTCAAGGCTGATTTGAACCTCAGGGTTGGCAGTTCAAACTCACCAACCGCTCCCTGAAAACCCTATACAGGGTATCTATGAGTCAGACCCAACTCGACAGAACTTAACAATAGCAGTAACAACACCAATAGGGATCAGTCGTGGAGGATATCATGCTTTGTAACTCAGAGGGTTAATGAAAAAGAGGAGATCCCTCAACAAGATGGACTGACACAAGGACTGCAACAATGAGCTCCAGTTTAGCAAAGATTGTGAGTATGGTTCAGGACTGGACAGTGTTTCACTCTGCTGTGCATGGGTTTCCTATGAGTCAGAACCAACTTGAAGGCACCAAGCTACAAAAAGGACAGAACACATTCCTAATACTTATTGTAGGGTTCAAACTCTTAGGTAATGCTACATGCATATATTCATGGTGAGCCTGCTATTTTGTGCTCTTATTGGAAATACCACATTGCATAGTAGTTTGGAGAGGAAGATGGTGGATCTATACAATAAGCAATGGACTGTGAACCACAAGATCAGTGGTTTGAGCCCACTAGCTGCTCCTGAGTAGAAAGGTGAGACTTTCTGCTTCTGCAAAGATCTAAAGCTTTGGAAACCCCAAATAGGGTGGCTATGAGGTAGAACACATTCAATGGCATTTAACAGCAATATAGTAGTTTGAAAATTTATTTTCTAATGTAATTTAAAAAAGATTATCAGCAGATAACACTATCAAGATTTTTGGTCTTCTTTGCAAGGTCAGCAGTTCGAAACTACCAGCTGCTCCGTGGGAGAAAGATGAGGCTTTCTACTCCTGTAATAAAGATTTACAGCCTTGGAAACTCTGTTCAGCGTCGCTATGAGTCAGAACCGACTCCACAGCATATAACTACCACCATATGGTAGTGAAGGTGGACACTGATAAAATTGAATAAAGAATAAACAGAAACAACCCCTGGGATCTGATTGCACATATTTGGATCCTTAGTTTCTCATACTGGTAAGAATGTCAGAGAATAAGAAATTACTGGCAGGGGTGGGGGACACCACAGAGGATGAGAGGGAAACCAGAATTATGCAAATAATATCAATCAACATCTGAATTAACTAGGTATTAAGCATCTATTAAAGTTCAGCATTGTTCTAGGTATTATAGGAAATAGAATTATTTTACATAAGATGTGTCTTCAAAGAAAATCATATGGGGGCTGAGGAAAAAATGATAATGTTAGGAATAAAAATCTATTGAAAATTGAAATAAGAATTTGGCATACATATACATTTTAATTCCCACAACAATCCTTCGACTTAAATAAAAATACTATCTTCTAATGAAGAAATGGAGGCTCATAGAGTTTGAAAGGCTTTCCAAATGTAGCATAAATGCAGCTGGGAAAACCAGGACCCCGCTCCTTTCAGTTCCCAATTTCCTACTTTGGGTCTCTATATCATGCTGACTTCCTAGAGAGTAATGAATTAGCAGCATAGGTTTTTTTGTTTTGCAATAGTAATGTTTATTCTAGCACTAGTCCCAATATCCAAAGAAGGAAACAGGCTAAATATGCATCAATAGGTCAATGAATAAGCAAAATGTGATGAATATAGACAATGGAATGTTGTTGTTGTTGTTAAATGACATGGAGTTGGTTCTGACACCTAATAGCCCTGTATAGAGTTTCCGAGGCTATAAATTTTTATGAGCGCAGAAAGCCTCATCTTTCTCCTATGGAATGGCTGGTAGTTTTGAACTGCTGACCTTGAGGTTAGCCATCCAACTTATAACCACTACACTAACAGAGATCCTTATTCAGGTATAAAAAAGAAATGAATAGCTTTTAAAATATGCTGAATGGAAAAAAGAAACATTATACAATTCCATTTATATGAAATATCTATTATTGGCAAGAATATAGAGGCCAAAGTAAACAGGGTGGCAAAGACTTACTGCTTAGAAGTTACTGAGTTTCTGTTAAGGGTTATGGGCAAATTTGGAAGTGGAAAATGGCAATGATTGAACAACATGATAAACATAAACATAACTAAAGTCACTGAATTTACATGTGAATAATGTTCAAAAGGCAAATGAATGTATGTTACTTAACAAACCTATCTGCATATGACTAACTGAAGAATAAAACTGCTTCCCTTCTACTGTAAGCCTGAATCAAGCTCTTTTACCTTATCAGTATCATTACTCTAAACCCTATAAACGTATTACTGTGCTATTCCTTCTTGCCTAAGCCCTGGCTTTGGTTACTGTCAGGTATTAATATGTCATCAGAATGAAATCTGCTTTGCTATGTATGCCCAATCCTCTCCATCAATTTATAAATTAGCCTGAAGCTCCAGGACAGAATGAGGGAAAGAAAATGTGGTTATCTATTGCCCAGTGAGAGTTCTGGCATGGCTCTGTAGAACATGCACTGGACTGCTAACCACAAGATCAGCAGTTCAAACCTACCAACTGCTCCTCAGAAAACACTATACAAGGTCACTATGATTTGGAACATACTCAATAGCACCTAGCATTGCCCATCTATTAATGAGTTTGGAAACTCATGTTTTTCTTTCTCTATTATGCTGTATTCATGTATCCATTAACTGGCATCACTAGGTTTGGGATCTCCCTGACCGTATACATAAGCTGATTGCTAATATTCCAATGTGAGTCTTCATCACCAGAAATACAGTTCTTTTATGGTCTTTCCTAGAGTCTTGTTCTCTCCAAAATAAGTAATTTTCCGATACCAGGTCTATCATGATAACCTCTTTAGAAACTTAAAAATCTTGAACTCTGCTTTGCACATAGGAGAGCTGATATCTTCAAGCAAGGGTCAAATAAAAGAGACACATTGTGGTGATCAGCAAAAGATACACTGTAGTGGAATGTTTTATAATCTGTCTCCATTCTTTCTCTAAGCTAATGATGTCCTACATATACTAAAACATGCATAAGCAATTAAGTTAATTTTATATTATCATATCTTATAGCTAGATGCCCAATACCTAGCAATGATTTAGAGAACACTTGTTTCATAAATGGATTCATTAATTAAGTACAAATCTATTATTTGAATTCTTCTCATTATTTCATCCTAAATTCAACGTTGTTGTTGCTGTTGTTAGGTGCTATCCATTCAAATCTAACGCAAACCAACCCTATGTACAACAGAAAAAAATATTGCCTGGTCCTACATCATTATTACAAATGTTGTTATGCTAAGTCCATTGTTGGTGCCACTGTCTCAATTCATCTTGGTGGGGTCTTCCTCTTTTTCATTGACCCTCCACTTTACAAAGCATGATGTCCTTCTTCAGGGACTAGTACCTTCTGATAACATGAATGAGAGACAAGGAATGAAAGACAAAACCTTACCATCCTTGCTTCTAGGGAGCATCTAGGTGTACTTCTTCCATGACAGATATGTTTTATACTTCTGTTGTTCATGGTACTTTGAATATTCTTCACCAATGCCATAATTCAAATGAATCAACTATTCTATTGTCTTAGTCATTATCTAACTTTCATATGGAATGACTGTTATTGTTGTTAAGTTTCTTTGATTGATTCCAACTCATAGTGACCTTGTACAGAGTTTCCCAGGAGAAACTGCTGGGTATGAACTATCAGTCTTGCAGTTAGCAGTCCAGTGCTTATCCTACAGTGCCACACCAGGTGACAGAAAATGCCTTGGCTTAGTTCAGGTGCACCTTAGTCCTCAAACTGACATCTTTGCTCATGAACACTTTGAAGAGGTCTTGGGCAGCAGATTTGCCTAGTGCAATATGTTTTTTGACTGCTGCTTCCATAAATGTTAAAGTGGATTCAAACAAAATGAAATCTTTGAAAACTATCATTTTTTCTCCATTTAACATGATGTTATTTACAGGTCCAGTTGTGAGTATTTTTGTTTTATTTACATTGAGGTGCAATCCATACTGAAGACTGCAGTATTTGATCTTCATTAGTAAATATTTTAAGTTCTCTTCATTTTCAGGAAGCAATGTTATATCATTTTCCTATGACAAGTTGTTCATGAGTCTATCTCTAATCCTGATGCCACATTCTTCTTCAAATAATCTAACTTCTTGGATTATTTGCTCAGTATACTTCATCTCTTATACTTTGGACATATTGTCAGGAGGGACCAGTCGCTGGAGAAGGGTATCATGTTTGGTAAGGTGGAGGCTCAGGGAAAAAGAGGAAGAGCCCCAACAAGATGGATTGTCCAAGTGGCAGCATCGATGGACTCAAGCATGGCAACAGTAGTGAGGTTGGCCCAGAATCAGGCAGTGTTTCCTTCTGCTGTGCAGAAGGTTACTATGGGTCAATACCGACTCGATGGTACCTAACAACAACATACTTAATGAATTTTTGTCGTAAAAGGATAAAACTCTATCTGACTCCTTTCCTGATTTAAAACCATTCAGTGTTCCCTTGTTCTGTCCTAACGGCTGTCTCTTGATCTATGTACAGGTTTATCATGAGCATAATTATGTGTTCAGGAATACCCATTCTTCCCAATGTTATTCATAGATTAATATAATCCATCAAAAAATGTCTTTGCAAAATCAATAAACACAAACAAAATATCATTCTGGTATTCTTTGATTTTAGACAATATCGATCTGATATCAGCAATGGTATCCCTCTTTTCATATACTCTTCAGAATTCATCTTTAATTTCTGGTAGTTCTGCTGCAGCCATTTGTTAATTATCTTCAGCAAAATTTTACTTGCTTGTGATATCGATGATATTGTTCAATATCCTCAGACAAGGGTCAATCATTTCTGCATTCCACTGTGTGACTTCTCTTTGGAATGGGCACAGATATGGATCTCTTCCAATCAGTTGGTCAGGTAACTGATTTCAACATTTCTTGCCATAGACGAGTGAGCGCTTCCAGCTCTGTATCAGTTTGATGAAATATTTCAGTTGGTATTCTATCAACTCCTGTGATAGAATCTTCAGTGCAAATTGGGCTTCTTCCTTCAATACTATTTGTTCTCAATCATATTCAGTTTTTTTAATGAATGTACACCACACAGTTCTTTCTGGTACAGTGATTCTGTGGATTCCTTTCATCTTCTTTTGATGTTTCATGCATGATGCAACAATTTTCCCATTGTTTTTAGATACCATTGAGTCAGTTTCCACTCATAGCAACCCTGAACATAATAAAATACTGCCTGGTCCTGTACAATCCTTATAATTGCTGTTATGTGTGAGCCTGATGCTGCTACCACTGTGTCAGTCCATCTCATTAGGGAATTTCCCCTTCTCCAGGGACTGGTCCTTCCTGGTAACATGTCTAAAGTATGAGAGAAAAGGCTCACTATGCTGGCATGTAAGGAACATTATGGCTGCATTTCTTCTAAGACAGAAATGTTTGTTTTTCTGGCAGTCTATGAAATTCTTCAATATTGTAAATTGAGGCTTGAATTTGTATCAATTCTCTCAGCTTGGAAAATGCTGAGCATATTCTCCCCTTTTGGGTTAATAACTACAGATCTTTACATATTTCATTGTAATACTTTACTTTGTTTAGTCAAACTGCTCTTTGAATTTTCTATTCAACTCTTTTACTTCCTCATTTCTTCCAGTTGTTTTAGCTTCTCTATGTTCACGAGCAAGTTTCAGAGCTTCTTCTGACATCCATTGTTGTTTTTTCTTTCTTTGCTCTTTTTCTTTTTTTTAAACTTTTTATTATAATTTGAGTGAAAGTTTACATGGCAGATCATCAGTTTTAAATTCACCAAATCATATACTTTGTTTCATTACAATTATTATAATGCCGCCTCCTGCTGCCCCCATACCATCCCTTAACAGTATTTCTTTCTATTCACTTTAGCAAACACTCTGGCATGCATAATAATTTACACCACCAAAGGGCACATTCTACAAGTCTGCTTCCTGGCAGCTCTCAGTCTCTCTCTTTCCATAAATCTAGAGTTCTCAGCTGCTCCCTCCCTCCCATGCCCCCATCTCTGCCTCCATCTCTGCTGTTACTGTTTCTCTGTATAAAGTACCATATTTCACATGTGCTTTCTCCTTTGATGGTCCTAGGGTTCTCTGTTTCTGGACTGTAAGATTAACTACTCCCCAGTTTTTGTTACAAAACTTCTACCATTACAATTGTGACAGTCACAATTAGTCATGATAACAATTACTCACTATTGAATCATAAGAATGTTATTCCCATCTCTTTTTACCAGACCCATCTCAACAAGATGAAAACTATTCAGTGGGTATGCTATCGTCCACCACACACTCTTAAACTAAACTCCCTCTTGAAACCTTGTAAGCCAGTCACTTCATGCCTTTATCACCCCCTCATTTTAGGTAGCCAATATCTAAGTTGCCCTTCCCTATCTACCCTGTCTACAGAGAGAATAGCATTTAATACTTAATGTGAAGACTCCTTCCCTCTCTGTTGTTATTTTGAGCTAATACCTCCATGAGTATAGGTCAAGTTCATCAAATTGTAGCAATTTACCCTTGTTTCCTTTATCAGAATTTTTATTCTTTTTTGTCTTCCTCTAGTTGAATTCTGATTACCAGGCCATTGAGAATAGGTCAAATGGGTACTATCTGCAAGTTTGGGTATTTTTGTACATCTCCCCTAATTTCATATCAGTTGGATGCCTTACTCTCATCTCTAGCCCTCTGTGGCTTTGTCCTTGTTCATGGGCTTATGTGTCCCCAGGGTTCACCACACTTTGGACCAACCAGACCTTCTTCTTCTCTCTCTAATCCCCAGGTCAGTGGGAGTCTATGGAACATAGTTGAACTCAGCCCATTTTTTCATTGCTGCCTTTCCCCATTTTCCAATCACCAGTAGACCAATGTGGTCACCAGCAAGCTTACTACGTGTACATGTGTTCCCTTTGAGTTTCAGTCTTAGAGGGGGTTTGTCCTGAAGGGACTTGATTGCTTGCCTTTATGGCTTCCAGGCGTACAAGTTACTTATTCTTGTAGTAGCCAATCATACTGCCATTTTTGTTTTGGGATTTTCCTGATGATCTTTATTTGAAGATGTATCTTCTGTCACTCTAGCTGTTCCAGGCTGATCTGCTTGTCCTTTCTAGTGGGAATGTCCACCTCAGAAGTTACTGGATAGGGCTCAGGATTCCACCTAAGGTCCTATACACTGCAAAGGTTCCTCAAGAGGTCTATTTCACTGGGCACATTCTAGAAGCAATTTCAGGTATTCTAATTAATTATAGGCTGAAGACAGGCTTACAAGTTTTCTGTAATCATGTTTCCAGACATTCCATTCTATCCCACTCAAGTGTCTATTTTACAATAGTAGGCAAGGGAAACCAATATTCATAAGACAGTCAGGCATCTTAGTATATTTCCTATCTTCAGACTATGTCTCAAGTGCAAATTAATAGCATCTTGTAATATATTTTGTAGTGCTTCTTCCTGAACTCACCCATGTTTCTATACATGCTTAATATGTATCTTTAATGACTTCTGTGATACAACTAAATGAAATAATTTATAGAAGTCCCTTACATACAGAGATATTCACTAAAACATAGTATACTATTTGCTGGTTTTCAAGAAACGTAAAAACAATGTATGGTAACATTCATAATATTGGGGCTAAAATTAAATCTAGGTGCAATCTATTGGAATATAGAGATCAGTGATATCTGAAGAAGCATGAAGATGTATAACCTGTGAATAAGAAAGGATGACATAGATAGTAGAAGAATGGAGGAGACTGGAAACTACAGAATAGATGTATGGAAGTCACAATTCTGATTCCAATTACACTTAACAGCTTCTGAATTTTAAGTTGACTTATAACCCTCTTCTCTATCCATACTTTAAAACATCTAATTCCAAATCATTAAAACATTCAGTCATTTATACATCCAATTGCATTGCATGGCGAAATGCATTACTTTGACACTGTAGTAAAAACAATAGCGAAGTAAAGGTAATTTAAGATACAGTTGCCAATTCCTTTTTTGCTCATTTACTTTTACAATGTAGCCAGGAATTTTTGTATTTTTTTTTAAAAAACGATCCTACAGTGAATAAATTATTCAGTAGTTCCAAATGTCAAAGCGCATGGCAAGCCACATATTCATTAAAAGATCATCATTAATCATTGGTATAGTTATTTATAGTTCCAGGAATGACAATCATTGACCTCACAACTGATTTTTTAATATGCAAAAGTTTATATAATCCTGTTTTTTTAAAGAACTATCATTTTTCATATGCAACTGGATTTATCTTTAGTTTTCTTTTTGAAAGTTGGTCTTTGGTAGTACTTGGGTCATGGAAGACATATTTCTTTTCAAAAGTCTAAGTTTTTATTGATTTGTGACCATATTAACACATAAAAAATAAGAAAGTGGGATGATAAGTCAATAAAGGAGGAGAATAATGGGGTCAGAATAAATGCTGGGTTAAAGTGCTCCAAATGGAAAACTAGGACAAGGAGGAGAACCTTATGGAATGCTTACAAGGATATTGCTTGTCAAGGGATGTGTCAAGGGTGGGGAAAAGGTCCTCAGAATAAAAAAATAAAGTATTGAGAAATAGTGTTCTCATGAACTAAACAATGCCATGTAGATCCAGATTAACTACAGAGTACCTAGGTGGTGCAAACAGTAAAGTACTTGGTTAGTCACTAAAAATGGATGGATTTACATAAAAAATGTATTTAAATAGTGGCAACAACAATAGGCTCAAAGGTAACACAATTGTGAGAATGGCACAGGACACGACAGTATTTCGTTCTGCTGTGCACAGGGACTCTGTGAGACAGAATTTAACAACAGCATGTTTTCAGAATGGTTCTTCACTCAATTTAAACATTTTTTCTTATGAAACTGTACGTTTTATATATATATTAAAGGTCTTATCATTTTGTATACATGCATTTGACAAATAGTTTCCTACTAGATGTTGGATGTTGTTTGTAGAATTTTAAAACATTGATGTAGAGCTGTGTTTTGTTTATAGCAAACTGCTTTACTATAATTAGAGAGTACTATATAGTAAGGCTGCAAATATATATTAATTTTTCAGGTAATGATATTAACAATCTCTATCTAAAATCTATTTTAGTTAATTTGCAATTTCTTTTAACAGACAGTATGCTTAAGGTAACTGATATGACAGTTTGTTTTCTCAAACTCAATTTAAAGCACAGTGTATTGAATGATCTAGCTTTAACTTAAAGCTTATAAAACATACTTTTTGCTATATACTTTTTTACATATATTGGGCATATGTATAGGAATTCCATTTTTATTTTGGTTACCAAAACACATTCTAAAATGGTAAACCATAAAATGGTGTAATTACAGATATAATTTCTATATTTAATAGGACAAGTACCTGGTCTTGCTTACAGAATTATAGTTATAAGAATTGTATTAAAGTAGATTAGAGGAGATATGTTATGTCTAAAATATTTATACATTACAGCTCAAGAATACAATATATATATATATATTTTTTAGTTGCCCTCAATTATACTTCTCATGTAATAGTTATTCTTTTGCTTTATCAAAATGTTTCCAATAGCAAATTTATTCTAGCATTTTATAATTTAATATAAATAATTTAGATTATAGTTTATAGCTACCAAGAATAATGATATGAATCATTATTTTTTATAATTATATGATTCATTATTTTTTATAATTACCCCAAAATACAATGAATATTGAAATAAGTTATATTTTTCTGTTGATATTTTATAGGTAATTATATCATGTAAAAATAATTTATTCAAAGTTAAGCCTTATATCTACACTCCTAATATTTACACACAAATGTCTTGCTTAATTGCATCTCTTTTTATTGTGTATTCAGTGAAGGTTTACAGATAAGATCATCAGTTTTGCATCCAACAAATCATACACTTTGCTTCAACTCAATGATTGCAACCCCTCCATGCAATAATTATCCTGCTTCATCCCTGTGGCTCCTACTTGCATTCTACCCACCTTCCCATCCCTTCTCAACTTGTTCCTAAGAAATGTTGCCCTTTTGATTTTGAATGATTGAGCATTCCATGGTGACAATACCTTGGTAGTGTTGTTGTCCCTGCTATGTAACTATCTACTACTTGACTGAAAATTGGGCCACAAAGGTAAGTTCCTTCTAAGACCTGAAGGGTAATCAAGGGCCATAGTCTCAGGTTCCTCCAGTCTCTTTCTGACAAGTAAAGTGATCTTTTTTTGTGTTTTTAAATAATTTTGAATTTTGTCCCACTTTATCAGAAACATCGTGATCCCTTTCAGAGCAGTTGGTAGTGGTGACCAGTCATTGTATAGTTCTTCTGGTCACAGAGTCCTAGAGACAGATGCTCACATGTTCCATTAGTTATTGGACTTATTAATTGCAAGCATCTTCAGTTCTCATCATTCTACTTTCTTCTGCACAATGAAAGACCAGTAGCTGCACTTACACTGTCGCTCATGAGCTTTCAAGATCCCAGATGCTACTCACCATTGTCTTTGTGGAGTTTCTTATGCCAATTGACCATGGTGACCCTGAGACCATGGTTCTGAGTCCCTAGGCTCAGCAACTCAATTCCTTAAGATGTTTCATAATATCTAAGAGGTTTTCATCATTTTTGCTGCTGTATGCTTCACTACATTCATAGTTGTGTTTACAGGAAAGGTAAATAACCATATACAAATACCCTCTTTCAAATTATTTTATATTTGTGGGATATACACACATACATACAAGGGTGAATCAAAATAATCCACACTCTGGCTGTAGATTGTATATTAAATCCAATTGTAGAAAAGAGAAAAACATCATTTTTCTACATAATCTCCTTGCTTTTCAATATACTTTGTCCATTTGTCAACAAGCTTTCATATTCCCTTATGAAACAATAATTTATGCTGGAGGGACCAGAGAAGGATATCATGTTTGGTAAAGTGGAGGGTCAGAGAAAAAGAGGAAGATCCCCAATGAGATGGATTGGCCAAGTGGCAGCATCAATGGACTTAAGCGTGGCAACAGTAGTGAGGTTGGCCCAGGATCGGGCAGTGTTTCGTTCTGCTGTGCATAAGGTCGCTATGGGTTGGTACCGACTCGATGGCACCTAACAACAACCTAACAACAAATGAGCCAGGAATGCACTGCAATTTTCACTTTTTCATTAGAGATGAGTCTTTGTCCTTGAAGGGCCGCCTTAAAGGGACCAAACAGGTGAATGTCCAATGCAGCAAGATAAACACTAGTGGGAGAATACTTTAACAACACAAAACAAAGTTTTTGTAGAGTGTCAACAGTGTGGGCAGAGGTGTGTGGATGTGCATTGTCCTGCTAAATTACAATGCCCTTGGATAGCAGCCCTCTGTGTTTAATCCCAAATTTAGGCTTCAGCTCTTCAGTGAGCATCTCACTGTAACGAGTACTGTTAATTGTTGAACCTTTCTCCTATTCGTATTCCAATATTGGCCCTTGAGAATCCCAGGAAACTGTAAGCAACAATTTTCCAGCTGATAGTTGACTTTTGAACTTTTTCTTGGTTGGTGATTGAAGATGTTTCCATTCCATACTCTGCTGTTTACTCGTTTACTCTCAGGCTCATAGTGATGAATCTATGTCTTATCACCATAACAGTTTTTTTTCAAAAAATTTTACATTTTCATTCAAGTATCAGTCCAGTTTTTTTTTCTTTTTGCAGATGTCCAAGCACTTCTGTTTATGCTCTTCCATAAGTTGTTTTAGTACTCATCTTGCATAAACTTTTCCAAATCCAAGTCTATTGTGGATTATTGCATAGGCAAAGCCATGGCTGATTTGCAAATTATTTGCATATAGCCCACTGTCACTTGTCTATTTGACAGAATCAGTTCATGAGATTATGGATAAGTTTTGACTAACACTTATGTGTATGTTTGTGTGTGTGTGTGTATTCAACTCTTCTTCCCTTATCCATTTAGTCTATATTTCAATCCACGTATCTGCACACAGAACATTGTTCCAAGGTTGTGCCTGTATCACTAATAGCCTCTATCCCCTTTAGCACAGGCATACCTCCCTCCATCTCCACCTATCATTATTATTCTTCTGCTGTGCTCCATCTTCTTCCATATTTGCCTCCCCCTTATTGTATATTTCCTTCCCTATCACTGGAGCTAACATGTGTCTACCTTCTAGCCAGTGAATTACTCTCCATCAAAGAATGTTTCTTTTAGTATGAAAAACTTTTCTTAAGTTTTTACAAAAATGCCTTATATAATATTTGTCCCTTTGTTATTAACTAAATTTACTCAGCATAATGTTCTCTAGGCCCATCCATGTTATGAGGTATTTCCCATTATCCATCAGTAATTTTCAACATTGCATAATATTTCATTGTGTGTGTGTGTGTGTATATATATATATATATATATATATATATATTCCATCGATGGTCATTTAAGCTGTTTCCATCTTTTTGCTGTTGTGAATAGTGTTGCAATGAAAATAGGTGTGCATATATCTACACGTGTCCTGGCTCATATTTCTTTTGGATATATTTCTTATGGAGTCCTGGTGTGGTACTATAGAATACGTGCAGGACTACAAGGTTGGTTTGAGCCACTGCTAGGTGGCTCAAACTTACCAGTTGCTCCTTGAAAACCCTATACTGAGTCACTATAGGTAAAAATCAACTGGTACTTAAGAATAACAACGTATACTAAGTAGAGGGATCACTGGATCATAAGGTATTTCTATTTTCAATTGTCTAAGGAAGCAGCATCCCATTTTTCAGAGTGGTTGAACCATTTTAAAATCCCACCAGTCTCTTCACAACTTTGCCAGCATTTACTGTTTTCTGTTGTTTTGAATTTCAATATTAATACTGGTATGAGATGATATCTCATTATTCTTTTGATTTGCATTTATCCAATAATTAATGATCATGAACAATATTTTTACATGTTTATTGTCTGCCTGAATGTCTTCCTTGGTAAAGTGTCTGTTCATGTCCTGTTCCCATTTGTTAATTGGATTGTTGGTTTTTTTCTTGCAGAGGTGTTGTAGTTTTCTTTACATTTTATATATTTCCCTTGTCTGATGTTGCAAAAAATTTTTTCCCAGTCTGAGGGCTCCTATTTTACTCCTTTGGTGAAATTTTTTGATGCACACAAGTGTCAAATTTTTAGAAGGACCCAGTCATCTATTTTGTCTTTTACTGCTTGTGTAGTTTTGAATGTTTGATAGTGTGTTTATACCATGTATTAGAGCTCCTAAATTTGTCCCTATTCTTTATTTATTTTCTTTATAGCTCTAGGTTTTACATTTAGGTTTAAGTTACATTGAGTTTGTTTTTTTATATGGTGTGAGATATGGGTCCTGTTTCATTCTTCTGCAAATGGTTTCTCATTTTGCCAGGAGCATTTGCTGAAGAGACTATCTCTTCCCCATTTGATGTGTTTTTGCATTCTGTCAAAGATGGATTTACTTCTGGATTCTCAGTTCTGTTTATGGATCTGTGTTCTTTCATTGTACCAGCACCAGGCTGTTTTCACCACTGTGGCTATGTAATAAATTTTGAGATCAGGGAGAGAGAGGCCTTCAAGTTTGTACTTCTTGAGAAGGCAGGGCCACAGTCAGGCTGATACTACACTGAAGCCACAGAGTGAATTGTGGAAAAAGAGGTGTATGATGGCATTTTTTACTATTCTTTCCTCCTCTCCCCTGTCACACTCTCTCTGCCTAGCCTGGCACATTCAAGAGGGTGGAAGCACACCCCCAAAAGTGTTCAGCATGGTGCCCACAGGGTACAATTTTCCCATGGTTGCAAAAAAAGAAATCCCTGAAAGACACAAGCTAACACTGTGGTTGTTTCTTATGATGTCTGACTCTGGGATTTAGACCTAAAGTTGACTCTCCTATTGGGCAAGACCCTTTATTCCTGCCTTACCTAACAAGAGAGAGCAGGTCTGGCCATACAGCCAAACTGTATTTGCACCTTGTAAAACCCCAACAAAAAAGGCAAGAGCCAACACCAAATACTATATACAAGGACAAAGTTATTTTGAGAATTACTCTGCACATAGGCAGATACCTAACTGACCTGCAGAGATAAAAAATGTGAACAATCTTTCTTCCATTAATTTCTCAGTATCTATCTATGCACCTCCACGGTGGTAAAGGGGGGGGGTGGTGCTGGAGTGGACACCCCATCCACCACTGGAGGTTTCTACTGTGCATGCACACAGACCTGCACAATAAAGACTGCTGGACAATCTGCTATGGTTTTGTTATTGTGTGCTGGTTTTCGGTCCTTTTGGTTTTACCTTTTTCCTGGGGATGGGAACTTTCTCTCTGTACATTACCCAGGAAGTCACAGCAATCGTGGCCACATAGCCAAGCAACAAGCATACCCCATAATACCCCACCATCCTGGAACAAATACCAGCTGTTACGCATTACATAGATAGCCAATACTGGCTAAGATAGCTTTCAGTTGAGTAATATGAGATGCATAAAGGGAAAGGCTATCTCCAGATCACATCCATGAGGAGGCACTCAGTAAGCTAAACATTACAGCACCATACATTCATTTAATCATTGAAAACACATCTAACTATGGAAAATGTCCAAGGAAAAACAACAAAAGACCTTAGCACATGTACAGAAATAGAAACAAGTGACCGAGACAAAAGAGCTGGTAGCAGGCATAGAATTCCCATTAGAAGAAGAACAGGCTTTGGATTTGCCTGAGAAGGAATTCAGAGGAATGATATGGAGACAAATACAAATGCTTCACAGAGTGGTGGAGGAAAATAAAAAAGAAGTCAGAAAAGTGTCATAGGAGCAATTAAACAAGATAGATATAGCATTGGAAACTATTCAACACCCATAAAAAGAGGTCCAGATGATTAACAATAAAATATCAGAAATGGGTAGTACACTGAAAGGGCAAAGAAGTAGAATTGAAGAGATGGAAGCCAGAACCAATGAACTGGAAGACAAATCTCTCAATATTGCTAAGACAAAAGGGCAAACAGAAAAAAAAATGATGAAAAAATCTGAAGAATGTCTAAGATTCATGTTGGATAACATGAAGAGGAAAAATTTAAGAATTATTGGCATTCTGGAATAGGAAGAATCACAGAAGTCAACAGAGAAGATAATTGAGGAAGTACTGGAAGAAAAATTCCCTAACATCTTGAAGGATGATAAGATAAATATTCAAGAAGCTGAGACCCCAGGAAGGATAGACCCCAAAAGAGAATCACCAAGACATACCATAATCAAGCTCTCCAAAATAAAAACAGAGAATCCTAAAATCAGCCAGGGAAAAGAGAAGTATTACTTAAAAAGGCAAGCAAATCAGATTAAGCTCTGACCTCTCAGGAGAAGCCATGCAGAGACATATATAAACCCCTAAAAGACAAAAACTACCAAGCAAGAATCATTTACCCAGCCAAACTGTCAATCAAATATGATGGTGCAATCAAAACATTCCAGGATAAACAGAAGCTAAGAGATTTTGTCAAAGCCAACCCAGCACTTCAAAACATCCTAAAGGGAGTTATTTGGACTGAAAACCAACAAGAACAGACAA
>NW_006408549.1:16328519-16329039 GCF_000296735.1 Chrysochloris asiatica | reverse complement strand
AGGGTCGCTATGGGTTGGAACCAACTCGATGGCACTTAACAACAACAACAATGCTACCAGAGCAATAGAGAGTCTTAAATGGAGGGAAAAGTTAGTAGACTATAGGGTAACCTCAAAGAAAGTTAATACTTCACAACATACCATGAAAATGAAGATCCAAGCATAACAAGGAAACATTAAAACTAAGAAGAAACTGACAAGAAATAGCACAAAAAGGCATGCAGAACAAAAGAGTGAACAACACCACAAAACATTAACATAATGACAGCAATTACTATTTACCTATCGGTTATTACATTTAATGTCAATGGATTCAATACACCAGTGAAGAGATGGAGAGTATCAGAACGGATAAGAAAACAAGACCTTTCAATAAGCTGCCTGCAAGAGACACACCATATACACAAAGACAAAAAGAGACTAAAAGTTGTTGTTGTTGTTGTTAAGTGCCGTCGAGTCAGTTCTGACCCATAGCGACCCTGTACAGGGTTTCCGAGGGTGTAAATCTTTACGGGAGTAG
>NW_006408549.1:16326509-16328384 GCF_000296735.1 Chrysochloris asiatica | reverse complement strand
AAGCCTCATCTTTCTCCCACGGAGCAGCTGGTAGTTTCGAACCGCTGACCTTAAGGTTCGCAGCCCGATTCGTAACCACTACGCTACCAGACCTTTCAATAAGCTGCCTACAAGAGACACACCATATACACAAAGACAAAAAGAGACTAAAAGTTAAAGGATGGAAAAAAATATACTGAACTAATGGCAACAAAAAACGAGCAGGAGTGGCAATACTAATCTCTGATAAAATAGCCAGCATAAGGCAAAAACCAGCATAACACATAAAGAAGGATTACATAACCATAATACATATCTATGCTGCCAATGAAAGAGCACCAAGATATATAAAGCAAACCCTGCCAGAATTTCAACAACAGTGAGGTCCAGGATCGGGCAGTGTTTCCTTCTGCTGTGCATATGGTCACAATGAGTCGCTCCTAGAAACAAATGAAAATGAAAACACAACATGCCAAAATCTTTGAGACATGGTGAAAGCGGTGCTGAGAAGACAATATATTGCAATAAATGCACACATCCAAAAAGAAGAAAGAACCAAAATTAACACATTAACACAGCATCTCCAACAACTAGAAACAGACCAACAAAGGGAACCTACAGTCACCAAAAGAAAAGAAATAATAAACATTAGAGCAGAAATAAAGGAGATAGAAAACAGAAAAAACTATAGAAAGAATCAACAGGACAAGAAGCTGGTTCTTTGAAAGAATTAATAAAATTGACAAATCATTGGCAAATCTCACAAAAGAAAAGAGGGAGAAGACACAAATAACATGAATTAGAAATCCCATGGGTGATATTACAATGGAACCAAAGAAAACAAAAAAGATACTAACAGATTACTATGAAGAGTTGTACTCCAAAAAATTTGAAAACATAGAAGAGATGGATACATTTTTAGAAAAACACGACCTACCTAAACTAACACAGAGTGAAGTAGAAAATTGAACATAACAAAAGTAGAAATTGACCAGGTTATCAAAAAGCTCCCAACCAAAAAAAAGACCAGGTCAGATGGCTTCACAGTTGAGTTTTACCAAATATTCAGGTAAGAGATTTCACTAATTCTACTAAATTATTCCAGAATATAGAAGAGGATGGAAAACTTCCTAGTATATTTTATGAAGAAAGCCTAACCCTCATACCAAAACCAGGGAAGAACATCACTAATAAAGAAAATTATAGACCAATGTCCCTCACGAAAATAGATGCAAAAATTCTCAACAGAATCTAACAGCACATCAAAAAAAATACATCATGACCAAATGGGATTCATATCAGGGATGCAAGGATGGTTCAACATTAGAAAAACAATCAATGTAATCTACCATATAAATAAGAAAAAGGAAAAGAACCATATGATCATATTGATTGATGCAGAAAAGGTATTTGACAAAATCCAGTATCCATTCCTGAAAACAACACTCAACAAAGTAGAATTTGAGGGGACATTCCTCAACATAATTAAGAGCATATATACAAAACAGTATACGTTACTATCAATGGAGAGAAATTTAGTCTTCCCTTTGCAAACAGGAAGTAGACAAGGATACTCTTTATCACCACTACTATTCAATATTGTGTTGGAAGTCTTAGACAGAGCTATACGGCAAGATAGGGAAATTAAAGGCATCCAAATTGGAAAACTCTCTCTATTTGCATATGGTATAGTCCTATACATAGAAAACCCCATAGACTCAGTAAAAAAGCTACCAGACGTCATTGTAAGATTCAGCAAAGTGGCAAGGCAAAAAAATCAACATACAAAAATCAGTTGGCACTCCCAGCTAAGGTTATTCACTGTATAAGTAGATTTGTGTTATCTTTCAGTAATCCAGAACTTGATTGGAACTTAATCCAACAGCATTTTAGGAG
>NW_006408549.1:16288269-16297007 GCF_000296735.1 Chrysochloris asiatica | reverse complement strand
AATGTTGGTGTATTCATCCTTTTTGGGTTTCTAACTCCAGGTGTTTTCACAATTCATTATAATACTTGACTTTGTCTTCTTGAGCTGCCATTTGAAATTTTCTGTTCAGCTCTTTTACTTCTTCATTTATTCCATTTTTGCTTTAGCTTCTGTACACTGCAGAGCAAGTTTCAGTCTCTTGTGACATCCACTTTAGCCTTTTTCCTATTTCTTGTCTTCTTAATACCTTGTGCTTTGTTACTGTATGATATTTTGATGTCATTCCACAACACTTTTGGACTTCATTCATTAGTGTCTAATCTATCAAATGCATTCTTGACATCATCTCTAAATTCAGGTGGAATATGTTCAAGATCATATTTTGGTTCTCCTGGGGTCAAGGCATAATCTGAAGAGGGGAAATACTACTAAGATTCTTGACTGTCTTATGAATACTGGCCTCCCTTGCTTACTATTGTAAAGTAGACACTTTATTAGGGTAGAAAGTAATGTCAGTAAACATGATTATAGAAATCTTATAAGCCTGCCTTCAGACTATAACTGATTGCAATATCTAAAAGGGGTTCTACAACTTGAGAAGTGAAATAGACCTCTTGCAGAGCCTTTGCAGTGTATAGGACCTAAGGTGGAATCCTAAGCCCCAACCAGAACCTTCTGAGGTAGGACATTCCCCACTAGTAAGGACAAGCAGACCAGCCTGGAACAGGTAGAGTGACAGAAGATACATCTTAAAGAAAGACCATCAGGAAAAGCCCAAAACAAAAATGCCAGTATGGCCAGCTACTACAAGAATAAACAAGTTGTTTGCTGGGAAGCCATGAAGGCAAGCAATCAAGTTCCCTTAGGACAAATGCCCCTCAAAAATTGAAACTCAAAAGGAACACTTGAGCAGACATGTAAGCTTGCTGATAACCACATTGGTCTACTGGTAAGTTGAAGAGGGGGAAAGGCATCAATGAAGAAATGAACTGAGTTCATCTATGTTCCATGGACTCCCATTGACCTGGAGATGAGAGAGAGAAGAGGAAGGGCTGGTTGATCCAAAGTGTGGTGAGTCCTGGGGATACCTGAGCCCATGGACAAGGACATAGCCACAGAGGGCTAGAGCTGAGAGTGAAGCATCCAGCTTATATGAAGTGAGAGGAGACACACAAGAACACCCAAACTTGCAGATAGCACCCATTTGACTTAGCCTTGAAAGCTTGATAATCAGAACTCTACTAGACGAAGATTAAAAAATAAACAACTTTTTTTTTGATAAAGGAAACAAGGGTAAATTGTTATACTTTGATGAAGTTGACCTATACTCATGGAGGTAGTAGCTCTAAATACTAACAGAGAGGAAAGGAGTCTTCACCTCAAGTATCAATACTATCTCCTCTGTATACAGGGTAGATAGGAAGAGCAACTTAGGCATTAGCTACCTAAGATGAGGTGGTGATAAAGGCATGAAGTGACTGGCTTACAAGTTTTCAAGAGGGAGTTTAGTTTTAGAATGTGTAATGAAGATAGAGTCCCCATTGACTAGTTTCCATCTTGTCTAGATGGGTCTGGTAAAAAGAGGTGGGTATAAGATTCTTATGATTCAATAGTGAGTAATTGTTATCATGACTAATTGCAACTGTCACAATTGTAAAAGTAGAAGTTTTGTAACAAAAATGGGGGAATAATTAATTCTACAGTCCAAAAACAAAGGACTCTATGACCATCAAGGGAGAAGAGCACAAGCGGAATGCAAGACCTTATCCACAGAAGTAATGACACCAGACATGGAGGCAGAGATGGGGACATGGAGAGAGCGAGAGCAGCTGAGGATTCTAGATTCATGGATTAGAGGGACTGAGAGCTGGCAGACAGGAGGCAGACTACCAGAATGTGCCCTTTGGTGGTTTAAATTATTATATATGCCTGAGTGTTAAAAAAAAAAAAAATCTAAAATAAACATAGAGAAATAATACTGTTAACTGATGGTACATGGAAGGGATTATATAATCATTGTAATGAAACAAGGAATGAGGTGTATGATTTGTTGAAAGTAAAACTGATGATCTACCCTGTAAAATTTCACTCAATTCACAATAAAAACATTAAAAAAAAAATCTATCCTCTTTAGTTTAAAGATCTTGAGCATACGACAGTTTAAAAGTTTTGGTTTAGAAAAGAAAAATCTTTTAAATTATTATACTGAAAGAAATCCACAATGTAGTTGGTAGCTCTCTATTTTATAACAAGATTAAACACAATTGGTGATTTTTTTTTATACTTCAGACCTAAAACTACTTATATAGCCCTGACTATTACAGATACATTTGAAAAAAAAAACCCAGCAGTATCATAAACTTGGCAGCATAGGACATGCTAAAAAAAATCTAGTTCATAATAGTAGAGAGGTGATAAGGAAATATGAATCTTCGACCAGTAAATACTGGATTCTCAGCCCGCCAGTAATACATAATCACTTAATTTTTACCAGCCTATTCTAAAATGTGGGGAATCATGTCAGGGACACCTTTCTTTAAAAATATGAAGACAACTAAACTAGGGATTATAGTGCAATCCTCAAATTAAACCCCTGTTGTCAGTATTGTACCAACTGGTTGTGTGTGCCTGTGTCTCAGGAGGGGCTTTCTGTACATTTTTCTCTGCAGCTATTCTTCAAATCAAAGTGAGATCAAATGGAGAGGTTGGACCCACACTGCACAGTTGTGTGTGGTGTCTATTTGGCCCATATTCTAACAATCCAAGCACTTCAGGGAAAATTCCAAGTCAGTTTATGACCACCACCTGCCAGAAATGTAGTCCAGCTGTGACAGAGCTGCCGAGGTTGGCCAGGAGCCACCAAAATACAGCAAAAGTAGAAAAATAGATTTTGAGACTTGTTTTATTAAATTTCAGGAGGTTGTACACATAGGGATATGAAGAAAATGTTGGGATAGAGATAACTGATCAGTATATGCCTTAAATTAACATTGTTGTGTGTTTAAGAATCGTACAAAAGTATATATAGTCATAAACCAAAACCAAACCCACTGTCGCTGAGTTAATTATAACTCATAGTGAACCCATGTAGCATTTCCAAGAATATATAAATCTTTACAACAGCAGGCAAGCATATCTTTCTTCCCCTATATTTGTCCAATTCATGCTTGTTTGAAATAACTTAACAAGCAGTGTTGTCAGCAAATATGTAGTTCACCTGATTATATAGACAAAGAAAGTGAGAAGCTGATAGAGAAATTTGGTTAAAAAAAATCTTTCTTTGTAAAGTTTGAGATACCAATTATTGGTTATTTGAGCAAGTTCTCCAAATTATATCAAAGTGAATGATAGCTAGCTAGCTAGCTGATAGACACAGAGAGAGAGAGAGCTGCTGTTGAGTGGATTCTAACTGATGGAGACTCTAAATATATAGCTGAAGGAGCTCCGGTAGTATAGTCGTTACAAGTTGGGCTGCCAACCTCAAGGTCATCAGTTCAAAATGACCAGCCATTACATGGGAGAAAGATGAGGTATTCTGCTCTTGTAAAGATTTACAACCTCAGTTACCCAGTACAGGGTCACTATGAATCGGAACCAACTCCATGGCACAAAGCCACCACCATATATACAACTGAATTAAGCTACCCCATGATCTGTGCATTTTTTATTCCATTGTTCTTATTAATGTGCCTATCTAATTCACCAAGAATCTTCCTCAACCTTTGAATCCCTCTACTTCACCAATCACCCTTTATGATGATATGTCCAAAGCAAACAGGTGAGACAATGTTTTGTATTTCATAGGATTTGCATTGGATAATAATCAGAAGTAGATCACTAGACATTTCGTATTAGTTTGTCTTAGTCTGGAAGTTCTACCAAAACCTGTCCACCATGTGCTGGTATTTGAAATACTAGCCTTGTTGCCACCAGCATCACAACAATATGCAAATAACCACAATATAACAAATAAACAGACCGGTGGTGGAAAGAAATAGAAAGATTTATGAAAAAATAATCTTGCAATACTCAAATAAGTGTGGTAGATATTCTTTATATTATGAAGAATTCAGAAAAATTTCCCACTCCTCTATGATGTCTGTGTGTTGAAGAGTACAGTCTGTTGTGCAGTGTGGTGTATTTCTTCCATTTAAGATTGTCATGTACTCTATGTCTGAAATTATACAAGATATATGCTGGTATCACCTAAGTCCTGCCTAGTAGAGTATTTAAGGAGCCCTTGTAGCATAGTGGATTACAGGCTAAGCTGCTAACAGTAAGGCCAGCAGTTCAAATCTGCCAGTTGCTTTGCTAGAGAAAAATGAGTCTTTCAGCTCCCATAAAGATTTATAATCTCAGAAACCCTATACAGGATAGCTATGAGTCAGAATTGACTCAATGGTACACAACCACCATTACTACCACCACAGTGTTTGCCCTCTTGCAGTATGCTCTGAAAATATTTATTGAATTGTATTGTACAATACTGCTGTAGTACTGGTGATTTAAAATACCATTAGCAACATTTACAAGCTAATATGGTCAAATGAACCTATGATATCTAGTGGAAAATAATACTTTATATTGATCAGGCAGCCATATTAATTGAATTTACTATATTAGATTCATGGCTATAGTTTAATACATCATATCACTGTAATCAGTAGATGGATTTATAAAAGTCTCCTCATGTGTACTTTTTTCCTTTTCCTTAAGCCTGAAAGGGTTGAAATTTAAATAAATCACACATGCAAAAAAATTCACATAACTTCAAATCTTAGAATAATTTGTTCAATTTTTCTTCTCTATTCAATGACCTCATTATCTAAGAGCTGAAGCTAGAACTTTACTTACTATCTCTTCATAATGTTCCCAGTTTATATGATATAATGCATAATTTAAATGCATGAAGGTATATTAGCCTCCTTGAAAGCTTCTGAAGTTGAATATACAAATATTGAAGCATCCTTAAACCATTTGCTTTTACTATATCAACACTCATAAATTGGAGTAGAAAAAATTGGTTAAGTGGCCACCTATCTATGTATTTTAATGATATTTAAAAGTACTTTTCAAATGTAGAAAGATGCTCTTTATCCCACAAAGTGTTTCTCTAGCATCAAAGGCTGCTTTTAAGAAATATTTTTTCTTCCCTCTTTAGAACTCCCTTTAGAAAACTCCCCATAACTTTCAACTCAGGGTTTAACATTACAGTTTTCAAAAGATTGTGACTGGAATTGTGCAATTATTTTCATCTTGGACATTTTTAGTGTTTATTGAAAACCACACGCATTTAAACGTGACATAATTTTTTTAGTGCTTAGATAACTTTGTTGTTCACATCAGCCCCTTTCAGGGAGCAGCTAATTAGCAGCTCAGAAGGAAGGGATGAGCTACCAAGTGTAAAATGCTTTATTTCAAAGAGGTGATCAATCTCTAATACATTTCAGATTACATGCTAATAAACACAAAATATGTTTTCTTTCGGGTTTTAATAAAATTTACCACAAATTCTCTACATTTACTGCGAATTGACCTATAGAATTTAAAATACATATATAAGAATTAGTATCTACCTTCTTATTTGTTTTGAGTTGTCATTGTATACCTCTGAAAGCAAAGACTGAAAAATCAAACTTATCGTTCTGAATTGCATTTTGTATAAGTTTGCACTCTATCTGGCATGACTTTTTTTTTTTTTTTCTTTTTGCAGGCTCATCAAAATGGTCAATGTCACCAAAACAGCACATTTGCCAGGTGCAGCTGTTCTACATAGCAGCATACATGAGCTTGGAATACTAATTCCTTCCAAACATTCTGGGCTAGATGACATAATCTCAAGAAAATACTTTTTTCCAACAACAATTTCATCTATGCATAATAAGAAATATGCAACGTATTCAGGATATTATTATGAACAAAATATCAATAGGTGCTTTTTACAGTTTTGAAGGACATCTACAGCCAGCTCAGTTTCTGGTAAGTAAAAGACTACGTATAGTGTTATATATATTTGGTGGGCACAGAAGAAGGAAGAAGTTCTTCTAGTCAAGATCTGTATATGGATGTCAAATGTGATACATGAAGTATTAGTATAAGATCATAATATAAATGCTTGATGCAACACTCACTCACAAAAGAGAGATTAGCTTCATCATTCACCTTATCAAGCCTTGCCTTCTGTAATAAGGTAATTAAGCATACCTGCACACTGCTGGATCTTTCTGGCATGGACTTCAGAGTCAGGCAAGCAACACTGAGGACTTTCAAAGGTACAGAGCTGGTCAACACATACAGACTTTTCCCTAACCACTTTTTCTCCTATCCCTTGGAATAATTGAATGTTAATCATTACAGACAAATTTGCTTTAAAAAATAGTTAAAATCTTTGCATATTTAAAAAAAACAAAACAAAAACACACCAGGGTATATCTATCAGACATAACTTTCTAAAACTCATTGTTGAGATTTAAAATATGGTTGGTGAACTGGTCAGACAGGCCTTACAAAAGACTGCAGAAATCCTGAGAAGACCTGGAGAAAAGACACAAGCTAAGTATATTACTGGTATCAGATATAATCGGGGGATGACAGTCAGCAATGTCCAAGTTTTACCAGGCAAGACAAGTCTCTGGGTGGTGCAAGTAGTCCGTGCTATACTACAAACCTGAAGGCTGGTGACTTGAACCCAGGCACCGGGCAGCACCATCGAAGCGAGGCCTGAAGATCTGCTTTCATAAAGATTGCAGTCAGGGTAAGCATAGGGAGCCTTTCTACTCAGTAACAAATTCCTGTGTAATCAACTCCATGGAAACAGGTTTGTTTGGGTTTGGGCTTTTTTGTTTTTCCATCCAGGTGATTCCGATTCTTACTGACGCAGTATGAAAGAGTAGCACCCAAAGATTTTCCTAGGCTGTAATTTTCACTTGAGCAGTATGTCACGTTTTTTCTTTCATTGAGCAGCTAATGCATTTGAACTCACAGCTAGCAATCAAGTACCTAACCATTGCAACCACTGAAGTTTTTGTTGTTGTTAAGTGTCATCAAGTCGGTTCCGACCCATAGCGACCCTGTACAGGGTTTCCTAGGCTTGTAAATCTTTACGGGAGCAGAAAGCCTCATCTTTCTCCCGCGGAGCAGCTGGTAGTTTCGAACTGCTAATCTTGCGGTTCACAGCCCAATTCATAACCACTACGCTACCAGAGCTCCTTACTTAGGAACCTCAAAAATACTTAGAGGTTAAAAAAAAAAAAAAAAAAAAACACTTAGAGGTAAGATTGTAAACTCCATAAGCTGCCACACTTCTTTTAAGCACAGACTGGGACTAACTAATATGTAGATAGACTAGTAACAGCTACACATTATATTGTAGATTGGAGGCATTATAGATTAGGCATTGAAATGCTAACTGAAAGGCTGGAGGTTCAAAGGTGATGCTTTATGCTCCCATAAAGATTTATAGTCTTGGAAACCTTATATAGAATTTCTTTGAGTCAAAATCGACTCAGTGACAATCAGTTTGGTTTGGTTTAGGGTCACATTTCACACAAACCTATCACAGTATTATTTTATAAAATCAATTTACAGAAAGTCTTGGAGTGATGCTTGGAAAAACACTAGACTGCTTGCTAATGGCAGGTTGGCAGTTCAAACCCACTAGCCGCTCCTCAGAAACCCAAGATCACTATGAGTTGCAAGACTTGATGGCACATAACAATATCAACAACAGAGAGGAACATTTCATTTTCCCCATTACTCAATGCTATGGATTAGCTCCAAGCCTGTGTACTACTAATTCAGGAAAAAGCCAGTGTGGCAGGAACATGGTGGAACCGCCTGAGTTTTTAGCTCAACAATTAGGAGGCTGCAGAGTTTCTCTCCAGAATTGGGACTGGATTTTCCTGCTTCATGCCTCTCATTCCCTCTTATTACTATCTGTCCTCTACCCCTGCCACTAATCAAGCTTCAAAAGTTTCCCTGTCTTCAAAGGAAGGACAACATTCATGGAGATTCAGCTTCAATGAGTAGGATATGGGAGACTAATAGAGAACAGCTGCATCCCAACATTACATTCACAGAGTGAAATGAAGTGAGAAAACACATCTGAAATGAACCACTGCCACAAATGACAGCAAAACAACTGTAAAATAAAGATGAATAAGCAAATCCAAAGACTGCTTGATCTTTTCTTGTATACATTGAAGAGTCAGGAATGAGGACTCCCAAAGAGGCAGAGCTAATAAGAATTACGAACATGTAGACTTTTTTCTAATCACTTGTATCATATACTAATAAGATTTGGAGACATATTTCAATCTACACCACTATGACCCACTCTATATTAAAACAGAACACAATCACAGTAGTTAAATAACATTCCCTTAACATTTTTTAGGTTCCAAGATCTAGACAAAGATTTTGGTTTTTTAATTGTGAATTGAGTGAAGATTTTACAGAGCAGATCATCAGTTTTACATTCAACAGATCATACACTTTGTTTCATTACAATGATTGCAATCTCTTCCATATAATGGCAGTTATTCCTCTTCATTCCTGTGATTCTTGTTTCCACCCATTTTTCCTAATCCTTCTGAAACTTGACTTTAGGTAAATGCTGCTCTTCTGATCTGGAATGGTTGACCATTCCATGATGTGAATACCTCAATAGTAATGTTGTCCTTTGGACTTCCTCTCTGAGTATCATTGGCTCTTGTTCATATGGTATCTCTTGAAATGGTTGAACATTAACCATTTCCTTT
>NW_006408549.1:16284714-16286329 GCF_000296735.1 Chrysochloris asiatica | reverse complement strand
TGGCCCAGGATCGAACATTGTTTCGTTCTGCTGTGCATGGGGTCGCTATGAGTCGGTTCCGACTCGATGGCACCTGACAACAACAACAACAATGTTGTCCTGACAGTAGCTCCTATATGTTCTGCTTTGCTGAAAACCGAGCCATGACTGTGAGTTCAGTTCTAGACATGAAGGGTGACCAAGGGCCATAGTCTTGGTTCCCTCCAGTCTCTTTCTGACTAGAAACCTAGGATTTTTTTTTTTAAGTTTTGAGTTTTGTTCCTCACTTTCTCCTACTCTATCCAGAGCCTTTTAATGTGATCCTTTTCAGAACAGTTGATAGTGGTAGTTGGACACTATCTAGTTTTTCATGTGTTAGGGTCATGGAGACTGATATTCATGTCTACACTAAATTTTGAGGAGAGAAAAGATGAATAGAGCACAGTCCCTCCCTTCAGGAGCTCACATTCAGTTGTTGGGAGAAGACAATTATGCAGACAACTGCAGTAACATGGTAAGTATGAAAATGAAATCAAGGGGTTACATAATCACAAAGGAGGAAGCCTGAACACTGTTCATTTCTCAGACAATGGAAGAAATTCCAACTCCATAAAGTGTTTCAGAATAATAAAAAAAAAAGAATAATAATAGTAATAATAATACCTGATGTTGACTGATTATTAACTCTGGTCTAGGCATTACACTAAGCAATGAATATGAGTCATCTCATTTAAGCCTCACAGCCACTTGATGTGTTATGTCCCACCATTGTCTCCATTATCAGTGGAAATATGTAAGAAACATTTGTTAAATTATCATACAGGTCTTTAGTTTTATTGGTTTCATAGCTCTTTTCTTTTTAATTGTAAATTTTTTAATATTCTAGCTTAAAAAAAGTTTTCATATATATATATTCCGTATATACATATGCATACATATATACATATATCACTCTGTAGGATAAATGCTGAATTGTAAGGTCGGTTTTAACCACAAGGTCAGTGTTTCCAGCTCATCAGCTGCTTCTTGGAAACCCTATACAGGGTCACTATGAGTCCGAGCTGACTCAACATTACTTAACAACAACATAATTAACACTTTTAGAGGCAATTACATCCATCTAATCCCAAATGCCTCCATTCATCTGTCAGTTTCATAACTGTGGTGGCTTACATGCTTCTGTGAAGCTGGAAGCTAAGCCACCGTTCTTCTGACTATGAGCTGAGTTACCCATGGTAGACTGGTTTCAGTGAAGCTTCGAGACTTAGCAGACTAGGAGGAAGGAGAGGTAGACTACTTCTGAATGCTTAATCACCAAAAACCTTATGAAAAGCAGGTGAACATTGTCAGACATAGTGCCAGAAGATGAAAACATTTTGAATAACACCAGATTATTGTCAGATACAGTGCTGGAAGATGAGCCTCTAAGGTTGGAAGGCACTCAAAATGACAGTGAGAAAGGCCTGCCTCCTCTAAGTAGAGTTGACCATAGTGAAGGGAATAAGTAAAACATTTAGAACCTTCATTTGTTGATAGGGCACAACTTAAAATGAGGAGAAACAGCTGCAAACATCCATTAATAATCAAAACATGGTCCATTCATAATTGAAACAAGAAATGTAAAAGTATGAATCTA
>NW_006408549.1:16281614-16283739 GCF_000296735.1 Chrysochloris asiatica | reverse complement strand
ACTATTATTCAAATTTATGCACCAACCACTAAAGCCAGTGATGATGAAATTGAAGAATTCTATCAACTTCTTCAGTCTGAAACTGATCAAACATGCAATCAAGATGCATTGATAATTACTGGTGATTGGAATGTGAAGGTTGGAAACAAAGAGGAAGGATCAGTCCTTGGAAAATTTGGCCTTGGTGATGAAAGTGATGTTAGAGATAACATGATACAATTTTACAAAGCCCAGGACTTATTCATTAGAAATACCTCTTGTAAACATTATAAAAGGCAATCATACACATGGACCTCACCAGTTGGAATACATAAGAATCAAATTGACTATATCTGTGAGAAGATACAGAGGAAAAACTCCATATCATCAACCAAAACATGGCCACGGGCCAACTGTGGAACATGCCATTAATTGTTTATATGCAAGTTCAGGCTGAGGCTGAAGGAAATTATAACAAGTTCATGAAAGCCAAAATATGATCATGAATATATCCTGCCTGAACTTAGACACAATCCCAAAAACAGATTTGATGCATTAGACACTAGTGATTAAAGACCAGAAAAACTGTGTGATGGCATCAAGAGCATCAAATAAGAGAAAAGCAAAAGGTCAGTCAAAAGGCAGGAAAGAATGAAAGGACCAAAATGGATGTTAAAGGAGACTCTAAAATTTGCTATCCAGCATAGAGATGCTAATGCAAATGGAAGAAATAAGAAAGTAAAAGAGCTGAACAGAAAATATCCGAGGGCATCCCAAGAAGACAAAATCAAGAATTACAATGAAGTATTCAAAGACCTGGCATTAGAAAAGCAAAAGGGAATAACAGGCTCAGTATTTCTCAATCTGACTGAACTGAAGAAAAAAATCAACTTGCAATATTGAAGGATTTTGTGGGCAAAATATTGAATTGTACAGAAAGCATCAAAAGAAGATAAAAGGTGTCAATGGAATCACTGTATCAAAAAGAAATGGTAGATGCTCACCATTTCCAGAGGTAGCATATGATCAAAAACTGATAATACATACTGGTAGGAAGAAGTCCAAACTTTGCTGAAAGCTTTGGTGAAAAAGCAATACTGCAGGAATTGATGGAACACAAATTGAAATATTAACAACAACAACAAAAAAACTTGATGCATCACTGGAAGCTCTCATGCATGCCATGAAATTTTACAGATTTCTACTTGGCCACCTCATAGGAAGAGATCCATATTTGTGTTCATTCCAAAGAGAGGTGACCTAATGCAATGCAGAGAGCATCAAACAATATAATTAATATCACATGGATGGAATTTTTTTCTGATGATAATTCAAAATGGGTGTTAAAGGAGACTCTAAAATTTTCTCTCCAGCATAGAGAGCAAATTTTAGAGTCTGCTGCAACAGTACATTGACAGACAGCTGCCAGAAATTTAAGCTGGATTCAGAGGAAGACATGGAACTAGGAATATCATTTCTCTGACATTAGATGTATCTTGTCTGAAGTCACAGAATACCAGAAAGATGTTTACTTGTGTTTTATTGTCTATACAAAGACTTTTGCCTGTGTGGATCATGACAAGGTGATGCTAGCATTGTGATGAGTGGCTATGCCAGAGCACTTGCTTGTTCTCATGAGAACCCTGTACATAGACCAAGAGGCAGTCCCTCAAAAAGAACAAGGCGATACTGAATGATTTACAACCAGGAAAGGTGTGGGCCAGGATTGCGTCCTTCTGCCATATTTGTTCAATTTGTATGATGAGTAAATGATCAAAGAAGGTAGATTATATGAAAAAGAATATGGCATCAGGATTAATCTATGATATGCAGATGATACGATCTTGCTTGCTAAAAGTGAAGAGGACTTGAGATACTTATCCATGAAGATCAAAGACCACAGTCTTCAATAAGAATTGTAACTCAACATAAGAAAGTAAAAATCCTCGTAAGTGGACCAGTAAATAACATCATGATAAATGGAGAAAAGATTAAATTTGTCAAAGACTTCAATTTACCGGGATCCGCAATCAATGCTCATGGAATCTGCAGTCAAGAAATAAAAAGACATTGCCTTCAGCAAATCTGCTGCAAGAGACCTCTATAAAGTGTTTAATAACAAAGATGTCAGTTTGAGGAGCAAGAC
>NW_006408549.1:16278026-16281299 GCF_000296735.1 Chrysochloris asiatica | reverse complement strand
GAGTTGCTCCTTGGAATCTCTATACAAGGTCGCTATGAGTGGGAACAGACTGCACAGCACTTTACAGCAACAAATGTGGAGTTGTTATCATGCATTTATAAGAATAATCTTAAAGGAAATAAATCATTTAAAAATGTATTCTTTTGATAATCAAAATTCTTAACTGTAAATAAATACATGTGTAGGTGGGATTTCTGCATACAAATGTCAGCCAAGAAAAGGTTGGGTAACATTTAACATATCTAATGCCCATCTTGTCCTTGAAAACCTGTTCTTGCTATAATACAGCATTGTGGACTTTCTTTTTAAAATGTTGAATTTTCTAAATTGTCTTGTCTACCACCTGTGCTAACATCTACTTTAAAAAATTTTAAGTTAAGTTTTTTCCCCCAATGTACTTTCTTTCAAGAACAGGAAAAATCAGGATGATATTGATTTAATATAATGTATTTGATTTCTCAACTCTTGTTCTGTTTGTATTCTAATTGATTGGTCCTGACTTGACAGATATTTATTGAAAAGCTTGCACATCAAGTGCAAACTTAGAATTGCCAAACCTAGACGAAAAATTCCAATTGTGTTTAGGCTATTATGGAATAAAACAATCAAACAAGCTTTAACATTTACCAATCTTTAGCTTAGAAATAAAAGTGAGTAATGAAAAACTGTAATCTGAAAAAGAACTTTCACATAAGCAACAGAGGAACCAATGTTACTACAATAAATTTAGAACTACCAAGATCTATGCATGTGGTTATTCATACATGGTATGATTTGGCCAGGCAAAATAGAAGGACTGACAGTCACTGAATGTTGTTAAAAGGAATTTGATGAATGTATTCTTTTCTAATTTAAAGAAAGCTAGGTTTTACCTGCTAATATTCTATAAACCAGTAGTTTACAGAGAATCAAATTAAATACCAAAAATTTTACTGGTAAACTGTATTGTAGAATACTAGCTTATATAATTAAAGGGCAAATATATTCAATTATTTGGGTCATTGAATTATGAATTATTATTACTTGAACATAGTATGCCTGGCCTAGCATTGACGTAATTCATATTCTGTGACTGTTTATAAGCTACATAGAAAAATTGTTTGTTTTCTTTCTCCTCTACCTGACCATATGATAGTATCAGTGTCTTTAAAATTTCTCTTCAAAGTCTCAGTCCATGTGATATGAGTATGAGGGTAAAATTTATAATTAAAGTAGTAGAAGTTTGAAATAAAACATGCCAGAAAGTTAAGAATGATAATAGTAATAAATAATCTAAATCTGAGACATAAGAAAAATAATCTTACCAAAGATATTTATCTGATCAACAAATCCCAGCCTTTGAAGACACTGATAAAAATGGTAAATGAGGCCGGTAACATCAGAGTCCAAACTGTGGAAGAGAAAATAGCATCATAAATCACAGTACAAATAATCACTATGAAAATGCAAATGCAAATATAGTCACTGACATGCCTGACACAACAGAGGCGAGCAGGAGCGAAAATGAATCACTATAATGTTCCAAGGTGAATTATCAGGCACAGAGCAACAATTTATTATCATTAGCCTTATATTAAAATAGAGAATTTTAGTAAATTCTCAGATTATGATGGAAAACACAAAACCAAAAGGCACTCTATGAAGTTGTAATCTAAAATTGAAATTTTATCTGATAAAAAGTTGTTGTCTATTATGAATCAAATAAAGGGATTTATAAACTTGATTTGATTTAGTGCTTTCAAAACCTTATGAAGTGGAACTATCTCAACTAATTTACAAATGCAGGAAAATTGGAACTTACATAATTAGTATGATGGTTTGCATTTTCTTTAAAGCCTATAAAATTTTCTGTATAGTTTACTCCAACTATTATTTATCTCCTTGTATGAAAAATATATTGATTTTTAAAGTTTCTTTAAAAGAAGGTGGTGGTGGTTGTTATGTGCCATGGAGTTGGTTCCGACTCATAGTCGGAACCCTGTAACAGGGTTTACGAGCCTGTAAATCGTTTCAGGAGCAGAAAGCCTCATCTTTCTCCCCCGAAACAGCTGGTTGTTTAAACTGCTGACCTTGAGGTTAGCAACCCAATTCATAACCACTATGCTACCAGAGTTCCTTTTAAAAGAAGACAACTGAGAGGAGTGATGCGGAGCTTCCCTGACCAGGCAACTCAGGTAGGGAAGTCTCCGGAGAGAAGGGGCAGAATCGCACATAAGAAACCTCTGTCTAGCAGACAGACAGCCTTTGAACAAACATAAGATCTTATATTTCAACATTCTGAACTCGTTTTTTAAAAGATCAAATTGCTGAGGAATTACAGGAATTTTAAGCTTTTGCCTGCCTGCACGCGGCTCCTGTTTCTGGGCCTGTGCCGGCGAGTGCCTCTGCCCCTTGCAGACCTTGGAATGCAGGGCTAGAGCAACCCCACTTAGAAGGCTGCATTTCCAAAGAAAAGGAAGCATAAACTAACAAAGCCGAACAAATAGAGAGGGATATCGGTGCGGATATCAGGGAATTTGGGGTAGCCACGGTGCAGAGAAACTGAGAGAGGCATTCTTTACGTCATCAAATAAGGACACTGCCTCCCTCCACCCATTACCCCAGCCCTCTACAGCCCCAGCCTAGACCATCCCTCTGCCAAGCCACTGAGGCTCAGGAATGCCCAAGGCACAAGCCCACACACTGAGGCCAAGGCCCTCCCAAGGCCCAGACACCCACTGAGGCCAAGGCCTGCCCTGAGGCCCAACCTGCCCACAGACTGGGAGGGCAGTCTATGACCAAAACAAATACAAAGCAAAAGAAGGTGAACACGGAGGAACAGAGATCCAGACAATGAGAAGGTCACATAGATTACAGGATAAAATATACTTCAATAAATGGACAGAGAATTCAAGGGACCTTAAGGCAACCTCAGAGAAAATTAACACTTCTCAGCATACCAAGAGAATGAGAATCCAAGAAGAATATGAAAACATTAAAACTATAAGGAAACGCACAAGAAAGAACACAAAAATCATGAATTCAACTGAGAAAGACAAACAGAACAAAGAAGCAGCAACACCACAAAAAAACAAATATGACAACAAATAATCAATACCTATCGATAATTACACTGAACGTAAGTGGATTGAATGCACCTGTTAAGAGATGGAGGGTGGCAGAATGGATAAGAAAACAAGATCCTTCAATATACTGTCTGCAAGAGACGCATCTCACACACAGAGACAGAAACAGATTAAAAGTGAATGGATGGGAAAAAATATACCAAGCTAA
>NW_006408549.1:16272083-16277926 GCF_000296735.1 Chrysochloris asiatica | reverse complement strand
AAAAAAAAGATAACTAAGGCAATAACTTAAAATCATGAAACTCATTCATTCAAAAATATTTATTTACCATCGAATACCAGCCCCTCTTTGCAAACCCTATATAGGGTCACTATGGGTCAGAATCAACTTGATGGCACTTAACAACAATAACAACAACAACAGATGGCAGAAAAGGAGCCCTGATGGTACAATAGTTAAGCATAGTCTTTGTAACCTTGAGGTTGGGAGCTCGAACCCACCAGCAGCAAGGAAAAAAGACATGGCAATCTGCTACTGTAAAGATTACTACCTAGGAAACCCTATGGGAAGGTTCTCCTAGGTCTTGGAGCGTTCCTAAGAGTCAGAATCCCCTCACTGGCACACATCAACAAAACAACATATGGCAGGAACTGTTCTAGGAACTGGTGAATAAAACCAATCATAGCCTTTCAAGGCTGAATTTATTGGTAATAAAGGGTAAGAAAAACATGGAAATAACTATAACATTTAAATTTAATTACAAGTCAGGAGCAATATTTAAATGGTCTTCTGAGAACATATAATTGGAAACTGACCTGTCAAGGAAAATCTAGGCAATTTTTCTGATGAATTAACGACTATACTGAGAGTTGGCAAATGATTAGGAATTACAAAAGAAAGAAGGGACCACTCTGGGTTAGGGTTGAGTGGGTTGGTATAATTTTGAAGACACAGTCATTGGTCTTGTGGGCCATATTAAATGTTTTGTTCATTATACAGTGATCAATAGAAAGTTCTTTAAATGTTTTAATAAGTGGGGAAGGGGCGTGATCAAATTTATAATTTGAAAACAATACTATGGTTGGTGGCTTTGAACTGGTGGCTTTGAATTGCCAACTTTGCAGTTAGTAGTTGTGATAGTCAATGATTTCTGTCAACCTGGTTGGGCTTTTATTCTCAGTAAGATGTAGCAGTCCCCATGATGAGATCTAATATAATGTAATCACCTCTCTAATTATGAGGTCTAGTATGATCAGCCCTGATCTGATACAATAAATCCTCACTTCTATTATGTTAATGAGACCAGATACAATCTACGGAATTAAGGGAATTAAGTTTTTTTTTTTTTTTTTTTTTTTTAAGTTTTTAGTGTGAATTACGTGATAGTTTACATGGGAGAACATTAGCTTTACATTCATCCTATCTTATTTCATTTCATTGCAATGATTAGGTTGTATCTTAAATCAACCTTTCTTGAGATTTCAAGAGACTAAACAGATGAAAGTAGATCTCAGAGGAACCGACTATTTCCATCAAAGAAGAGTCAGGAATGAAGTTTATTCTGCTCTGTGAAGCTGCTAGATACCGAGAAAGATTGATGCCAAGATACATGGAGATCTTCAAGTAATGTTGGACCTACAGATCCCTAAAGGAAACAAGGACCTATCTTCAGAGTTCACAAAGAGAGAAAGTCTTTCTCTGGAGCAGACATTCTAAATTTGGACTTCTAGCCTCCTAAACTGTGATAAACTAAATTTTTGTTTATTATAAGTATCCATTTCTGTTACATCAGCACTTGATACCTAAGACAGCAGCCTAACATCCAAGCATCAGTGCTGCAAAGGTTCCTTATAGTACAGTGGGGGGATGGAAAGCAGTAAGTAAATATAATAAATACTTAAGATAAAATATTAATAGGACCTAATCATAGGCAAAGGAGCTCTGGTAGCGTAGCGGCTACAAATCTGGCTGTGATCCTCAAGGTCAGCAGTTCGAAACTACCAAATGTTCCGCAGGAGAAAGATGAGGCTTTCTGCTCCCATAAAGATTTACAGCCTCAGAAACCCTATACAGGGTTGCTATGAGTAGGAACCAACTCCACAGTACTTAACAACAACAACAAATTATAGGAGAGAATGAAAATAGTGATAAGAAAACCCATGAAATAGGATGGATGGGAGTGCCTTTCACTAGGAGAACACTGAAAGAGACCAGGTTTAGGGGAGCAAGCTATGAAAAGTCAGTGAACTGGGAGGCAGACAAGAGTAAAACGCAACAATGGTAGGCACTATTATATATATAACCCTGCAACAACAGCAACAAATAAATAATAATTTACAAGTGCACATATACATAGATATACAAGATGAACTGCTGTGTGGTGGCATATAGGAACATACTCACATGATTATATGTAATAGGTTTGGCAGAAAATATTTCTACATGCATATTTATATGTGGTTCAAATATATTGATGTGTATAGTAGAACAAACATGTAAGGAGCTCTGGTAGCGTAGTGGTTACAAATTGGGTTGTGAACCACAAGGTCAGCAGTTCGAAATTACCAGCTGTTCTGCGGGAGAAAGATGAGGTGTTCTGCTCCCATAAAGATTTAGAGCCTCGGAAAACTGTTAAGGGTCGCTATGAGTCAGAACCAACTCCATGGCACACAGCCACCACCATAGTAGAACATGTAGGGTAAAGGTATGAAAACTTACTCAAAAACGATACCTTGAGGGAATGAGTCATTGGGGCTAGGGTTTAGAACCATGGTCTCAAAGGGATATCTGAATCTAATGATGTAAGATAGCACAAAAAGATAATTTTTCACAAGGTCAGCAGTTCAAACTCACCAGCTGCTCCTCAGACACCCTATACAGGGAAGCTATGAGTGAGAATTGACTTGACAGCACTTAACAACAAGAAGTAGAGATGGGTCTTAAAAGACTGCAAGTGATTTTCTAAGACTATATAATATTAACAAACACTTAAAATACTTTCAAACATTGGCTTTAATACCTACCAAAGATATTGGTTGTCCTTTGGTTTAAAAATGTAAAATACATGTAAATGTGTAGAGTTAGCTGATTTGTCAATTTGCATAGTTTTATGAATGGCAATATGACAAATAAAATTGGTTAGGAATTATATGTCTAAGAATTTATAGGAAGGAAATATTAAAGGAATTTATAGAGGACATATAGTATACTCAAGAATATTCTGCCATTTTTAATACTGAAAATATTATAAATAATCTAAATGTCTAATAATTTGGTCTTTATTGATTCAATTTTGACATATCCATAGATCAAGGTAACATGTTAAAATTGCAACTTGGAATGCAAATTGATATGCCATTTTGAAAAACAATTAGGTACTTGCTTATAAACATACTTTATAACCTAGTAATTCTACACCTAGGTATATTTTTTGTCAATGTCCTTTATTAAGTTTAACAAATTGTTGTTTCTAGCCTGCATATATATTTGAAAGTCTTAAATTTGTCTGATAAAATTGGGGTCACAGATTTTTTTTAAAAGTATTTATCTATGTAAGGAGACCTGGCAGTGCTCATTTCAAGGCCAGTGGTTCAAACCCACCAGCCACTCTGCAGGAGAGCCATCAAGCTTGTCTACTCTCTTAACAATGTCATCTATTCTGCATTCTAGGGTTACTATCAGTGAGATTCAAGTGAATGGCAATGTATTTTATATTTTTATTGTTGTTTTCCTCTAATGACAAAACATGCTATTACTTATTCAATTAAAAAGTAAAAAATGCATTTAGCACTATTTGTGCTTTTAAAAATAGAATTCTGGATAAAATCTAGCAACATAACTGCTATCTCCTGTGCTTAAAAGAGTTTCACATAGTAATCTAAGGTCAAGACATGACTGGGAATTCATCCATTTATCTTTCGGCCTATTTTTCTTGTCAACTATGAGAAATGTTACTAATGATTTCCCCTAAATGTTATGAGAACTGGTGGGTGGGAGAAGGGGAAGTATTCAGGAGCATCTATGGGACTATGGAAGGGTATAGAAGTACCCTGTAAGTGTTGAATTTTGACATTTTTATTGTTTACTTCATATTAGTAAGATACACTGAGATCCAAAAGGGCTTAACTTTTTGACATTTATATTTCCATTCAATTTCATAGTTGTCGAATCTATTCAAAATCCTAGTGACTTTATATAAACCTAAAGCTGTTGTTAAATGTCTTAGTGTCCTGATTCATAGTGACCCTGTATAGAATATGTAAGGAATGGCTGGGGGGGTTGAACTGCTAACCTTTGGTTAACAATCCAGTGCTTATCCTACAATACCACACCAGGACCCCTTTCTTCTCTGTTATTCACAGAAGACTGGATATAGTATCTATAGCAAACTACCAAACTATTCAATGTGAAATCATAAGTGATTCTTTTAAAAGAGACTAAATCTAAGAATTTTATTATGCAATCAGATTCAACATGGTAAAATCACTGTGTTTCTTCATCTAAAACATCATTTTAAAGAACGTTAAGTGCAGTCTAGTAGATTTTGACCCATTGTAATCCTGTATAGGGCTCTGCATAGGGTTTCCTAGGCTTTAAATCTTTGTGGGAGGAGAAAGCTTTATCTTTTTCTCACCAAATGGCTGGTGGGCTTGAACCACTGACTTTGTGTCATAGTCCAATTCTTATCCTATGGAGCCAAGAATAAGTATATTGAAAGGTCAACTCCTTTAGAGAAGCTGATTAAAGTTGATTTTCATTTTATTTTATATTCTCACATTTATATTGTTATATGCTATTGAGTAGGTTCAACTCATCATGGCCTTTATGTTGACATGGCTACAAATCTTCATGTCAACAGAAAACCTCATCTTTCCATCTCAGAGCAGCCGGTGAGCTCCAACTGCGGACATACTAATTAATAGTGTTGTGCTGAATCTCAGGTGCTACTAGTGCTCAACAATGTTATATTGTTACTGTTGCTAGGTGCAGTCCAGTCATTTCCTACTCATAGCAATGTTATACACAACAGAAAGAAACGCTTCCTGCTCCTACCCATCATCACAATTTTTATTAAACTTGAGTCCATTGCTGCTGCCAATGTGTCCATCCATCTTTCTCTTTTTCACTGATTCTGCACTTTCTCAAGCATGATGTCCTTCTCCAAGGACTGGTTTCTCCTGATAACATATCCTAAATATGACAGAGGTTTCACCATGCTGGCTTCTAAAGAGCATTCTGGCTGCACTTCTTTCAAGGCAGATTTGTTTGTTCTTCTGGCAGTCCATGAAATTTTCAATGTTCTTCTCCATCACCATAATTCAAATGTATCAACACTTCCACAGTTTTCCTTATTCAGTGTCTAACTTTGACATGCATATGAGGCAACTGAAAATATTAGGGCATTACAATAGTCATAACTTAACTAAAATTAGAACTGCCAGCTTTCAATTTCTAGTACCTGTTAATGATCCCATCTCCTGGTATTGACACCTGGTTAACTCTCCTCCCATGTTGCAGCAAAGTTGCTCTGTATGATCACTTGACCATGGTAGAAGTGATTGCAACTTCTGAAAATAGGTCAAAAAGATATCGCACTCCATCTTAGTGTCTCATGATCTATTCCTTTTCTGAATCATTCTGTGGGAAACTAGTTGCCATGTAATGAACACCTGATAATGAATGAAGCCTCTGACCAAAATTCATGTAAGTGAGCCTTTTTGCTATCAGGTGCTGCAACTCAAGTCAGTCATCAAATGACTAAAATCTGTTCAATAGTTTGACTAAAACTTGCTAAGAGTCCATTCTAACTCATACAGCTCCTATAGAAGGTTTCCAAGGAGTAGTTGGTGAGCTTGAACCACCGACCTTACTGTTTCAGTTGACCTTACAGTCTAGCACATTAACCCACATCACCACACCAGGTTTCCTAGGAATTGATCATAAGAAAACAACTAATGTAATACAAAAATTGTGTATTAGATCTATACAGTGAGTTCCCCAGTACTAGTTACTTCATCAGTAAATGTTTTAAGTCCTCTTCACTTTCAGCAAGCAAGGTTGCATCATCTGCATATTGCAGGTTGTTAATGAGTCTTCCTCCAATC
>NW_006408549.1:16268089-16271628 GCF_000296735.1 Chrysochloris asiatica | reverse complement strand
TGCTGGAGAGCAAGTTTCAGTGTCTTTTCTGACATCCATTTTAACCTTTCCCTTCTTTCTTGTCTTCTTAATGACTTTTTGCTATCTTCATGTATGATGTTCTTGATGTCATCCCACAATTCTTCTGCTCTTCGGTCTTTAGTGTTTAGTGCCATCAAGTCAATTTGGACCTCTAACGGCCCTATGTAGGGTTTTCAAGGAGAAGCTGGTGAGCTTGAACCACCAACCTTGCAGTTCAAACGACTCTGCAGTCTGATGAATTAGCCCACAGTGCCACACCAGGACTCCACAACAGGACTAGAAACTAGTTATTATGGGTATGACCCTATAAGATAAGCACAGGATTGCTTACAGCAAGGTCAGAGGTCCAAACCCACCAGCCACGCCTTGGAAACCTTATGCAGGGTTACTATGAGTCAGAATCAACTTGACAGCCCTTAACAATAACAACATGAGAATTCATACACGTGTTCATGGAGACTGAATTTGTATAAAGAAACTCTGTTGTTATTGTTGTTACGTTCCATCAATTCTGTTCCAACCCATATTGACCCTGTGTTGGGTTTCCAAGGAGCCGCTGGTGAGTTTGAGCCACCAACTTTGTTATTCAAACTGACTTTGCAGTCCAGCACATTAACCCACAGTAACATACCTGGCAAATGAAGGAATATGACCTTCAAATCTAAAGGGATGATTAAAGATAATTTTTGTTTGAAATGCTAATTTTTGTAGCATTTTTGTTTGAGCAAGTGAAATAATGTTGGAATCTATAGTGTAGTGAATTACTTAACACGACCCTTCTGGCCATAGACTTTGTAATTCTCACTAAATGACTGGGTGAGACTATGCAAATAAAGTATATGGAACCCTACTGAGGGGACTGGCCAGTTTTGCCATTCCTCTAGGCTTAAAATGAGCCATTCCAGAAGTGTAAAGGGGACTCTCACAACCACCAAGAGAGAAAAGCCAGTAATGGAACCTGTCCTTTGTTGCTGTTCCCTGTGCTGAAAACTCCACAAACCAGGAGGAGACAGAGCTGTGATACTGGAAAAGGTGAGAGACAGTAAGAAACAGCAGCAGAGAAATGGCAGCAACAGATGGAACAGAACTAGGAGAGCAGTGGGCTTCCAGACCCAAAGATAGAGAAAGGCTATCACCTTTAGGCAGGAGACTTGCTGGCAAAGTGAGTTCCCTGCAGGTATTTTGCAGATCTAGGTTTCTGACTCAGGGAGCTAGAGCTGAGCACCTTCAGGCCAAGACTTCCTGAAGGAATAGTGTGTCTTTGTGTACTTATGGTAGAGCTAAAGAGCTTTCTCCATCACTCATCTGTCAGTTTGTTGTACTGTGGTGGCTTGCATGTTGCTGTGATTCTGAAAACTATGCCACCAGTATTTTAAAAACCAGCAGGGTCACCCATGGTGGACAGGTTCCAGCTGTGCTTCTAGACTAAGATAGACTAGGAAGAAAGAGAGAGGGACAACTTCCAAATGTTTAGTCACTAAAAATGTTATGAATAGCAGCGGAACACTGTCAGATAGCACCAGCATATTGAATATTGAAACATGATTAGGAACACCAGAACACTGTCAGATATAGTGTCAGAAGATGAGCCCCTCAGATTGGAAGGCATGTAAAATATAACTGGGGAACAGCTGCCTAATCATAGCAAAGTTGACTGTAATGATGTGAATAGAGTAAAACTTTTGCAACCTTTATTTGCCGATTCGGCATAACTCACAATGAGGAGAAACAGCTGTAAGCATACATGAATAGTCAGAAGATGGTCTCATGAACAAAGTGACCTTGGTGGCAGGGATGGAGATTATGCAGGGGCTCAGAAGCATGACTTCCACTCACCGCTACAGTTTACTTTCAAATGGTACCGGCATATCATGGAGATCCATATATAAACCAAGCATGAGTTTTTTCTTCTTCAGCCAATAGATCATAAGAAACTTCCCACGAGACCACAGGATAATAATCTGGGTTTTGTTTTCTGCAATATAAGCTGCTTGAACAAGAAATAAGGCTATCTTTCAAGCACAAGTAGAAAATTTGAGATCTTTTATTCATTGCTTGAGCTGTGTCTCCAAAACCCCGAGCTTGTCTTTTTCCTTCACTACTTTGTCTATTGTCAGTGGGACCAATCAACCAGCTTCCCTATATTTTTCATCCTGACAAAATTGCAGAAAAGTGTCAAACACATAATCACTTGGAGTCTCGCTTGTCATCAATACTTGCTCTACCTGTGGAGATATTTGGCATATTAATATTGGCACTTCACACCATGGATTAGCAGTGCCCTCTTTACTAACAGAAGCAAAGTTATCAGTGACATTAAAAGTAGTCAGGCTTTAGAACCAATTTAGGAAATCTATTCTTATGATTTTGTTTCTTTAGAACCAGTCCTGGTACCAAATGTCTTAGAAGAAAACCCAGTGAAACTTATATGTGTATATATAAAAAGAAGCTTATGTCAAGGAAATGGCTCACTTAGTTGTAGAAGTGGGAGAGTCCCAAGCTCGGGTCTGACTAAGATCAGCAGGTCAGAAAGCAGTCAGTCAGGCAGGCAGGCAATAGACCTCAAGTACAAAGAACTGGAGGTAGAAAGATGAGCTAGATGCAAACTCCAGACCCAATAGACAGCCAGCAAGCTTTTCCTGAGTGTCTAATATAATATAAGCAGTCCACACTCTGAGGAAACACACTCTCAATTTATTGGCTTCTCATAACAGACCTTATAAAAGAGCTAATTATATTGTACTAGCTCTAAATGTGGGGTAACTGCATCTCAGCTCAAGGAGCTCTGCTAGCATACTGGGTTACAAGTTAGGCTGCTAACCACAAGGTCAGCAGTTTGTATCTACCAGTTGCTCTGCAAGAGAAAGATGAGATTTTCTGCTCCCATAATGATTTTACAACCTCAGAAACCCTATACAGAGTGTCTATGAGATGAAACTGAATCCACGGCACACAACCACCATCACCACCACATAGGATCTCTGTAAATCAGAACTGACTTAATAGCACCTAACAACAACAACATAATCCATATATTGAAACAATTTTCTTTTATTTTGACTAGTGATGTCTTAGAATTAGCTTTCACAAAGTTAGAGTGTCCATTGAAGCATATATTCCAAACATTTTGTTGTGATAGCAAATTCTGACTTCCACTGAGTGGATTCTGACTCATAGATAACCCATATAGGGTTTCCAAGGCTATAAATCTTTATAGGAATAGACAATCTTATCTGTCTCCCATGGAGGGGCAGGTAGACTTTGTGGTTAGCATTTCAATGCTTATCCTACAGCGTCACCATTAGCACCTTGAAATTGGATGAAAGTATCTATAATATGGAAAAACTATAAACCAGGGCATTTTGGCTTTTTTAATTTGGAGATGGTGTGATCTGAACTGCTTTTTTTTTTTTTTTTTTTTTTTTTTTACTGTGAATTGAGTGAGGGTTTACGAAAGAGATCATCAGTCCAATACTCAACAAATCATACTCTTCTTGTCATTACCTCTATTCATATGA
>NW_006408549.1:16266324-16266939 GCF_000296735.1 Chrysochloris asiatica | reverse complement strand
GTATGCCTTAATCCTCAAACTGAAATCTTTGCTCTTGAACACTTCGAAGAAGTCTCATGCAGCAGGTTTGCCTAATGCAATGCATACTTCATTTCTTGACTGTTGTTTCCTAAGAGTTGATTGTGGATCCAAGCAAAATGAAGTCTCCGACAACTTCAATCTTTTCTCCATTTATCATGATGTTATTCATTGGTCCAGTTGTGAGGATTTTTGTTTCCTTTATATTGAGGTCCACACTGAAGTCTGTAGTCTTTGATCTTTATCAGGATTTTTAAATTTTCCTTGCTTCCAGCAAGCAAAGTCATATCATCTGTATATTTCAGGTTGTTAATGAGTCTTCCTAAAATCCTGACACCACACGTTTCTTCATACAATTCAGCTTCTCAGATTATTTGCTCAGCATACAGGTTGAGTAAGTATGAAGAAAGGTTAAAACCCTGGTAACATACCTTTCCTGCTTTCAAGTCATTCAATATCTAACAAGTGTCTATGTACAGGTTCCTCATGAGAACAACTAAGTATTCTGGGATGCCCATTCTTCTTAATGTTATCCATAATTTTCATGATCCACACAGTCAAAAGACTTTGCATAGTCAGTGTTGTTGTTGTTGTTAT
>NW_006408549.1:16265024-16266224 GCF_000296735.1 Chrysochloris asiatica | reverse complement strand
CAGAGCTCCTTGCATACTCAGTAAGCACAGGTCAAGGTCCATTTGGTATCAGTAATGACATACATAGTCCCATGTCCTCTTCTGAATCCAGCTTGAATTTCTGGCAGCTCCCTGTTGATATACTATTGCAACCATTTTTAAATTATCAGCAGAAAAATTTTACTTGCATGTGATAATAATAATATTGTTGAGTGAGTTCCACATTACATTGGGTTACCTCTCTTTGAAATGGGCACAAGTATGAATCTCTTCCTATCAGTAGACCACATATCTATCTTCAAAATTTCTTGGCAGAGATGAATGAGAGCCTCCAGTGCTACATCAGTTTTTGAAAATTTTCAATCTGTTTCTGTCATTTCCTGAAGTTTTGCTTTTAACCAATGACTTGATGTAACTTGGATTTCTTTTTCAAGTACTACTGGTTCTTGATCATATGCTACCTCTTAAAATGGTAGAACATAGAATATTTATTTTTGGTACAGTGATTGTTGATTCCTTTTGTCTTCTTTTGATGTTTTCTGTCTGCATCATTTAGTATTTTGCCCACAAAATCCTTAAATATTGCAAAATAAGGTTTGAACTTTTTCTTCAGTCTTTTCAAGAAAGGCTGAGCGTGTTCTTCTGTTTTGATTTTCTAACTCCAGGTTTCTGCAAATTTCATTATAATACTTGACTTTGTTGTCTTGAGCTGCTCTTTAGAATGTTCTGTTCAACTCTTAGGCTTCCTAATCTCTTCTAGTTGTCTTAGCTTCTCTACACTCAACAGCAAGCTTCAGAGTGATTTCTAACATTCAGTTTTATGTTTTTCTTTCATTCCTATCTTTTTAGTGACTTTTTGCTTTCTTCCTGTTTGATAAAACTTGATGCTGTCCCATAACTCTTCTGGTCTTTAGTCATTAATATCTAATTCATTAAATCTGTTCTTGGGATAGTCTGTAAATTCAAATAAGATATATTCAAGATGATATTTTGGCTCTCATGGTTTCATGGACTTGTAATTTTCTTCAGGTTCAACCTGACCTTGCATAAGAACAATTGATGGTCTCATCAGCATTTTACCCCAGCCTGATTTAGGCTAATGACATAGAGCTTCTGTGTCATCTCTTTCCACAGATGTAGCCAATTTTATTCCTGTGCATTCCTTTTGGTGAGGTCAATGTATATAGTTGCCTTTTGTGTGTTTTTTTTTTTTTTTTTTAA
>NW_006408549.1:16253639-16264924 GCF_000296735.1 Chrysochloris asiatica | reverse complement strand
GTGCATTCCTTTTGGTGAGGTCAATGTATATAGTTGCCTTTTGTGTTTTTTTTTTTTTTTTTTTTAATGTGTTTGCAATGAATAGGTTCTTGGTATAGCAAAATTCTATCATGTGATTCCCCGGCATCATTTCTATAATCAAGGCCTTATTTTCCAACTACTAGTCCTTCCTCTTTGTTTTCAACTTTGGCATTCCAATCAAAAGTAATAATCAGTGTGTCTTGATTGTATGTTTGATCAATTTCACTCTGAAGAAGTTGATAGAATCCTTCAATTTCCACACCACTGCTTTTAGTGGTTGGTGAGTGAATTTGAAGAACAGTGATATTAACTGGTCTTCCTTGTAGGTGAGTGGATATTATCCTATCACAGACAGCATTTTACTTCAAGAGACCTTGAAATGCTCTTTTTGATGATGAATGTGACATAAGTCCACTTGAATTTCTTGTTCCTAACACAATAAACCATATAATTGTCTGATTCAAAATGGCCAATACCAATCCATTTCAGCTCGCTAATGCCTAAGTTGTCATTTCATTTCTGACATCTGCCAATTTTCCTAGCTTCATATTTCATCCCATATTCTCATTACTAATGAGTGTTTATAACTCTTTTTATTCACTTTGAGTTGTGCCACATCTGCAAATGAAGGCCCTGAAAGCTTTGCTTCATTCATAGCACTATGGTTTGTTGGTTGGTTATGTGCCGTGGCATTGGAACTGACTCATAGTGTCTCTATAAAGGGTTTTCGAGATTGTAAATCTTTACAGGAGCAGAAAGCCTCATCTTTCTCCTGCAGAACAGCTGGTAGTTTCGAACTGCTGAGCTTAAGGTTCACAGCCCGATTCGAAACCACTATGCTACTAGAGCTCCTTTGGTCAACTCTATTTTGCAGAAGCAGCTCTTCCTTAGTCATTTTTTAGTGCCTTCCAACCTGAGGGACTCATCTTCTGGTAGTGTACCTGACAGTGTTCCACTGCTATTCATAAGGTTTTTAGAACTCGACCTCTCTTTCTACCTAGCCTGTCTTAGTCTTGAAGCTCAACTGAAACCTGCCCACCATGGAGGACTCTGCTGTTGTTTAAAATACCAGTGGCATAGCTTTCATCATCATAGCAACATGCAAGTTACTACACTAAGACAAACTGACAGAAAAACAGTGGTTCAATACATGTAGTATATTGTGTAATCAATATATATTCTCGCTATATTTACACACAAAGCCAATCTAACCACCCCAACTGCACAAAATCCTTTGTAATTCTTTGCCTTCATTCTGGTAAAGTTTGTAACAGCTATCTCCAAACTAAATGAGTTTCCTTTAGTCTCTTTCAAATTAACTTGGAATGAGTCACTTCATTTCCAGCTAGGGAACAAGAAAGAACCCACAAGATTGTTAATAAGCCAAATCACCCTTTATCTGAAAATAGCAATAGACTTACGAGCCAATTAGAAAAAAAAAATCACCAAACTGTGCTCTGAAAGATTATGGCAGTTGGGACCTTAGTTGACAGGAAATGTTTTGCAACTCTGCCATGGCATTTCAACGGTACATAGTCCTAGCTAAGAACACAGCAATCATGTTAAAGCCTGAAGAATTACACATGTCACTATTTTATCTTGGGAAAAAATTGCTCACTAGATTCTACTGAGTTTTTATCATTCCCTCCCTGAAAGAGGTATTTTTGCAAACATACGATGCTATTTTTTTCTTTACAGTAACATGTTGAAAAGGAAAAATAAAAGTATTGTGGAACTTATGAAAATACCTCTCAGGGGAGGTAGTGGTTGGCAAACAAATGTTGAAGGTGTGTGCTATTTCAGAAAAAACATGGTATACCTTGGAGGTTTCCTCCAAAAGGAATTTTATGCATTTCTGTTGCTAAAGTTCTCTATGCAATAATGACATTAAAAATCTGATTTAGACAAGTATTTAAGTAGAGTTACTAAAAAGCAATTTCAGAACAAAGAGTAGATAATTTATCTTTGGCTTATTTCAGAATACTTTTATCTCCATGGCAAAGGCTTGCTTTAGACAAATGCATTATCTCTTTCTGAACTTTTTATGATTATTTGTGATTTATTTTTTCCCATGTGGTCTGTTGGAGTCCCGATGTGACATTTTAGGAGAAACACTGGACTGCAAGATGAGTTTGAAATGTGAGGTCAGTGGTTCAAACTCACCAACTGCTCTTCAGAAACCATATACAGAGTCACTATGAGTTGGAACTGACTCGATAGTAGTCAATTGGGGTCCTGGTATGGTGTTGGATAAGCACCGAACCAATAAGCACATGCAGGTGGTTCAAACTCACCAGCCACTCCTTGGAAACCCAATATGAGATTGCTATGAGTCAGAACCAACTCGATGGCACTTAATGAAACACAAACAACATATTGTCAATACTGTGCTAGATACTGGAGATTTAGAGACATGGTTTTCAATTGCCAACCTTGTGGCTCACAGTCCAAAGCTTAATTCACAGTGCCACCAGGGTTCCTCTTTCAATGTCAAGCCTACTTTTATTTTCTCAATTCTAATCTCTCAGCTTTTGATACTATTGAACCTTTTTGGTCACCTATTTGTTCTTTGATCCTTTACCCCAATTTCATCATTTGTAAAATGAAAGTATTATAATGATTAAAATTTTAGATACTGACTGTGTGCCAGGCAATTTTCTAAGCATTCTAATGGTATTAATTCATTTAATTTTCTCTATAGCCACATAACTTTGATATTTTCTTATCCTCATTTTTCAGATGAGGGACTCAAAGAATAGAATAGTTAAGCCTAAGATAATACCACTCAGATAATATGACTCAGAATATTTAATAAATTAAAACATGTAAAGCCCTGGAAAAAGAGTTTAATTTTATGCCTCCTTTTTTCTCCATTTGTTCTGTATAATCCTGAAATTATTTCTACTTATCTGACATGCTCTGTTTCATTACTAGTTTTTCCTTCTGTTAGTGTCCCTTAAATAAATATAAAATTCTTGAAATTTCTTCTTATACCTAGTTCAATGCTATACCATTTTCCTTTCTGAATATACCTACTTCCACAGCTTCAATTGTCTCTATGATGATAAATATCCGATTCAGCCTGCTCTCTTTCCATGCATCAAACCAATTTGAATGCTTTTTAGCTGGAAAAATACACTTATTCAAGCTCTCCAATTCAATTATCAAAAATTTCTCTTTCTCCAACAAACCAGCACGTCTACTTGACTTCTACAGAATTTCTGGTCAAAGGTTCTATAAGAATGACATGATGGAAGCATGTAATGTCCTGTAAGTTCACAAAGCCTAAGGAGAATTATGGTCTTCATTCAAACACTGATGATCCCTATCAAGTAAAGGCCACACATGCCTGCCTCTACCCTCCAATTGTGTTCTGAAATCAAGTGCCGTTCCCAAGGCTTTCTCTATTTCTCTGCTGGGTTTGATAATTTGCTGCAACGGTAACACACAACTCATAGACAATACTTACAATTATGTAATTCTGAAATTTATTAGGGAAATGGTGGCCATGGTGATGGTTATGTGCCTTGAAGTCAGTCCTAACTCATAACATTCCTTTATAGAGTTTCCAAAGCTCTAAATCTTTACAGTAGTAGAAAACCTCATTTTACTTCCACTCTTTGGGAAGTTGTTGTTGCTGTTGTTAAGTGTTATCTAATCAGTTCTGACTCATAGTGACCCTGTATAGGGTTTCCAAGGAGCAGCTCACAAGTTTGAACTGCAGGCCTTTCTTATCCTACAGCACCACACCAGGACTCTATTACGTTAGTGGTGGTGGTGGTGTACCGTGGAGTCGGTCCGACTCATAATGACTCTGTATAGGATTTCTGAGGTGGTAAATCTTTACAGGAGCAGAAAGCCTCATCTTTCTCCCACAGAACTAACTGCTGATAGTTTTGAACTGCTGACCTTGAGGTTAGCAGCCCAACTCATAACCACTACGCTACCAGAGCTCCTCGTTAAGGAGGTAACAGGCTACAATTCAGGATCAGGAATGACTAAACATATAGTTGTTTAATCAGCACTGGTTAGAACCGACTCGATGGCACTTAACAACAAAAACAACCTCTTCTCAGCAGCACTGAAAGGCAGGCCTCTCTCTGGCCCTAGGTCTCTAGGCTCTCAGCTATTGGCCTCTGCCCTGTTCAAGTGCCCTGAATAAGTGTTACAAAGCTCTTTGTTGTTGTTGTTGTTGTTATGTGCGTCTAGTCAGTTCTGACTCATAGAGACCCTGTACAGTGTTTCTGAGGCTGTAATTCTTTACCAGAGCAGAAAGCCTTATCTTTCTCCTGCGGAACAGCTGGTAGTTTGAAACTGCTGACCTTAAGGTTTGCAGCCCAATTTGTAACCACTACGCTACCACACCTCCTTTTTGTTGTTGTTAGGTGCCATCAAGTTGGTACTCACTCACTGCAAGTTTATGATTAACAGAATGAAACACTGCTCAGTCCTGTGCCAATAAGTCTCACAATTATTGCTACGCTGCAGCCTACTGTTGCTGCCACTGTGCCAATCCATCTCGCTGGGAGTCTTCCTCTTTTTATATGATCCTCCACTTTATCAAATATGATATCCTACTCCAGGAACTGGTTTCTCTCCTAATAATATGCCTGAAGTTTGAGAGTCTGGCCACCCTGGCTTCTAAGGAGCATTCTGATTGTACTTCTTCATCACAGATTTGTTTGTTCTTCTGGCAGTCAGCTACTTTTAATATTCTTCTCCAGAACTATAACTCAAATGCATCAGTTCTTCTACTATTCATTGTCCAGCTTTCACATGCATATGAGACTATTGAAAATACCATGGCTTGGGTCAGGCACACCTTAGTCCTCAAACTGATATCTTTGCTCTTGGAAACTTTAAGGAAGTCATGTATAGCAGATTTTCCTAATGTAACACATCCTTTGATTTCTTGACTGCTGCTTCCATGAGAGGTGATGGTTGATCTGAGCAAAATGAAGTCTTTGACAGCTTCAGTCTTGCCTCCATTTATATTAATGCTATTTATTGATCCAGTGTTGAGGATTTTTGTTATCTTTTTACTGAGGTGCAACCCATACTGAAAGTTGTGGTCTTTGATCTTCATCATTATGTATTTTAAGTCCTCTTTGCTTTTAGCAAGTGAAGTTCTATCATCTACATATCACAGGTTGTTAATGAGTCTTGCTCCAATGCTTATGCAATGTTCTACTTCAAACAATCCAGCTTCTTAGATTACTTGGTCAACATACAGACTGAATAAGTGTGGGAAAGTATACAACCCTGGCTCACACTTTTCCTAATTTTAAACCATTCAGTGTCCTGTTTAAATGACTGCCTCTGGGTCTATTCATAGGTTCCTCATGACCTATGAATTAAGAGTTCCAGAGTACTTATTCTTGGCAATATTGTCCATAACCTGTCATGATCCACACAATCGAAAACCTTTGCATAGCCAATAAAACACTGTAGTCAATAAAACATCTTTCTGGTATTCTCTGCTGTCAGCCAAGATCCATTTGATGTCATCAATGATATCCCTCATTCCACATCCTCATCTGAATCTGGCTTGACCCTCTGGCAGTCCCCTGTCAATGTATTATTGCAGCTGTTTTTTAATTATGCTTAGCAAAATTGTACTTGCATATGGTATTAGTGATATTGTCTGATGATTTCTGCAATCCATTGGGTAACCTCTCTTTGTAATGGACACAAAAATGTATATCTTCCAATCAGTTGGTCAGGTATATGTTTTCCAAATATCTTGGTATAGATGAGTTAGTGTCTCCAGTGCTGCATCAGTTTGTTGAAAGATTTGAATTTATATTCCATAAAGTCCCAGAGCTTTACCAATGCCTTTAATATTCCTTGGATTTCTTTCTTCAATATCTTTGACTCTTGATCATATTCTACCTCTTGAAAGGTTTAACATCGACCATTTTTTAAATTACAGTGACTCTGTGTATTCCTTCCATCTTCTTTTGGTGCTTTTTGCATCATTCAATATCTTACCCATAGAATTCTTCGATATTGTAAATTTAGGCTTGAATTTTTTCTTCAGTTATTTCAGCTTAAGAAATGCTGAGCATGTTCTTCCTTTTTGCTTTTTCTAACTCCAGGTCTTCAGTTTTTTCACTATAATCTTTGTTTTTGTCTTCTTGAGCTGCCTTTTGAAAATTTTTGTTCAGTTTTTTTTGCCTCATCATTTTTTTTTCATTTGCTTTAGCATCTCTATGCTGGAAAGCAAGTTTCTAAGTCTCTTCTGACATCCGTTTTGTTTTTTATTTTTTTCCTTCTTTCTTGTCTTCTTAATGACCTTTTGCTTTCTTCCTGTATGATATTCTTGATGCCATTTCACAGCTTTCTTGTCTTTGATCATTCGTGTCTAATGTACAAATCTGTTTTTTAGATGATATAAAATATCAGGTGGGATATATTCAAGGTCATATTTTGGCTCTCTTGGACTTGTTTTAATTTTCTTCAGCTTTAGTCTTAACTTGCATATGAGCAATTAATAGTCTTTTCCACAGTAGGTTCCTGGCCTTGTTTTGTCTGGTGATATGAATGAAGCTTTTCCACTGTCTCTTGCCACAAATGTCAATTTGATTTCTTTGTATCCCATCTAGTGAGTCCCATCTGTATAATCATGATTTATATTGTTTAAAAAAGGTATTTGCAATGAAGACTCATTGATCTTGCAAAGATCTATCATGCCATCTCTAGAATCGTTTCTATGAACCAGGCCATATTTTTCAATTATTGATTCTTTCTCTGTGTTTCCAACCTTTGCATTCTAGACCTAGTTAGTAATTAATAATACATCTGGATTATATGTTTGATAAATTTCAGACTGAAGTAGTTGGTAGAATTCTTTGGTTTCATCATCACTGGCTTTAGCGTTTGATGTATAAAATTGAATAATCATGGTATTAACTGGTCTTCTAATACCTCCTTTTATTTACACAACTTCTACAATTACAGTTTTGACCATCATTATTAATCCTGTTAATAATTACTCACAATTATACATAAAATCCTATCAGCATCATCCCTGACACATCTCTAAACACATCTGTAAAAGAGGAAAACTAGTAAGTGGGGCTTCTCCTTCATCCCCTCATTCTAAAACTAAGCACTCACATGAAAGCTTGTAAGCCAGACACTTCATGCCTTTTTGTTGTTGTTGTTGTTAGGTACCTCATACTGACTTACAATGACCTATTTGTTGCTATACTTGAGCCCATAGCCAATGTCTAACCCTACCAACCCAGTACACTGAGGAGACAAGCATGTTCTTTGATATGAAGAATTTCCCATTCTGGTTGGAATTTTGAGCTGCTGCAATTTATAAGAAAAAGTCTAGTTCATTAAACTGTAGCACATGACACTTTTTCACAGTATCAAACACCTTTATATTCATCTGGTCACATTCTGTTCACAACTCAACTCTAGCCATCCAAGCTAGATCAAATGGGTACCAGCTACAAGCTTGAAAATTCACACACATCTGCCTGCACTTCACACCAACTGGCCCCTTCACTCTCAGTCTTAGCACCTAGGGACTAGGTCAAACATGAGGGCTTAGTAGTTCATACAAATCCCTAAACTTCCCTATTCTCTCTCAACTCAAGATCAATGGGTGCCAAAAAATGTGTTCAAACTCAGTCTATATCTTCATTGCTGCATTTCTCCCAATTCCACTCATATGTGTATCCAGGTAGTCACCAGGAAGCATACTACTCACAGTTTCCTTTTAACTACAGTCCTGTTGTTGTTGTTAAGTGGCATCAAGTTGGTTCCGATGCATAGCGACCCTGTATAGGGTTTCCAAGGAGTGACCGATGAGCTTGAACAGCTGGCCTTGCAGTTGAAACCAACTTTGTAGTCTAGAGCACTCTGATACCTTGATGTCTTCAAAGTCCCGAAAGCCAAACTGTCTGCCATTTTCTGCATGAATCTTCTGTTCTTTTAGCAGTTCTGGTTGGGTCTACATGTCTTTTCAAATGCAAATGTACCAACTCTGAAGGTTCTGGATGTGGCTCAGGATTCCACTTAAAGTGCCAAACTCTACAAAAGCTTAAAGCAAAAAGTTTATTTATTTTTCTTTCTGGAAAATTCTAACTCCTCCTTTAGCAAATCCATTCAATTACAGGCTGAAGGCAGGTTTACAAGTGCTTTGTAATAAAAAATTCATAATATTCCTATCACATGTCTGCATTTGTTTTGCAATAATAGACAGGAGAAACCAATTTCCATAAGGCAATCAAATTAAAAAAAGAAAGAAAGAGAGAAAGGTTTATTAACAAGGAAATCGCTAATAATTGTAGAGTCCCAGGTGACCAGAGGAAAAGAGACACAGAGAACCTTTCTCATGTGTGTATTATATTCAGAGCAGGACACACTCCCAAGGAAGCATACCTTTAATTGATTGGCTGTTCATAGTCACTCATCATAGCATTAATTATGCCTGTACTGGGCTTCATTGCCATGGTAATAAGCACATCTCAACTGTGAAACTGTTAGAAATCATGGCCTGGTCAAGTTGACACAAAACCGTAACTGTTATACATAACCAAAGTACATAAAATCACTACTCTCCCTTCTAAGGAGCATTCTGGCTGTACTTCTTTCAAGATAGATGTGTTCATGCTTCTGAAACTCTGTGGTTTATTCAATACCCTTTGTCAATGCCATCAAAGGCATACATTCTTTTGTGACCTTCTTTATTCACATGTTTTTGCATGAGATATTAGGTGATTGAAAATACCATGGCTTGGGTTAGGTGCACCTTAGTCCCCAAAGTAATATCTTTGCTTTTTAAAATTTTAAAGAGGTCCGTTGCAGCAGATTTGTCCAATGCAATATGTCATTCAATTTCTTGAAAGTTGCTTCCATGGGCGTTGATTGTAGGTCCAAGTAAAAGGAAATCCTTGGCAATTACAGTCTTTTTCTATTTATGGTGATGTTGCTTATTGGTCTAGTAGTGAGGATTTCTGTTTTCTTTATGTTGAAATCCAATCCATATTGAAGGTTTTGGTCTTCAGTAAGTGCTTCAAGTCCTCTTCAATTTCAATAAGCAAAGTTGTTTATTGTGAATATCAATTATAGTATGTAATAATTAAAATCTGTCTCTGTAGGTTAATGTGCTGGACCGCAAGATCAGTTTGAACTGTAATGTTGGTGGTTCAAGCTCACCAACCACTTCTTGGAAACCATATAAAGGGATACTATGGGTTGGAACTAACTTGACAGCACTTAACAACAACAACAGCACTGACTGTAGTATACTATAGCTGAAAAACATGATAAATATTATCCTTAACATTTTCTTGTTCAAATATTTTGATTATGAGTTATGACAAATTCCAATTTTGTCTACCATGTGATCTATGTGAAAAATGTTCCATTTAAATCAACCAGAGTATATTCATAACTTCTGTCTTCTATTTATCTTCCCTCCACACAACAGATAAGAGGTTAAATCAAAGGTATTGTTACTAAGGTTCCAGTTCATACATTATAGCTTTCTTCTTAGGTGCTATAGAGTTGGTACCAACTCATAGTGACTCTATGCACAACACACACAAAAAATACCCACAATCTTTGCTACATTTGAGCCCACTGCTATTGTAACTGTACCAATCCATCTCATTTGGGGCTTCATGTTTTCCTTCGACTCTCCACTTCACCAAACACGATATCCTTCTCCAGAGAATGGTCCATCCTGACAATGTGTCAGAAGTATGAGAGACAAAGGCTGGCCATCCTGGCTTTCAAGGAGCATTCTGTCTGTACTTCTTGCAACAAAGATTAGTTTGTTCTTTTGGTAGGCCATGGTACTTTTAATACTCTTTTCCAATATCACTACTCAAATGCATCAATTATTCTATGGTCTTACTTATTCACTTTACACTTTCACATGAATATGAGGTAATAGAAAATATCATGGCTTGGGTCAAGTGCACCTAAGTCCTCAAATTGTTGCCCTTGAACACTTTGAAGAGGTCTGTGCTGCAGATCTGTCTAGTGCAATACATCGTTTGATTTCTTGACTTCTGCTTCTGTGATTGTTGATGGTTGATCTGAGCAAAATGAAGTCTTTGACAACTTCAATCTTTTCTCCATTTATATGGATGTTTATTGGTCCAGCGGTGAGGATTTTTGTCTTCTTTACACTGAGGTGCAACCCATCCTGAAAGTTGTAGTCTTTGATCTTCTTCAGAAAGTATTTATTTTAAGTGCTCCTTACTTTCAGCAAGCAAGGTTGTATCACCAGCATACTGCAAACTGTTAATGAGTCTTTCTCCAATCCTGAGGTCATGTTTTTCTTCATATAATCCAGTTCCTTGGACTATGTTATCAGCATGCAGACTTAATAAGTATGGTGAAATAATGCAACCCTGGTGCACATATTTCCTAATTGTAAACCATTCAGTGTTCCCATGTTCTGTTAGTACAACTGCCTCTTTTTCTACATACAGGTTCCTCATGAGCACACAAATAAGTGTTCCAGAATTCATTCTCTGCAATGTAACCCATGGCTTATCATGATCTACAAAATTGAAAGTGTTTGCATAGTCAATAAAGTGCAGGCAAACATCATTCTGGTATTCTCTGCTTTCAACCAAGATCCATCTGATATCAGCAATGATATTCCCTATTCTACATCATCAGAATCTTCTTGAACCTCTGGCAGTTCTTTGTCAATTACATGCAGCCATTGGTTTTTTTTTTTTTTTTTTTATCTTTAACAAATTTTACTTAAATGAAATATTAATGATATTGTCCAATGACTTCCACAATCCACTGAGTAATGGCCACAAATGTGGATCTCTTCCAGTCAGATGTCCAGGTAGTTATTGCCCAAATTTCTTGGCATAGATGAGTGAGTACTTCATCATTTTGATGAAAGATTTCTATTTGTATTCCATAAGTTACCAGAGCCTTGTTTTTGCCAATACCTTCAAGGCACCTTGGACTTCTTCCTTCAGTATCTTTGGCTTTTGGTCATATGCTACTTGTTGAAATGGTTGAACACAACTGTTTCTTTTTGGTACAGGGATTCTGTATATTCCTTCCATGTTCTTTTGATGCTTTCTACATCATTCAATATTTTGCCCATTGCTGTTCTTGTTGTTGTTTATTGCCACCAGTGAGTTCTGAGTCATAGCAACCTTATATAGGGTTTCCAAAGAGCAGCTGGTGAGTTTGAACTGCACACCTTATGGTTCAAACTGGCCTTGTGGTCCAGTGCATGATCACAGCGCCACACCATGTTGTTTTTA
>NW_006408549.1:16251531-16252644 GCF_000296735.1 Chrysochloris asiatica | reverse complement strand
TCAGCTGAGAAGGTTGTGCCAACTCATAATGGGGTGGTCAAATGGGAAATCTGATAGATTTTCTGGAAGGACACAAGATAATCCTGGGGCTTATTAGGAAAAATTTTTAAGCAAATTGAAAACTATATATTGGTGAGAAAGAGATAATGAAAGTTGCACTGAGAAATTTCTTTTCTATTACAATGACAATGCCCCTACTAATTGTTCAATGATAGCAAAGGCTATCCTATGAGAATTTGATGGGAAGTCATACTCCTTCTATTTGATAGCCCTAATTTTACAAGTTCAGGAATCTTTTTGTTCCCCAAATTTAAAGAACAGTTAAATGGATTTGAGTACCTTGAGGATGTCATAACAGCCATTGTGATGTGGTATAAATCAGAGCAGAATTCTATCAGGAAGGGTTAGAGAAATTAAAATACTACTTTGACATATGGATGATATGTAAATAACAATAGCTTCATATTTGTATATTCTTGCTTAAGGTTGAGTTCTATAGTTTTATAGCAAAACTTTTTGACTTCCCCTCATGTTTTAGGTTATTTGACTTGAGAAAGTAACAGTCAGTGTTTCTTTTGTGCCATTTATATGACCTTGTTTGTAGATTTATAACATTTGATTAACAAAATGATTCATAGCTTTTTTAAATCATATACATAGTAATTGATTCTGTAAAATGTATTCAAGCTATTTTCTAAGCTAAATAAACTTAGCATCAAGGCCACTGGCTATTAATACATATGCACAAAGTCCACCTAAGCTTATAATTTCCTGGATTTCTTTGCTTTTTCCATTTATCTAGATAAGGTAAAGTCAGATTTGAAAGGCACAGATCTATTATCTCTCTATGGAGAACAATAAAAACTTTAAAAAAAAAACTATCTTTCATTTTCTTTATTATGTTAATTCCACAAACTGGTTGTTTCAATAAATAATTATGAATAAACTCATTACTATAAGTAAAAAAAAAACATAGGTTAGATTGGTTACTCTTAAAAATAAATATTTCAATTCTGGAAAAAGATGGCAGATCAGGTAGAAGTGTAGTGACGAGCTCTGCCAAGAACAACACAGAATACAGGACCAAGAAGGCTCAGGGAATGGTCCCAGGAC
>NW_006408549.1:16221932-16236296 GCF_000296735.1 Chrysochloris asiatica | reverse complement strand
AACCCATAGCGACCCTGTACAGGGTTTCTGAGGCTGTAAATCTTTACGGGAGCAGAACGCCTCATCTTTCTCCCGCAGAGCAGCTGGTAGTTTCGAACTGCTGGCCTTAAGGTTTGCAGCCCAATTCGTAACCACTACGCTACCAGAGCTCCTTAATTATAAATAAGAGTAGACTTAAATCAATCACCTATATGTCAGTTAAGAAACTAGAAAAAGAAAAGGAACTGAACTAAGTGTAACAAATATAAAGAAAATAGTAAAAATCAGAGAAAGAACAATGAAATAGAACTGAGAAATAGAGAAAAATAATTAATCAAAGGATAGTTCTTTTAGGACTAGACATACTGTTTGACCACTGGTTTTATATGTGAAGTGTCTTGGTGTGGTGCTGTAGTATGAACACTGGACTGCTAACCAAAAGGCAAGTCATTCAAATCCACAAGCTACTGCTCAGAAACCCTATACAGGGTCACTATGAGTTGGAACAGACTAGGCATCATTTAATAACAATATGCCTACCTGGATCTTACTGGGGCATCTCCTCACAAATTAGTTCATAATGCCTGTGATCATTAAGGTTAGCTGCATCTCAGTGCTTTGGCAGCTGAGATGCAGCTATCCTCCATGATGTGATTTGATGTGACAAAACAATAAGAAGATTATGGGTGGCATGGTAGTGATGGTGTGCCATCGAGTTGATTCTGACTCATAGTGACCCTTTACAGAGTTTCCAAGGCTGTAAATCTTTATGGGAGCAGAACGCCTCGTCTTTCTCCCACAGAACAGCTGGTAATTTCGTACTGCTGACCTTGAGGTTAGCAACCCAATTCATAACCACTATGCTACCAGAGCTCCAAGTGTGACATACACTCCCCTTAATCCACCACCATTCAATCTGACTTATGGGAAATCCCCAAGGTTGTGCAATGCAATAGCTTTTATCTTACAGGAGAGAAAAGGAGAGGGACTTGAGAGGAGAAAAAGGGAACTACTACCCCAAGGGAGAAGAGTCAGGAGTGTAATATGTCCTTTGGACCTGGATTCCTTGGCCTGTGAATCTTGTAGATCCTGGGGAAGATGAATGCCAAGGTATATGGAGATTTCCATTTAATACTAGGGCTACAGAGGCTGAAAGGAGACAAGGGTCTGTCCCAACAACCAACAAAGAGAAAGCCTTCTTCCACAGCCGGCATTTGGGATTTGGGCTTCTAGTCCCCTAAACTGTGAGAGAATCCATTTCTGGTTGGGTATTAAAGCAATCTACTGATGATATTTTTCTTATAACAGAATTAGATAACTAAAAGTGTGTCTATGTCAGATACATTTTTTTGCATGATTATTTGACTGGATTTATAAACTGTAAATTTGTGAACGTAGGGGCTTTTTGTTTCCTTGTGTTCATATTTGTGTTCCAGAATTAGCATAGGGTCTGGCCTGTAAAATTTGAGAAATATATTTTAAAAACTATTAGTAAATAAATAAACAAACAAATTCAGCAGTTCTTTAAATATTGTTATTTAGGAGCATCAAGTTGGTTCCTCCTCATAGCGACCCTATATAGAGTTTTGACCTGCTGGATTTGAACCACTTAACTGGAAGTTCAAACTGAACTTTTGGTTGGTCCAGTCCTTATCCTACAGCACCACACCAGGATTTCTCTTTAAATATAGATGGATCCCTCTGTACACAGGACTGATAGGGATGGACAACTAGACATTGGCTACCTAAAATGAGGGGGCGATAAAGGCATAAAGTGACTTGCTTACAAGGTTTCAAGGGGGAGTTTAGTTTAATAGTGTGTGGGGGAAGAAAGAGTCCCCATTGAATAGTTTTCATCTTATCTAGATGGGTCTGGTTAAAAGAGATGGGGATAAGATTCGTATGATTCAATAGTGAGTAATTGTTGCCATGATTAATTGCAACTGTCACAACTGTAAAGGTAGACCTTTTGCAACAAAAATGGGGGAGTAGTTAATCTTACAGCCCAGAAACAAAGGATCCTAAGATCATCAAGGGAGAAGAGCGCAAGCGGAATGTGAGACCTTATCCAGAGAAGCAGTGATATCAGAGATAGAGGCAGAGATGGGAACATGGAGAGAGGGAGCAGCTGAGCACTCTAGATTCATGGTAAGAGAGGGACTAATGCTGGCAGCTAGGAGGCAGACTTACAGAATGTGCCCTTTAGTGGTGTAAATTATTATATATGCCTGAGTGTTTTTTGTTTTGTTTTTTTAATAAAAGAACTCAAGTGAATAGAGAGAAATACTTTAATGATGGTATATGGAGAGGATCATAATTATTGTAATGAAACAAGGTGAATGATTTGTTGAATGTAAAACTGATGATCTGCCCTGTAACCTTTCACTCAATCCACAATAAAAACCTTAAAAAATAAATCTAGATAGATAGATGGACCCAAAGTGATTGAATTGGCAATTTTATTGTATGAATTAGCATTAAGAACTGAATGTACAAATAATTGATTGAACTGTTCAATACAATAATATATGAATAGCATATGGTGCAAAAGAGTTGGCATGTCAGGAATTACAGAGGAACAAGTAGGTGTGGTGTTATAGGATAAACACTGGACTGCTAACCCAAAGGTGAATTGTTCAAACCCACTAGCAGCTCCTCAGAAACATGATACAGGTTAACTATAAATTGGATCCAACTCAACAGCACTTAACAAGAAAGGGAGAAAGAGAAATAAAAGGAGTGAAAGAAAATAAGGAAAGGAAGGAAAGAGATACATAGAAAGAGAATAAGAAAATGTATACATTTTAGCATAGGGTTTTTACTTATTAGAAATTATCTTATGACGCATACCATATCATCTGTCAGTTTGTCATACTGTAGCTGCAAGTTTCGGTGATGCTGGAAGCTATACCACCAGTACTTTAAACACCCACAGGATCATCTATTGGGAATAAGTTTCAGCAGAGCTTCCAGACAAAGACAGACTAGGAAGAAGGAGAGGCAGGCTATTTCCAAATGTTTAGTCACCTTATGAATAGCAGCTAAACATTGTAAGCTATAGTGCCAGAGATGGAAACATTCTGAATAGCACCAGAATATTGCCAGAGATAGAGCCAGAAGATGAGCACCTCAGGTTGGAAGACACACAAATTACAACTGGGGAAGAGCTGCCTCCTCAAAGTAGAGTTGACAACGATGACCTGAATGGTATAAAGATTTGAGGATCTTCATTTGTTGATGGGGCACACTACTCCAAGTGAGGAGACACAGCTGCAAACATCCAATAATGATGAGTACATGGGATGTACAAAGTATGAATCTGTGAAAATTGAAAGTAGTCAAAAATAAAATGGGATGCATAAAGATCAATATCCTAGGCCCTAATGAGCTGAATGGACTGATATTGGTCATTTTGAATCAGGCAATCATATCGTTTACTATATCAGGAATGAAAAATTAAAGAGGAATGTCATCACATTTATAATCAAGCAAAACATTTCAAGATCTCTTTTGAAATACAATGCTGTCTTTGATAGGATAATACCCAGATTCCATAAGGAATACAACTTAATACCACTATTATTCAAATTTATGCACCAATCGTTTAAGCCAGTGATGCTGAAATTGAAGAGTTCTATCAAATTGCTCAGTCTGAAATTGTTCAAGCATGCAGTCAAGATGCATCGGCAATTACTGGTGATTAGGATACTAATGTTGGAGACAAAGGAAAGATCAGTATTTGGAAAACATGGCCATGGTGATAGAAATGATGTTGGAGATCACATGATAAAACTGTGCAAGACCAATGACTTATTCACTACAAGCACCCTTTTAAAACAACTTAAAAGGCAACAATACATATGGACTTCAACAGATGGAATACACAGGAATCAAACTGTCTCTTTGAAAGGAGACAGTGAAAAAGCTCAATTTCACCAGTCAAAATAAGGCCAGGGGCAGACTGTGGACCAGACCATCAGTTGCTCATACACAAGTCCAAGCTGAAGCTGAAGAAAATGAATACTCCATGAAAAACAAGATATGGCCTTGAACGTATCCTACCTGAATTTAAAGATCGTCTCAAAAACAGATATGATGTATTAGACACTAATGACCAAAGTCCAAAAGAACTGTGGGATGACATCAAGAACATAGGAAGAAAGCAAAAGGTCATTAAAAAGAGAGGAATGAAAGAAAAGACCAAAATGGATGTCAGAAGAGACTCTGAAACTTTCTCTCCAGAGTAGAGATACTGTAGCAAATGGAAGAAATGAAGAAGTCAAAAAGCTGAACAGAAAATTTCAAAGGGCAGCTCAAAAGAAAAAAGTCAAGTATTATAATGAAATGTGCAAAGATCTGAAAGAGGAAAAGAACACATTTAGCATTTCTTAAGTTGGAAGAACTGAAGAAAAAACCTGAAGCCTCAACTTGCAATATTGAAGGATTCTATGAGCAAAGTATTGAATGATGCATAAACCATCAAAACAAGATGGATGGTATACACAGAGTCACTGTACCAAAAAGAAATGGACACTGTTCAACCACTTCAAGAGGTTGCATATGATCAAGGATTGACGTTACAGAAGAAAGAAGGCTCTGGAGAACAACATTGAAGGCTCTAGAGAAGAACATGGCTCCAGGAACCCAATGGAATACAAATTGAACTCACACATCTACACCAAGAAATTTGGAAGACAGCTACCTGACCAAACAATTGGAAGCATTCCATATTTGTGCCCATTCGAAAGAGAGGTGATCCAATGGAATGAGAAAGCATAGAACAATATCATTAGTATTAAATGCAAGTAAAATTATGCTGAAAATAATTTTTAAATGGCTTCAATAGTGCATTGTCAGAGAACTGCCAGAAATCCCAGCAGGATTCAGAAAAGGATGTGGAACTTGAGCTATCATTGCTGACATCAGATAGATCTTGGGTGAAAGCAGAGAATACCAGAAATATGTTTACTTGTACTTTATTGAATATGCAAATGCTTTTGACTGTGTGGTTCATGACAAGATATGGAAAACATGGGAAAAATGGGTAACATAATTCTTAATTGTGCTTATGAGGAACTGTACATAGATCAAGAGTCTATCGAAAAGAACAAGGGGATATTGAATGGTTTCAAATTAGGAAAGATGTGTGCCAGGGTTTTAGTCTTTCACCATTTCTATTCAATCTGTTTGCTGAAAAAATAGTCTGAGAGACTGGATTATATGAAGGGGAACATGACATCAGGATTGAAGAAAGACTCACTAGCAAACGGTGATATGCAGATGATACAACCTTGCTTGTGGAAAATGAAGAGGGCTTAAAATACTTACTGATGAAGATCAAAGACTATAGTCTTCAATATGGATTGTATACCAATGTATTGTATAAATGGAGAAAAAATTAAAGTTGTCAAGTCATTTTGCTTGGATTCACAATCAACACTCATGAAATCAACAGCCAAGAAGTCAATGTAGCTCACTAGGCAAATCTGTTTACAAAAGACAAAAGTATTCAAGAGCTAAGATATCACTAGCTTCACATGAAAAGTGAAAGTTGGACAATGAAGAATTGATGTATTTCAGGTTTGGTGAATATTTAAAGTACTATGGACTGACCTTGAGGTTAGCAGTGGGACTTTGTAACCACTACACTACCAGGTAAGGAGCTCTGGTAGTGTAGTGCTTATGAATTGGGCTGCAAACCATAAGGTAAGCAGTTCGAAACTACCAGCTGCTCCATGGGAGAAAGATGAGGCTTTCTGCTCCTGTGAGGATTTACAGCCTCGGAAGCCCTGTACAGCCTCGGAAACCCACTACGAAGTTGTTGTTGTGAAGTGCCATCAAATCAGTTCCGACCCATAGCGACCTTTTGTAGGGTTTCCGATAAGCAGCTGGTGAGCTTGAACCACCGACCTGGCAGTTCAAACAGCTTTTCAGTCTGGCGCATTAACCCACAGCGCCACACCAGCATTCCAGGTAGAGAGAGTTGGAAAAAAAAAAAAAAAAGTTATTATTTTTTTTATCTTGCAAGAGTGAAATCTTGGAAGAAAGCATTTTAGGAAGTCATGCAGTTTAATGGAAATAGCAGCAACTAGTCATCATGAGACCTAGTTTTAAATTCAACCTTTGGCATTAATTAGCTCAGTGGCCTTGGAAAAAACGCATTCAATCTCCGTTGTTGCACTCAGTTTTCTCAACCATAAAGTGGTGGGAGGAAGTGGAAATAAGTTCTGCCTAGTTCTAAAAAGTACATTATAATTCTTAGTATAACCAGTGAGTTTTGCATGAGTGAAACATCAGGGGTCCAAACATCTCAGGTTCCATGAATTCAGTTCTGGATGTTTCTGGCTATTTCATTAGTACTACATTATAAACTCCTGATAATGCAGCTTATTCTTTATGTGGGTTACTACATTGGTTCATTCTTTAATTTGTAATTTTTATTTTCCTCCATAATTATCCCTGGATAATTATGAGAACAGTTCCTAATTTAATGGAAATGGAATTGGCCTGGATATCAGAAAAGCAAGGTTTCTAATTCTTCTAACACCTCCCAGTTCTTTTAGTTCAGATAAATCATTTTCATTATTTGGAACTCAGTAACCTCTTTCGTTCAGCGATTCATCCATTCCACAAATATTTATCAAGTACAGCCTATACAGAAAGGAGCTCTGGTAGCGTAGTGGTTACAAATCGGGCTGCTAATCGCAGGGTCAGCAGTTCGAAACTACCAGCTGTTCCGCGGGAGAAAGATGAGGCTTTCTGCTCCTGTGAAGATTTACAGCCTTGGAGACCCTGTACAAGGTCGCTATGAGTCAGAACCGACTCCACTGCACATAACAACAATAACAACAACCTATACAGAGGAGTCCTGGTGTAGCGCTGTGGGCTAATGTGCCAGACTGCAAAGTCATTTGAACTGCAAGGTCTGTGGTTCAAGCTCACCAACTTCTCCTTGGAAACCCTATACAGGGTCGCTATGGGTTAGAACCGACTCGATGGCACTTAACAACTACAAACCTAGACAGACAGAGTCCTGGTGTGGGGCTGTGAGTTAATGCGACTGACTGCAAAGCTGTTTGAACTTCAAAGACTGCGGTTCAAGCTCATCAGCTGCTTCTCGGAAACCCTATACAGGGTTGCTATGGGTTGGAATCGACTCAGTGGCACTTAACATTAACAATGTAGCATGTATCATTTTTTCATCTGCAAAAAGATGTTTGACTGTATGGCAGTTGTTGTTATGTGCCATGAAGTCGGCTCCAACTCATAGCGACCCTACACAGGGTTTCCGAGGCTGTAAATCTTTACGGGAGCAGAAAGCCTCATCTTTCTCCCACAGAACCGCTGGTAATTTCGATTGCTGACCTTGCGGCTTGCAGCCCTATTCATAGCCACTACGCTACCAGAGCTCATTTATGTGATTATGTTTTCCTAGTCTGTATATTATTTTATTTTATTTTCCTAAGCTATAAACTACTCTTTTTATAAAACATAAGAATGATTACTGATCATTTCTCTGCACATAAATTATTCCTTCATCCATAGTTTGTGGTTTTATCTCCCTCCTCTCCCTCTGGTTAGCCTTCTCCACTGTATTCTCTTTCAAATTCCTGCCTGGCCAAGCTCACCAGGCAAGACTAAAAAGCGATGACACATTTAAAAGTAATTCCTAAGTTTAAAAAGAGCATTAACATGAATGATTTTTGTTGTTGTTGTTCAAATTAAAAATAAAACATGGTAAAATGGAAAGGAACTCATTGACATTCCCTAAAATGGAAGTTTTTATTCAGTTCTCTCCATGATTCACTGGGTTTAATGATAGATTCTGAGATTGTCTGAAATTCTATACCACAGATCTAACAAAAATTCATAGTAGTTTGGGGAGTATAGCTCGTTTTGAGAAAACATTGATATGTTACCAAGCTACTTTGATTAAAAAAAAAAAAAAACACATTAGATATCCAAATTCTAATGTTAACCATAAAAGTGCTCCACCCTCTCAGCACACAGCTGATTGTATTTGGTTTGAAATGTAAACCAGTTTGCATTCCCAGTAGAACCTTTTACTTCTTGCTTCCCAAAGACAATAAAGCATAGCAGACAATAACTCTTTCAATTTCCTGTTACATCAGTTACATTTTAATTGGTTCTGATTCATGTCTTTGCTTTCTTTTCTCCTATTTCTGTGATGGTATCCATTGTACTGATGAAGGTCTGTCTACCCACCAGTGCTCTACAGCCCATGCCCTAATTTTTCAATCATCTTGCTATTACAGTCATCAGTGCATCTTGCATCTACTAGGGCTTTGAACTGGGTCTGCCCAGTTTAGTTATGGCTACTTCAGTAAAAGTGGAATAGACATGGATTTGTAAAATATGTGTTTTCTATAATGATAATTGCTGCTGTTGTTAAGTGCCATCAAGACAGTTCTGACTCAGCCACTCTGTATAGGGTTTCCAAGGAGCAGCAGGTAGGTTTGAGACACCAAACTTGCAGCTCAAACTGACCTTGTGGTTCAGTGCATTATTCTGCAACACCACACTAGGCCTAATTGGGATGAGTGAAAAACAGGGTCACCAATATCTCTGAGCCATACACAACTGTTTCCAACTCCGGGGTCAGGAGATTTGATGGCTATGTAACTGGGATGCTGCTCTTATTGTCTAAAGAGAAAATTCAGTTTCTACCTGGGTGTTGATTTGCAATTTTTCCCATTCTAGCTATCATTCCTATGTTCCTGTATTTTAAAAATTCAGGTCTGTTCTGGTTTCTCCTTGCTAGCCATGACTGAACCAGAAAGAACTGGTTTGAAACCCGGTTTCTACTTTTCTCCTCCATCTTGGCTCCTTCTAGTCAGTATTAAACAAATTTTAGAGTGTTGCACTTAAATAACATGGCATACCACTACCCTTGAGACTTATTCCTAACCATAGTTTTTTAAATCACTGCCTACACATGCAAAAGATAGGCAATGAAAAAGGATAGAAGAACAATGGAAGCATCCCAACTGTGATGTGACAAAGAATGTTAAATATACCATTGACTGTCAGAGTTACAAACGAATCAGGTTTAGAAGAAAAATAGAATAATTCTTAGAATTGAGGCTGGTAAGACTTTGGAGTACTTACTTTGTCTATATGATCAGAAAGACTATTAACTAGAAAAGGACATCATGCTAGGCAGAGAGTCAAAGAAAATAAGGGAAACCCTCCTTTAAAAGGATATACAATGGACTCAAACAATGAACCTCAAACCTGTTAGGTACCATTGACTTAGCTCTGATACATGTTATACATATACTAATGCACTTGTATAACAGGATGAAACATTGCTTGGTCTTCATAGTCATTGTGGTTGTCAAGTGCTGTGAAGTCAGTTCTGACTCATAGCAACACTGTGTAGGGTTTCCAAGGAGCGACTGGTGAGTTTGAACTGCTGATCTTGCGATCAAACTGCCTTGTGGTATAGTGCTAAGGTCAGTGGTTCAAACTCACCAGTCGCTTCTTGGAAACCCTATATAGGGTTGCTGTGAGTCAGAACAGACTTGATAGCACTTAACAAAAACAAAGACGACTATGAATACCAGGCAAAATTTTTTCTGTTATACAAGTGCTTTAGGTTGCCATGAATCAGGGCTAGGTGAATGGCACCTAACAGCAAACAATTCTCATCTCTAATCGTCCCATCATCATCAAGTTTATTTTCAGTTATTCACTTTGAAAGCAACTGTCATTGAGTTTCTGTATCTATAACATACCAAATCTATCCTCACTTATTTCAATAATCTACATTAATTACTAATCCAATAGACAATATTCTCTGTTTATGTTGTTTAATCTTTCAGAAGCAATTAACATTTTGACATTGCTTCCTTCACAGTGCCTCTGTCCTGGTTGACTACACAAACCTTAATTAACTCCTGGTTTCACCACCACCACCACCACCACCACCACCACCACCACTCCCTTGGCTGCTTCCTTTCCATAGGTTCCATTTTCTTTTATTATGTCTTAAATATCAGTTCCCTAACCACTCCTTTTGACTTTTTATCTCACTCTTAACACTCTCAATTTGATGACGACTCACATGACTAGATATCCAGTTAACTTCACCCTTCTGACCAAGGAAATACCCATCTATTTATTGGATGTATCCTTTTTATATTTCTTATGGTCAGTTGAAAACAAAAATATTATTTCCTACAGCAAGCATTATCAGCACTCCACTAGATCCTCTCTTATAAATTCCCTTTTACAGTTTCTATGTACCACCAGTACCTATGGATGTTATTTGGAAGAGAAGGGCCTTTGGGATTCTTGAACTACTTGTCCACAGTTAGGAGAGCCAGATATTTCTATAAGTTTACCCCTTACTAGTCTTTATAATTGATTAATAATCACTATAAACTCAGGAACAAACAAGCCCAACTTCCTTGCCTCTGTGGCACAGAGGATTAAGCATTGGACTGCTAACTGCAAGATCAGCAGTTCAAATCCACCTTCTGCTCCTCGGGAAATAGATGAAACTGTTCGTCACCAAAAAGATTTACAGTCTCAGAAAAAATCCTGAGGCATGGTTTTACTTTGTCCTATAGGATCACTGTAAGATAAATACTGGGCTGCTAACATAAAGGTTGGCAGTCCAAACTCCTTAGAAACTATACAAGACTGCTATCAGTCAGAACCAATTTGACAACACTTAACAGTAATAAACAACCAGAGGAGCAAAACATCTCATAGTGGGAGCTGACTTGATGACCATGGATTTATTTTTTCGGAAGATTTAACTACCCAGGAATTCCATGTAAGATCTTTATCTCTGCTTAAGCGGGAAGGAGAGAATACCATTGAATAATAATGGAGGTTAGAGAGCTCAAGCTTACATACCTTGCCAACTTTCCAAGTTTGCATTAGAACATCACACATAGGCAATTAGGTTAGAGAATGATTCCAATGCCAGAATTAAGATATCAGCACTAGTTTGGAATAGTAAAAATCAAATGTATACCAACAAACACTAGTCTTCCTAAACCAAAACTTGTATTAAAAAGTTGCATTTCAAGTAGATTTTCAACATCTGATTCTAACTCCTTCCTCTCCCTATACTCTAAAAAAAGCACAAATGGAGGAAGGAAAGAAAAAGGTAGAAGAACATATATAGAGGTGCACTCATCTGTACCGCAAAGTCATTTCACAAACTAAGTGAATATCTACTATCTGCCAGGCTTGGTGTTATCTGCTGAAAATACAGTGGTGAGCTGAGTTTCCTGCTTTTGTGACCTTTACTCAACTAAACAAATGGAGATATTGTTCCTCTTTTAAACAGCTCCAAATATGCACTGCTTCATGTTGCCTGAAAGTGACAATACTAAACAAGTTTGTTAAATAAATAAATAAACAATTTCTGATAGTCTTTTATCAACACGATGTAGTAAGACATCCTGGGCTTCCCTTATTACTTTAGCATTCATTTCCTAAGAACTTTAAAATGTATTATACATCTCATTATTGCATTCCCATCATTCTACACCATTTATTTACCATGAACAAAAAGAAAAGCATCATTACTGTGACAGAGATCAACTATTATTCTCTTAGTATACCGTAATTAGATGGTATACTCCCTTTTTAATTTTCTTAATGCTTATTCTGAAACAACTGTTTCCATCACAGTGATTATCACTGACCTTGATATGATCCTCCCTTCAAAAATGTTATACCTGAAGCATCAATTACACAAAATGATTAAACTCCCAAAGCAATCAAAAGGTAAACAACCAAAGAAAACAATCCATTGAATAATATGACCCAATGGACCCTTGTACAGATATGCAAATATGCTTTTCCTTGGCTGGTAAAGACTGTAATTTATTTGAAATGTTGAATACAGAATGAACATCCATATTACTGTAATGTAAGCATATTGCTGGTTAGCTCTCAATATGCACCAGTCTAGGGTCATATTTATACAGCTCAAAGTGATATATATATATATATATATATATATATATATTGTTAATTTGATCAGTGTAGATAATTGCATCAACTGGGCTGACGAATATTCACTACACGTACCTATATGACCAAATCAAACAAACTATACCTAGGTCAGTTCGTTATTTCATCTGTCTTAATGACTAATACACATATTTATAAGATTGATGGTGGTAATTGTTGTATGCTCCTGAGTCGGTTCAGACTCATAGCAACCCTGTGTAGGATTTGAGGTTGCAAATCTTTAGAGGAGCAGAAAGCCTCATCTTTCTCCTGTGGAGCGACTGGTAGATTCAAATTATTAACCTTGTGGTTAGCAAAACATCTCATAGTCTACAATGTTACCATGGCTCCTTATTAAAATATTGTTGTTAAATGCCATCGAGTTGGTATTTAATGTCGTGGTTTCCAGTCGGGCTACTAACTCCAAGGTCAGCAGTTCGAAACTACCAGCCATTCCTTGGGAGAACGATGAGGCTTTCTGCTCCCATAAAGATTTACAGCCTTATAAACTCTATGCAGAGTCGCTATGAGTTGGAACTGACTCCACGGCACACCACCACCACCACCAGGGTTTCCAAGGAGAGGCTGGTGAGTTTGAACTGCCGACCTTGCAGTTCAAACTGACCTTGCGGTCTAGTGCTTGTCCTGCAGTGCCATATCAGGACTTGATTTGGATAGTAAAAAACACCAGCACAACTCTTAACAATGAAAATATGAATTTATGAAGACAACATGGCCTTCATGTAACTACCTAATGATACCCTTTGCAAAGGGAGATTTATTTCAGGTATCCACACAATTCAGATCACAGAGTACTTGTTTCCGTCTTTAAATAGAATTTTGGGCTGAATTATATAAACAAGTGCCTTTGCATTCTATATCTTTTGAAAATAAGTGCCTAGGATGTCCATTTTAGGAAATAAGATAGCCTAGCTCATTAGATGTGTGGTTTAAAGGAAACAAAAAATATTCAATTATTTCTGTAGTAATGTAGAGGACTCCTGGTGTGGTACTATAGGATCAGCACTGGACTGCAAACCACTAGGTCGGCCATTCAAAGCCATCAGCTGCTCTTCAGAAACCCTATGCAGGGTCGCTATGAGTCAGAATCAACTCCACAGCACTTAACAACAACAATGTCGGGGAACATTTAGGGACACAGATTTTCCGAAAATTTCAATGTTTACTACAAAAACACTTAACCAGTGTGAAGGTAAACATATAACTGTACCAGTTAAGTCAGCCAGATACTTTAGACTTAAAGCCCATAATAAAAATGATGTTGCCTTTCATAAATTTCTAAAGATTCAAAGAAAAAAAACAGGTTTCTCTCTTAATGTGAATTGTTAATATTATAATTCTGCATTTATGATTATAAAGCTAAGCCAAGTGCTTGTGCAAGAAACAGACATAGACTCATATATGTTCTCCGAATGGCAGGGAAAATAATCTTTTTAAATAAATAATTTATAGAAATTTAAGTGTTCAAAATGCATTTTAAGTGAGGAGTTGTAGAATAAAATTTAAATATCTAATTGCTCCCATTTTTAGAGTTAATTATGAAAATGTACCATAATACAAATGACTGAATTATAATGAAGCTTGTTTCCAAAAACTGGAGTGATAAGACAGAGCTTAAAATATACACAAATTATTATTATATTAAAATTCACATACCATTATCAAATGTTTGCTTTTTTCCTAGTTATTTATCACCTTTGGAATAATCACAATAAATATTTTTTCATTCATTCTAAATTGCTTAAAAATCATCACCTTACAATTTACATTTACTTATTGCAGTAACTTAGCTAGACCCAGCACTGATTCATATTCAGAAAATACCAAAAAGGAAAGATTTGTGAGAAATAATGCATGGCAAGAATAGTAACTTTAGAATTAAATGTTGGTTTTAAAATGAAACCCTTAAAATTACATAAAAAATACAAAATACTTTGGGATAAATCTGGCAAAATGATGGGAGATTCGTATGCTGAAAATGATAAAGTGTGCTAGAGATATAGAAAATGTAACTGAAAAGACAGGCATATGGTATTCATGGGTAGAAACACTGAATACAGTAGTCAACTATCCTCCTGTTGATCTACAATGCAACCCCAGTCAAAATTCTGGAAAAAAATTTTTAGTATATAAGCTGCTTCTAAAATTCACATGCGAATGAAAATGATCTAAATTAGCTAGAGCAGTACTGAAAGAGAATAACCAACTTAGAAAGCTAACATTATCTGATTTTTAAAAATTACTAAAATGTTACATTAATTAAGATGGGGTGGTTGTTGTTGTTGTTAAGTGCCTTCGAGTCGGTTCCGACCCATAGCGACCCTGTACAGGGTTTCCGAGGGTGTAAATCTTTACGGGAGTAGAAAG
>NW_006408549.1:16210950-16215500 GCF_000296735.1 Chrysochloris asiatica | reverse complement strand
AAGATTAAAAACACACACACAATTTTAAATAAAGGAAACGAGGGTAAATTGCTACAATTTGATGAACTTGACCTGTACTCAAGGAGGTAGCCCAAAATATCAACTGAGAGGGAAGGAGTCTTCACATCAAGTATCAATGCTATCCCCTCTGTATACAGGGTTGATAGAGATGGAAAACTTAGACTATGGCTGCCTAAAATGAGGGGGCTATAAAGGCTCAAAGTGACTGGCTTATAAGGTTTCAAGAGGGAATTTAGTTTAAGAGTGTATGGGGGAAGAAAGAGTCCCCACTGAACAGTTTTCATCTTGTCTAGATGGGTCTAGTAAAAAGAGATGGGGATAAGATTCTTATGATTCAGTAGTGAGTAATTGTTATCATGACTAATTGTGACTGTCACAATTGTAAAGGTAGAAGTTTTGTAACAAAAACGGGAGAGTAGTTAATCTTACAGACCAGAAACAGAGGACCCTAGGACCATCAAGGGAGATGAACACAAGCAGAATGTGGTACCTTATCCAGAAAAGCAGTGACACCAGAGACAAGAGGCAGAGATAGGGACCTGGAGAGAGGGAGCAGCTGAGGACTCTAGATTCATGGAAAGAGAGGCACTAAGAGCTGACGGCCAGGAGGCAAGCTTGCAGAATGTGCCCCTTGGTGGTTTAAATTATTATATATGCCTGAGTGTGTTTTTTAAAAAAAAACTAAAATGAATATAGAGAAATACTGTTAATTGATGGTGCATGGAGGGGATTATAACAACTATAATGAAACAAACGATATGATTTGCTGAATGTAAAACTTATGATCTGCTCTGTAAAATTTCACTCAATTCACAAAAAAGAAAAAAAGGAAAAGAAAACCATTCTTCTTCATGTTGTTGTTGTTATGTGCCATGGAGTTGGTTCCGACTCACATCGACCCTGTACAGGGTTTCCGAGGCTGTGAATCTTTACGGGATCAGAATGCTTCCTCTTTCTCCCGCGGAACAGCTGGTAGTTTTGAACTGCTGACCCTGAGGTTCACAGCCCGATTTGTAACCACTACGCTACCAGAAACCCCCCCACATATTTCAGTATAAATCTCAAATATCTCACTAGATATATAGACATTCATGATCCTATCTTTTTTTTTTTTTTTTTTTTTTTTTTTGCTGCTTCCCCATTTGACTTACAACAAATGGGGTTTCCTGGCATATGCATTAGCATCTACACACAACCTTCCAGTTCCCTATTCAAACTCTGTCTCCATCTTCTCAACACTACTACTATTTGTCCTCCTAAGTTCTGCTCAATGATTGATTATCTGTGATGAACAGCCTTTCCTAATAAGCCCATGAAATTTGTCTGTCACTCCTTAAAAACACTCTGCATTCATCTCTAATATATTTAGCATACTTCCTTGTTACACTGCTTTCTGTATCCTTCAATACATGGCTAAACAAATAGAAGCCTTACTATCTATCACAAGAATCCAGTACAGTGCCAATAATTACTTCTGAAAAAATGTTATACACAAAATAGCATAAATCCAAATTTTTTCAAATGTCAGAAAAACTCTTCTAGAGCTCTTAATTTATCTTCTAAGTTTTGCTACATCAAAATGTAAAAAGAAATATGTCCAACTTCAGTGAATCAAATTACTAAATTGATATCACTTTCATCTCTCAGATACTCCTTACATTTGGACTTCATTGTTTTGAAGCAAATTATGGATTTTATTTTGTCCTCAAGAAATGTGTATTGTAAATCCTAATCCCCATACGTGTGGTTATAACCCCATTTTGGAATGAGTTTTCTTTATTATGCTTGTTTCTTTGCTAATGCAGCAGTATTATTATGTTTCAGTGGTGGTGGTTATATGCCATGGAGTCAAGTTAGGTTCTGAACTCATAGTGACCTGTATAGGGTTTGTGAGGCTGTAAATCTTTATGGGAGTAGAAAACCTATCTTTTTCCCATTGAATGTCTGGTAGTTTTAAACTACTGACCTTGAGGTTAGTGGTACAACTCATAACCAGTCAGTGCTAAATCATGGTGACACTGTTTAGCGTTTCCAAGGAGCAGCTAGTGAGTTTGAACCATGGACCTTGAGGTTCCAACTGATCTTGACACCCCAGGTTGTACCTTAATTTAAGATTTTTTAATATGTGAAAGGAGTCCTGGTGTAGTCCTGTGTGTTAATGCATTGGACAGCAAGCTCAGTTTGAACCACAGGCCAGTGGTTCAAACTCACCAGTCATTTCATGGAAACCCTATACTGGGTCGCTATGAGTCAGAACCAACTCAATGACACAACAACATCAACAACAAACTGTGTTTAAGATCAACATTGGATTTGCTAACCACAAGGTAAGCCATTTAAACCTACCAACAGCTCCTCAGAAACCCTATATATAGTTGCTATGAGTTGGAGCCGACTTGATGGCCCTTGACAACAACAATGAACTGTGTGAGTGGTGCTAGAGGATAAACTCTTGATCACAAGGTTGATTTGAACTGCAAAGTGGTGGTATAAACCTACCAGCTGCTTCTCAGAATGAAACCCTAGACAGCAACACTAAGAGTAAAAACCGACTTGGTGGCACTTAACAATAAAACTGTGTGACATTTAACAGCAACAAAATTGTGTGGTGTCCTAGTGTGGTGCTGTAGGATAAGCACTGTTCTGCATCGTGGGTTTGAACCACAGAGTTGGCAGTTCAAACTTAACAGCTGCTCCTCAGAAATCCTATACAGGGTCGCTATGAGTTGGAACTGACTTGACAACATTTAACAACATCGAACTATATGGCTGTAGGATAAGCACTGGGCTGTCAGTGGTTAAAACCTACCAGTTGCTCCTTGGTAACCCTATATGGGTTGGCTATGACTCAGAATTGACTCAACTGCACTTAATCACAACAACAAACTATGACAAAATAAATTTATGTCTTTACTGTTGATATTATTGTTATAGCAGCACTAGATAACTAAGACAATCTGCTATGGATAAATGTAGTTGTTTTTGTTAGATACCATTGAGTACATTCTGATTCATAAGCATCCTCTGCAAAGCAGACTAAAACACTGCCAGAGCGTATGTCACTCCCACAACAGCAGATATATTTGTGCCTCTTACTGTAGCCATTGACTGTGTCAATCCATCGCATTGAGGTATCCTTCTATTTTGCTTACTCTGTACCGTTGTGGCACTGTGGGTAAATGCACTGGACTGCAGAATTGGTTTGAACCACAAGGTAGGCCATTCAAACTCACAAGTTGATCCTCAGAAACTTTATACAGGGTCTCTATGAGTCAGAACCAACTCAACGACACTTAACAACAATACTTTAAGCATGTCTTTCTTCAGTAACTGGTCCCTTCATACATTATACTTTGTTAGAAACACCAGTAATAAAGTGGGTTTCCAATTAGATTGCTGCCCATTCAAACCCTGAAATTTACTCTCCATTGTTTTGTTTTGTTTTAAAACATGGACTTGGTTTGCCATTTCTGTCGAGATTAAAACAAGTCCTGGTATGTAACTGTAGGATAAACACTGGCCGGCTAACCACAAGGTTGGAAGTTCAAATCCACCAGCTGCTCCCAAAAAACCCTATACAGGGTCACTATGAATCAGAAACAACTCATCAGTACTTAATAACAACAACATAGATATAAAATACTTTAAGTTTTTATTAATATAATACCAAATCCCAACTGAATTAAACATTAAGAAGATAGCAAGAACTCATAAAATTGAAAATTTAGAAATCTGATGGACTCCAGGTGAGATTTATTCCTTGATTAAAACAAAGTAAACAGGAACCATTTCTCATCTCACTTGTCTTTTCTGACCCCATTCTAGGAGGACTGCTCCTTTGTGATCTGAAAATAGTTTATAGATTATAATTACTTGTTCACATCTAGTGAATTAAGTTATATATCCAGACACTTTTAGTAAAACTGAGATTCAGTCTGATTGAGTTGCCCATCCTAGAACTAATTTCTATTTCAGATTTCATTTATTGAATTAATCTAACTTGGGGTTCTTAAATCTGAGATCAGGAGTAGCATACAGTTGGACTACACAACTACAAATAGTAGCACATTATTTACCAGCTCAACTTTGTTTTCATAAGTAGGGACAGAGCAGGCAAAAGGAAAATGAATAAGGTCCTAATGACATCACTGTGACTAGCTTCACTGCCCTGCAGTGATGGGATTGACTTAGTTTCTGATATAAATCTTTTCCCAGAAAATTCATAGAAAAAGTACTTGGGAAATTATTTATGTAAAGATTACAGCCTTGGTAACTCTATGAGGAAGTTCTACTCTGTCCTTATAAGGTGTCTATGTGTCAGAATCAACTTAATGATAATAAATTTGAGCTTTACCTAAAAATAAGTGAGATATACATATATACACAGTATCTAGCCAGCTATCTATATTGTTTATGCGAATAAAGGAGTTCTGGTAGCAGAGTGGGTTATACATTGGACTGCTAACCTCAAGATTACTAGCTGGCTACCTGGGATAAAGATCAGGCTTTCTACTCCTATAAACATTTAC
>NW_006408549.1:16205020-16210850 GCF_000296735.1 Chrysochloris asiatica | reverse complement strand
CCGCGGAGCGGCTGGTAATTTCGAACCGCTGACCTTAAGGTTTGCAGCCCGATTCGTAACCACTACGCTACCAGAGCTCCTTACCCCCACAAAAGACAAAGGAATCAGTAGATTAGAATATGCAATTAAAAATATGTCAATCTATATATAGGGTTGGAGTCCTAGTGTGGCATTGTAGGATAAACACTGGACCACAAGGTCAGTTTGAATTCAGCAGCTGCTCCTTGGCATCCCTATACAGAGCCACTGTAAGCTGGAAATGACTCTAAAACACTTGACAATAACATATATAGGATATTCATATGAAAATTAGACAAGGAGTAAAGAAGACCATAAAAGAATTGATGCATTTTTGTTATGGTGTTAGAGAGAAGAATATTGAAAGTACCATGGACTTTCAGAAGAACAAACAAATCTGTATTGGAAGAAGTATAGCCAGACTGCTCCTTACAAGCAAGGATGGCCTGAGTTCATTCTCATACTTCAGACATATTATCAGGATGGACCAGTCCCTGGAGAAGGACATCATGCTTGGTAAAGTGGAAGCTCTGTAAAAAAGAGGAAGAACTCTAATGTGACGGATTGGCACAGTGGAAGCAACAGTGGGATCAAGTGTAGCAAGGATCATGAGATTGGCACAGGACTGGGTAGTGTTGTGCACAGGCTCACTGTGAGTCAGTACGTACTTGATGATACCTAACTATAGCAACAATACGTATCTTTTCATATAGGAATTTTTTTTAAATGCTTTATATCAATAGCTACTATCTCATGTAAGAAACCCTGGTAATACAAAGATTAAGCTCTTAAATGTTAATTTAAAAAATTGGTAATTTGAATCCACTAGCAGTTGGTCCCTCCTGATAACATGTCCATATATAAAATGAAGTCTTTACCATCCTTCCTTTCAAAGAGAATTCTGGCTGTACTTCAGTATTTTGGCAGTCCATGGTATATTCAGTATTTCTCATCAACATCATAATTCAAAGGCATAAATTCTTTTTTGGCCTTTATTATTTATTTTACAGTTTTTGCATGTATGTGAGGTGATTGTAAATACCCTAGCTTGGGCCAGATGCACCTTAGTCCTCTAAATAACATCTTTACTCTTTAACACTCTAGAGTGGTCTTTTGAACCAGATTCACCCAATACACTGCATCATTTGATTTCTTGACTGCTGCTTCCATGGATGTTGATTATGGATAAATTCAATATCTTCTCCATTTATTATGATGTTGCTTACTAGACCAGTTTTGAGAATTTTGCTTTTCTTTGTGTTGAAGTATAAGCCATACTAAAGACTGTATTCATTTATCTTCACCAATAAGTGATTTAAGTCATCACTCACAGCACAGCTATTCCAAACCCTTGGTTCCTGTGCCAATGCTTCCTACCTACTAAGGATATTGATACTGTTGTTAAGGGTCAAGTCAGTTCCAACCAATAACGACCCTGTATAGGTTTTCCAAGGAGCGATCAATGAGCTTGAATCACTGACTTTGCAGTTCAAACCAACTTTTCAGTCCAGCACATTAACCTGCAACACCACATCAGGAGAGAACCATATAATGGTTGCTGATTTAAAATATATGCTTCAGGATCATGCCCTACCTTCTCAGGGTATCTTCTCCAAGCTGCTCTTTCAAACAGCTGTTCTATCACTCTATCAGGCTAATAGCTATGACGATGGACAGAATATTTTGAAAAAAATTAGTTAGAACTTCTATCTGAGAGTCTGTGGGAAGGAAGACAGATCTATACCAAGAATACATATCAAATATGATTCAGATGAATCAATTTGCACCAAGTTTCAAGTTGACTGCTTGGCCTTTCTGATGGATGATGCTGTATCAGGGATTCAACTTTAATCTGTTGCATATTTGTCAGGTTGTATGTTTGTCATTCAGCAGTGACAAAAATTTGGTCGTCCTGAGCAAGTGAGAGTTCATACTGTTGGTTTCATTCATAACTCCATCTTTGCTACCATGGCTTCCTTAATCATACTCTCACGATGCAAGTACCAGGAGTGGATCAGCTTACCAAATCATATTTTTCATTTGGTTTCTAGTATTTGATCTGTAATAGTTGCTTTCTTGTTATAACTCACTTCTAGAGTCCATTTACATTCTCTAAATGCATTGTTGTTGTTGTTAAGTGCCATCAAGCCACTTCAGACTCATAGTGATTCTGTAGATGTTTCCCAAGGAAAGACTGGAGGGTTTGAACTGCTGATCTTGTACTTAGCAGCCCAATACTTATCCTATAGGTAGCCCTGCTATAGCAACAGAAAACCCTGTATAGAGTTGCTATGAGTCAGAAATAACTCTACGGAACTTAACAGTCCACTTATTTACTACCCAGAATTATTGATTCCTAATCCTTCCATCTTTCTTCTTCTCTTCAGTCTAGTCATTCATCATGGCCAATTAAGTCCATATATATTCTAAACTTGGGCTACTCTCCTTCCACATAAAGTGGATAACCAGGTATACCACTGGAAGCTGTATCCATTAGGATTATTTCTTCTCACCACTGACTTTCAAGGTCAGACCTGAGCAGGGCTGGAATGCACCAGCAGTCCTTTTTTGTTGCCTCATATACTGAGACAACCCACACTTAAATTAAGGTTGTACTCTTTCCTTCTCCATTGCTGGTTTTAAGAAATTTACTTTCAGCTCAGAGAAAGGTGCATCCAGCTGTAGTGAATGACATGGAGGTGTGAGGCACTTGTTCAGGTTGCTGCCCTGTGTCTTCTGGCCTTCCTCATACCCCATCACAATTATATCAATTATTGCTGCCCCCATGATCAATTTTATGAAGCAATGACTCTGAGATATTCCAGCTCATGATGAACAGCTTTGGAAATACTGTCATTTTTTTGTCTCATGGCCAGATGTTCTATATCAACCAAGCCTTAGATCACAGGAATTTTTTTGAATTATGTTGCATTCTCTGTTGTAAATTATATGACACTACTCCAGCAGTCTTGCCTTCTGGTGTGATGCTGTAGGATCAGCACTAAACAGCAAGTCTCAAGGTTGGCAATTCAAATTCACCAATTGCTCCCCAGAAACTACATACTGGGTCACTATGAGTTGGAACTGACTTGGCAATTATAGGGTTTCCAATAAGTAGATCTTTATGAGCATAGAAAGCCTCATTTTTTCTCCTGTGGAGTGGCTAGTGAGCTTGAATTATTGATCTTGCAATGAGTAGTTCAGTGCATACCCAACAGTGCCACAAGGACGCATACTCCAATACTATAGGGTCCCCATGGAACTATGGTGTAAGGATCTACTTCAGGATCTTTTCTTCTCTTGGTTATGGCGCTGTGCTGAAGAGTTGGTTCTGACTCACAGAGACCCTGTATAGGGTTTCTGAGGCTGTAAATCTTATGGGAGTAAAATGCCTCATCTTTCTACCACAGAACACCTGGTAGTTTTTACTGCTGACCTTGAGGTTAGCAGCCCAACTCTAACCACTACACAACTGGAGCTCCTTCTCTTAGTCTCAGCTAAAGTCCATAGCTTTCTTTACTAACCAGTAAGGGTCAAAGCAGTGTTTCCAAATATAAGATTGTGCTGCTTCCAAAACTTACACGATCTATCTGTGACTGTTCTTCATTCCTTGTAGTGAGGGTGAGGTAGATTGGTGAGAAGCAGGTTATGACATATAATAACGTGTCCTTTGCTTATACATTGAAAAGACTTCAGACAACTGGATGACTAACAATTCCACTGTTAGGCCCAGGCATTTTAATAGAATTTGTATCACAGCTGATGGAGTACATGTGCTGGAGCAAAACTATGCTTGTCACTTCTCATATGGTCTGAATATGATGTTCTAAGGATCATATGGATAGTTCAAGTCCCTTTTGATTATATTAAGACGGAAAGCAAAAGAGTTAGCATAGTCCTTGAACCATAAATGTAATACTGCCGCCTGTCCTACAAAAATAAGAACTTTTTCCTGGGCTGATGATGGAAAAGAATGCGTCTTCTAAATCAGTAAGCCAAGAATTTTGACCAATATAGTCAACATGTAGACTTTTTCCTGGGTAGAGACTTCATGTCTGTCATCAGATTTTCAAGCTCACCAAAATGTTAAGAATTACTGGTCTAAGAAAAGTACCCTTATATTGCCATCAAAGTGTTATTACAGCTTCAAAATTGTTCTCACATTATGAAAGCATCAGGAAAACAAATGACAGGTCATTTAAGTATGTTTGTATGCATCTACCTTGAATATTCTCTGTACTTTGATGGTGTTCTACTTGCCTAATTTCTGCTTCTTTTCTGTCTCCTTTGTGAGCTATTCTCTATCTAATTATCTTGAAAGGGTTAGTGTCACATTCTCTGACTCATCAGAGTAAACCTCCTAAACCCAGTCTTGGAATAACCAGTTACCTTCTGATAATGCACAAGCATTCATTTACCCAGAATTTGCATGCCCAGTGCATTCCAGGAAGAGGTAACAATGCTTATTGAATATTTCCAACTCCAATAAACCCACAGTATATTCAACTGAGTATGTCCACAATTGAATTTGTCATAAATTATTGTCTACTAGTTTCTCCTCTTTCTATCCTCCAACCACTCCACTTCTAGTCTTCCCAATCACAGAAAATAGCACAACTATTAAAAAGTTGCCTGTACCCTAGGAAAATCAAGGGAGACATGCATGAGCAGAATGTGGGATACTATTCAGAGAAGCAGTGACACCAAAGATGGAGGCAGAGATGGGAACAAGGAGAGATAGAGCAGCTGAGAACTCTAGACTCATGGAAACAGAAAGGCTGATGGGGAGCCATTAAGGCAAGTAACTAAGTCCCTTCAGGGCAAATCCTCCTCTAAGACTGAAATTCAAAGGTAGCACATGAGCAGCCATGTAAGCTTGTTGGCGACCACATTGGTCTATGATAAATTGAAGACAGGGAAAGGCAGCAATGAAGAAATAGCAGAGTGGGTTATACATTGGACTGCTAACCTCAAGATTACTAGCTGGCTACCTGGGATAAAGATCAGGCTTTCTACTCCTATAAACATTTACACCCTCGGAAACCCAATACAAGGTCACTATGGATCTGACTCCACAGCACAAAACCACTACCATGTTATAAGAGTAAGTAAAAAATTACTGCTACAAAATTATAGAAACCTTTATTAAATAAAAATATCATAATATGAAGTTATTGTTTTTCAACATCTACACCCAAACACTAATGCAAGAAGTGTTTTTATCTCTCTAACCAATCTCCACAGATTTCTGTGCTCTTAGACTTAACACCACATCAAAAAGGCAGTTTGTGTGTGTGTGTGTGTTTTTAAGCCTTTATTGTGAACTCAGTGATATTTTACATGGGAGAACATCAGCTTTACATTCATCCTATTGTATTTCGTTTCATTGCAATGATTACAATCCCCTCCCTGCATCATCAAATAACCAAAGGTACACACCACAAGCCTGTCCCCCAGCCATCAGCTCACAGCCCCTCACCTTCCCTAAATCCAGAGTCCGGATCCACTCCATCTCTTCACATCATCGACTCTGCCTCCATCTCTAGAGTCACTGCTTCTCTGGATAGGGTCCTGCACTCCACTTTTCTCCCTTGTTGGTCTCAGGGTCCTCTGCTCCTGGACTTCAAGGTCAACCACTCCCCTCCTTTTGTTACACAACCTCTACCTTTACATTTGCAACTCTCTCATTCAGTCCTGATAACAATTATTCACTATTGAACCACAAGAGTCTTATTCCCATCTCCTTTCACCAGCCCCTTCAAGACAGGTTGGAAACCACTCAGTGGAGATTCTACCTTCCTCCATGCCCTCT
>NW_006408549.1:16203244-16204920 GCF_000296735.1 Chrysochloris asiatica | reverse complement strand
TGAGCAGCCATGTAAGCTTGTTGGCGACCACATTGGTCTATGATAAATTGAAGACAGGGAAAGGCAGCAATGAAGAAATGGGTTGAAATCAACCACATGCCATAGACTCCCACTGACCTGGAGATGAGAGAGGGAAGAGGAAGGACTGGTTGGTCCAAAGTGTGGTGAGACCTGGGGACTTTTGGGCACATGTACAAATACATAGCCATGGAGGGCTAGAGCTGAAAGTGAAGCATCCAGCTGACATGAAGTGAGGGGAGATGCACAAGAATGCCCAAACTTGCAGATAGTACCTATTTGACCTAGCCTTGATGGTTTTATGTTCAAAGCTCGACTAGAGGAATATAAAATAATAATTTTTGATAAAGGAAACTAGTGCAGATTGCTACAATTTGGTGAAATTGACCTATACTTATGGATGTAGTAGCTCAAAATATCAACTGAGAGGGAAGGAGTCTTCACATCAAGTGTCAATGCTATCCCCTCTGTATAAAGGGTTGATAGGGATGGACAACTTAGACATTGGCTACCTAAAATGAGGGAGCAATAAAGGCATGAAGTGACTGGCTTACAAGTTTTCATGAGGGAGTTTAGTTTAAGAGTGTGTGGGGGAAGAAAGAGTACCCACTGAATAGTTTTCATCTTGTGTAGATGGGTCTGGTGAAAATATATGGGGATAAGATTCTTATGATTCAATAGTGAGTAATTATTATTATGATTAATTGTGACTGTCACAACAGTAAAGATAAAAGTTCTGTAACAAAAAAGGGGGAGTAGTTAATCTTACAGTCCAGAAATAGAGGACCCTAGGACCATCAGGGAAGAAGAGCACAAGTGTAATGTGGTGCCTTATCCAGAGAAGCAGCAACACCTGAGATGGAGGCAGTGATTGGGACATGGAAGAGGGAGCAACTGAGGACTCTAGATTCATGGAAGAGAGGGATGGAGAGCTGGCGGCCAGAAGTCAGGCTTGCAGAATGTGCCCTTTAATTGTTAAAATGATTATATATTTATGAATGTTTAGGTATGCATCCCCCCCCCGCAAAAAAAAAGGAAGCAAGGAGAATAGAAGCAAATACTGTTGAATGATGATGACAAAGGAGATTATAATCATTGCAATGAAACGATGAGTGTAAACCAATGTCCTCCCATGTAAACTGTCTCTCAATTGACAATAATAACTTTAAAAAAAAATTACCCATGTAGGAAATCTAAAAATTATCCTAGCTGCTCCTAATCACTGGCTATACATGCATGCAATCAGCGTGAGCTCTGAACATTCCATCCTTTTTAAATATGTGTTAATTACACAATCTAATATTTCACTAACAATGCTTTACCTCCAGTATTCAAAAGCATCTCCCTGCCTCAATTTAAAAAATTTCTCCTAGTTTTTCTCTGATATAGCTTCTTCTCCAATCTACCCTCCAAATACTTCTAAAAAATTTTTTCTATAAAATTTTTCTTCCCTCTCTAAGACTGAAACTCAAAGGGAACACATGAGCAGGCATGTAAGCTTGCTGGTGACCAGGGGCTGGTGGCCCATGAACAAAGACATAGCCCTGGAGGGCTAGAGCTGAGAGTGAAGCACCCAGCAGATATGAAGTGAGGAGAGATGCACAAGAACACCCAAACTTGCAGATAGTATCCATTTGACCTAGCCTCGATGGCTTGAT
>NW_006408549.1:16194380-16203144 GCF_000296735.1 Chrysochloris asiatica | reverse complement strand
ATTCAAAGGTAGCACATGAGCAGCCATGTAAGCTTGTTGGCGACCACATTGGTCTATGATAAATTGAAGACAGGGAAAGGCAGCAATGAAGAAATAGCAGAGTGGGTTATACATTGGACTGCTAACCTCAAGATTACTAGCTGGCTACCTGGGATAAAGATCAGGCTTTCTACTCCTATAAACATTTACACCCTCGGAAACCCAATACAAGGTCACTATGGATCTGACTCCACAGCACAAAACCACTACCATGTTATAAGAGTAAGTAAAAAATTACTGCTACAAAATTATAGAAACCTTTATTAAATAAAAATATCATAATATGAAGTTATTGTTTTTCAACATCTACACCCAAACACTAATGCAAGAAGTGTTTTTATCTCTCTAACCAATCTCCACAGATTTCTGTGCTCTTAGACTTAACACCACATCAAAAAGGCAGTTTGTGTGTGTGTGTGTGTTTTTAAGCCTTTATTGTGAACTCAGTGATATTTTACATGGGAGAACATCAGCTTTACATTCATCCTATTGTATTTCGTTTCATTGCAATGATTACAATCCCCTCCCTGCATCATCAAATAACCAAAGGTACACACCACAAGCCTGTCCCCCAGCCATCAGCTCACAGCCCCTCACCTTCCCTAAATCCAGAGTCCGGATCCACTCCATCTCTTCACATCATCGACTCTGCCTCCATCTCTAGAGTCACTGCTTCTCTGGATAGGGTCCTGCACTCCACTTTTCTCCCTTGTTGGTCTCAGGGTCCTCTGCTCCTGGACTTCAAGGTCAACCACTCCCCTCCTTTTGTTACACAACCTCTACCTTTACATTTGCAACTCTCTCATTCAGTCCTGATAACAATTATTCACTATTGAACCACAAGAGTCTTATTCCCATCTCCTTTCACCAGCCCCTTCAAGACAGGTTGGAAACCACTCAGTGGAGATTCTACCTTCCTCCATGCCCTCTAGAACTAGGATCCCTCTTGAAAGCTTGTGAGCCAGCCACTTCTTGCCTTTGTAGCACCCACCCCCCATTTTGGGTAGCCAATGTCTAAGTTGCCCATCCCTGTCAACCATGTGTACCGAGGGACTGGGAATGATCCTCGCTTTAAAGATTTGTTCCCTGTTTTGAGCAACTACATCCATAAGTATAGATCAAGTTCATCAAATTGTAGAGGATTACTCTTTTATTCCTCTTCTTTCTTCCTCTAGTCGAGTTCTGATCATCTAGCCATTGAAGCCAGGTCAAGCAGGTTCTATCTGCAAATATGGGTGTTCTTGTGCATCTCCCCTCACTTCCTATCAGGTGAACACTTCACTCTCCACTCTGGTCCTCTGTAGCCATGTCCCTGTCCCAGGGCCCAGGAGTCCCCAGGTTTTGCCATACTGCTGCCAACCAGGTCTCAACCCATGTTGACAGGTGTCTAATAAATGTGGTAGGACTTATTTCACAACTTCATTGTTTCCCCCCTGCCCCCACTTCCTCTTATCGGTAGAACAACATGGTCACCAGCAAGAAGACCATATGCCTGCTCATGTATTCCCCTTGAGTCTCAGTCTTGGAAGGAGGTTTGCCCTGAGGGGACCTGACCACTTGCCTTGATAGCTTCTGAAGCGAGCAACTTAATTGTTCTTATAGTAGTCAATAAGACTGGCATTACTGTTTTTTATTTTTCCTGCTGGTCTTTCTTTCAAGAAGTATCTTCTGTTCTTCTAGTCACTCCAGGCTGGTCTGCTTGTTCTTTCAAGTAGAAATTTCCCACCTCAAAGATTCTGGATTGGGTTCTTGATTCCATATATTGTCTTATGCAATGTAAAGACTCCACAAGAATTCTCCTTCAATGGGAAAGTTCTAGCACCATTTTAGGTATTCTAATCAATTATAGGCCAAAGACTGACTTACAAGCTTACTATGGTAATGTTTCTGGCTATTCCTTTCTCTCTTCATAAAGTATCTATTTTACAATAGCAGGCAAGTTTCAAAAGAAAGCCAAGCATTTTAACATTATTTCCCCTCTTTTACTGATTCAAACTATGCCTCAGGCAGCAGTCAAGAAATCAAAGGGCGTACTGTATTAGGCAAATCTGCCTAGCAAGATCTTTTTAAAGTGTTGAAGAGCAAAGATGTCAGCTTGAGGCCTAAGGTCTGCCTGACCCAAGCCATGGTATTTTCAATAACCTCTTATGCATGCAAAAGCTGGACAGTGAATAAGGAAGACCGTAGCTGAATTGGTGCATTTGAGTTATGATGTTGGAGAAGAATATTGAAAGTACCATGGGCTGCCAAAAAATCCAAAAGATCTATTTTGGAAGAAGTGCATCCAGAATGCTCCTTGGAGAGACTAAGATGGCCAAACTTCATCTCTCATACTTCGGACATATAGTCAGGAGGTACCAGTCACTGGAGAAGGATATCATGTTTGGTAAGGTGGAGGGTCAGAGAAAAAGAGCAAGACCCCCAACGAGACAGATTGGCCAAGTGGCAGCATCAATGGACTCAAGTGTGGCAACAGTAGTGAAGTTGGCCCAGGATCAGACAGCATTTCGTTCTGCTGTGCATAAGGTCATTATGGGTTGGTACTGACTCGATGGCACCTAACAACAACAACAACAACTTTTTTGATCTTCGCTATTATTGCTGGTGTGAGATGATATCTCATGGTTGTTTTGATTTGCATCATATTGAAAGTACCATGAGATGCCAAAAGAACAAACAGATCTGTGTTAGAACAAGCGCAGTCAGAGTGCTCCTTGGAGGCCAGGATGGCAAAGTGGCAGCATCAATGGGCTCAAATATGGCAACAATAATGCGGTTGGCTCAGGATCAGGCAGTGTTTTGTTCTGCTGTGGATAAGGTCACTATGAGTCAGTACTGACTCGATAGCACCTAACAACAACAACAACAAATGACTAGTGATCATGAACATTTCTTTATGTTTGTTGGCTGCCCGGATCTCCTTCTTGGTGAAGTCTCTCTTCACGTCCTGCACCCATTTTTTAATTGGGTTATTTGTCTTTTTCTTGTAGAGGTGTTGTAGTTCCCTATATATTTTAGAAATTAGTACCTTATCAGATGTGTCATTGCAAAATATTTTTTCCCATTCTGTGGGTTCCCTTTTTACTCTGTTGGTGAAGTCTTTCGATGCACATAAGTTTTTAATTTTTTAGTATGTCCCAGTCATCTATTTTTTCTACATTTGTTGGTGTAATTTTCAGTATGTTTGGTAGTCTGTGTGTGTCCTGTACTGTTGTTGTTGTTGTTGTTAAGTGCTGTCGAGTCGGTTTCGACCCATAGCGACCCTGAATAGGGTTTCCGAGACTGTAAATCTTTAAGGGAGCAGATCGCCTCCTAGAGCCCTCAAATTTGCCCCTATTTTTTCATTGATGGACTTTATAATTCTGGGGTTCACATTTAGTTTTTTAATCCGTGCTGAGTTGTTTTGTATAAGGCATGAGGTAAAGGTCTTGTTTCAATCTTTTGCATATCGTTCTCCAGTTCTGCCAGCACCATCTGTTGAAGAGACTATCTCCTCCTCATGCTTAGGCCCTTTGTCAAAAATCAGTTGGCTGTATGTGAATGGGTTAATTTCTGGATTCTTGATTCTGTGTCATTGATCTATATATTTTTCATTGTACCAGTACCAAGCTGTTTTGACCAATATAGCTATGTAGTAAATTTTGAAATCAGGGTGTGAGAGGCTTCCAACTTTATTCTTCTTCTTAAGCAGTGCTTTGCTTATCCTGGGTCTCTTTCCATATAAAGTTTATCATTGTTTTTTTCCATCTCTTTGAAGAATGTCATTGGAATCTGGATTGGGATTGCATTATATGTGTACATTTCTTTGAGCAGTATTGACATTTTCACAATATTAAGTCTTTCTATCCAGGAACATGGTATGTTCTTCCATTTTTGTAAGTCTCTTGGTTTCTAGTAGTGGTGTCAAAAAGACAGTTTTGATATCCTTGTTTCTTTTAAATGTTCTTTGAGTTTGGGGAGAAAAAGAAATTTAGAAGAGGAAAGACTGGGGCTTTTGGGTGAGAGGTGAGAGGCTTTTGGGTGAGTGGATTCACAACAAAATTCTCACAGGGTAACCTTTGCTATTCTTACAAAATGAGCAATTGTTTTGGTGTGATGGAAAAATAATTCCTTGGCACAATTTTCCTACTCTTTATCTTACCAATGCAATTTTCAGTTTTCTTAAAATCTTCCTAATAAACTCCAAATATAGAAAATCTAATCAAATTTCCCCTTTGGGTTTCCCCAAAACAGTCACCATAACATTCTAAGCTAAGCTCTCCGCTTTGAATTGGCCCAGCAGATACTTTTGGAAGCCACTATTTTGATTGTATCTCTTTATTGAAGGTTCTCTAGAGAGTACTCAGAGAACTTGTCTAAAGCCGTCCACTAGTCACAGAGACAGGTTTAAATATAGTCTGTTTATAATAAACTCATCCATGCATGAACTGGAACCTTAATAACTATATTATTGTTGTTAAGTTTTTGTTTAAATGCCATAGTATCGGTTTCAATTGATAGCAACCCTGCACAGTTTCCAAGGAGCTGCTGGTGAGTTGGAACCACCAACCTTATGGTTCAAACTGACCTTATGGTTGAATGTTTATCCTACACTGCCACACCACACACACACACACACACACATATATATGCATGGAGCTCAATGGCTCTATAGGATAAGCACTGACCTGTGAACCAAAATGTTGGTGGCTCAAGTCCACCAACCACTTCATATATATGATGGTGTGGTTATGTGTCATGAAGTCAGTTCCAACTCACAGTGACCCTGTATAGGGTTTCTGAAGCTGTGTATCTTTATGGGAGCAGAAAACCTCTTCTTTCCCCTATGGAATGGCTGGTAGTTTTGAACCGTTGACGTTGAGGTTGGCAATCTGATTCCTAACCACTCTGCTAACAGAGCTCTTTCCATATATACATATATATGTAATGATTTGGGTTCTTTCTTCTTTTTGGATGCGTGCATTTACTGCGATAAATTGTCCTCTCAGCACTGCTTTACTGTGCCCCAAAGATTTTGGTATGTTGTGTTTTCATTCTCACTTGTTTCTAGGAATTTTTGGTTTTCACTTTTTTTGTGTATATGCATCTATGTTGCTTAGTGCTATTAAATTGGCTTCATCTCATATGGATCCTTTATAGGGTTTTGGAGACTTTTAACATCTTTGTGGGGGCAGAAAGCCTCATGTTTCTCTCATAGAGTGGCTGGTGTACTGGTGTGGCACTGTAGTATAAGCACTGGCTCGCAAGGTTGGCTTGAACCTCAAGGTTAGCAGTTCACACCTACCAGCTACACCTTAGAAACCCTAAACAGGGTTGCTATGACTCGAGAAAAATTCAAAGACACTTTAAAAAACAGCAATATACATATACAAATGTTGTTGTTGTTAAGTGCCATCCAGCTAGTTCTGACTCATAGCAACCCTGTTTAGGGTTTCCATCTACTGGTGAGTTTGAACTGTTGACCTTGTGGTTCAAACTGACCTTGTGGTTCAGTGTTTTATTCCATAGCACCACCCTAAGACTCCATATGTATATATGTGTGTTTGTATATGTGTATATGTACATGTATACATATATGTGCATGTATACATAATATGTATTGTTGTTGTTACGTGCCGTCGAGTCGGTTCCGACCCATAGCGACCCTGTACAGGGTTTCCGAGGGTGTAAATCCTTACGGGAGTAGAAAGCCTCATCTTTCTCCCGCGGAGCAGCTGGTAGTTTCGAACCGCTGACCTTTAGGTTCGCAGCCCGATTCGTAACCACTACGCTACCAGAGCTCCTTACATAATATGTATACAACATATATATATATACATGTACACATACATAAGGGACCATGGTGGCTTTGTAAGGTAAGCATTGAACTGCTAATTAAAAGCTTGGTGGTTAGACCAATCAGCAGCTCCTCAGAAGAAAAATGAGGTTTTCTTGTCTAATAATGATTTACAGCCTCAGAAACACTATACAGGTGAGCTGGAACTGACATGACAGACTTAATAACAACAACATATACGAGGGTGAGTCAAAATTATCCTCGTTCTGGCTGTAGAATTTATTTTAATCAACTTTTAGAATACAAATATATATGACTTCAAAGATTTTTCAACACAATCTCCTTGCTTAACAATATCTGTCAACAAGCTTTTATATTCCCTTACTAAAAAAATGTTCTAAGCTGAGCTGCAAGCCACTAATGCACTGCTGTCTTCACTTCTTCATCAGAGGTGAAAACTTCATCCCCATTGGGCTGCCTTCAGGGGACCAAGCTGGTGAAAGTCCTACAGAGCAAGATCAGGACTATAGGGAGGATATTTTAATACCTCAAAATGAAGTTTTTGCAGAGTGTCAACAGTGTGGGCAGAGGTGTGCAGACATGCTTTGTCATGCAAGATCACAATGCCCTTGGATAACAAACAGTCTTCTGTGCTTAATCCAAAGTTTAGGCTTCAGGTTTTCAGTGAGCATCTCACTGTAATTAGCACTGTTGATTGTTGAACCTTTTCTGTAAGCATCAATTTTCCAGATGATGGTTGACTTTTGAACTTTTTCTTGATTGACAATTGAGGATGTTCCCATTCTGTATTATGCTGTTTACTTTCAGGCTTATAGTAATAAATCCATGTCTTATCACTAGTAGCAATTTTTTTTTAGAGAGAGAAACTTTTACCTTCCTATGATTATCAGTCCAAATTTTGTTTGCAGATGTCCAAACACTTCTGATTATGCTAATCAGTGAGTTGTTTCAGTACCACCTTGCACAAACTTTTTTAAAACCCAAGTCTGTTGTGAATTATTCATACGCAGATTCATGACTCATTTGCAAATGATTTGCCTCATAATCCACTGTCACTCTTCTGTTTGATAGAATTATATTATCAGGCATGGACATGGACGGGCATTTTAATATAACCTGAGTGTGGATAATTTTAGACTCACTTGTATATAGACGTCCATGAAAAGTTTTGTGATGACTAAGTAAAACAAAATACTATGATTACTAGTAAAAAGAAAAAGGGAGAGAAAGATCTGGTTACTGTACTTTGGGAGGTGGTGTGCTGTGGAATTGGGTCCAACTCATAGTGACCCTGTACAGAGTTTTTGAGGCTGTGATTAAACATTATACAGATGCAAATGATTGTTTTCACTTATCAGATTAAAAATTGGTTTGATCAATTTTTGATCAACAGTTGAAACTATATGATTAAATTACAGTCTTGATATGGTGATGTAGGATAAGCACTGTACTGTTGACCTCAAGGTTGGTGGTTCAAACCCACCAGCTGCCCGTGGAACCCCTAATGTAGGGTTGCTATTAGTTGAGACTGATTGATTGCAGTTAACAACAATATGTTCCAACTCAAATAATTAAATCGGTTAAAAACCTAACTATCATTGAGGTGATACTGATTCATGGTGAGCCTATGTATTGTAGACCAGAACTGTGTTCCTTAATGTTTTCTTAACTAACATTTTGGAAACAAATCTTCAGGTCCTTTTTCCCAAGATGCCTATGGGTGGGTTTGGATCACCAGCCTTTCATTTAAAAGACCATTTGAGCTTCCCAGGGACCCCAGACACAAATTGTAATTGGTGAAAATTAATAAGTAGCATAGTTTAAACCCAAATATTGGAGTTTAGATTGAGGCACTATATATTAATAATGTGATTTCTGAGAAGAATTCATTAGGATTAGTCAACAAACATTCAAATTAGTCATGTATTGCATTTGTTCTTGATATACTCTAAGGAGAAGCACTGGTCTGTTAACTGCAGTTCAAACCCATCTGATGCTCTACAATAGAAAGCTTTAGGTATCGTATATAGGGTTGTGTGATGCTGTAGGATAAGCACTGGACTGCTAACTACAGGGTCAGCAAATCAAATCCACCAGCTGCTCCTTGGAAGCCCTATACATGGTTGCTATATGTTGGAACCAATGTGGTGGCACACAACAGCAATATGAGTTGGATTCAACTCAATGGCACTAGGTTTGGTTTGTTTGGACCCAGTATCAGAGTGAACACTGAACTGTGATCACAGAAGAAATTTCATAGTGACAGCTCTTTAGTTCTTTGACACTTCCTAAATGTCTTCCCCACCGACATCTGCTCTGGACTCCTAGACTGCCAAGCTCAGCACTCCTACCCACCAAAAGTCCTTGATAGCTGCTACATCAGGCAATGTGCCATAAATATTAACCCAAGATGTAGAGACATTCCTGTAAGTGAAGATTAAAGGAAACCACTTGGCAATTGGCTGAGCTGAGGAATATATATACCTTTTCATGTCATAAATTAACTTACACTGTATCATCACTGAGTATTTAATTAACAGATTCATGTTCTGCCAGTTGAGAGAGGGTCACCAAGTATAAGACAGAAAATGTGTGAAATTTCTGCCAACCTTTATATTACTCTGATAGTCAAAATATTGCACATTAGTGAAAATAATCATTGAGAAATCATCAGACACTTTTCTGAAGCTCAAAGAAAAAAATAATTTTTCTCTCTGCACACATTGTCTTCTCTCTGTAGTCTACTTCATGCATGTTTATGTATAGCAATACAACATAGCCAGTATATCAAGGAAGAAATTAACTAGTTTAATGGTGTCCCTAATTTGAATAATTACTATTGTTGTTAAGTGCTGGTGACTTGGTTCTGACTCATAGTGACCCTGTATGTGTTTCCAAGGAACAGCTGGTGAATTTGAAGCACATTAT